>NC_069504.1:740307524-740652524 GCF_027579735.1 Bombina bombina | reverse complement strand
CAGTATATGACTTGTATTTCTTATGCATGAATTACAAGTGACTCAGTCTTGTTTGTTATCTAACATATTTATAGTGTTTAAATAAAGTAGTTTGTTCAAAACAAAGCCAAACATTTTAGAGTTAATCATTTTTTTTTTAGACTTCCTGCAATCTTTTGCAGGTTGTTTAATTAAATAATCAAATTGCTTCCATTCAGGCTCATACATTGTGAGATATAAAAAAAAAAAATACAGATTTTTCCATTTGGTTTTCTCACCATCTTTCTTATAAATGAGTTTTAGCAAAATGTCAGTCTTTATTATGCGTTTCTTATAGGGACATAAGACAAGGGTTTTTCTGTTGTCTTGCAGCAAATTAACATATCAACCAAATGCAAAAACATTCTGAATCCATTAACATTGTTCCAAGCAGTACTTTAGCTATATGTTTAACCCCTTTGCAGAGGTTAAACACATAGTGTAACATAGTCACTTGTTTTAAAATAACATGCTCTAACGAGTTCAAGCGGGGGTTAAACACATAGAATTGAAGTATATTAAATTTTAACCCTACTGACCTTGCGGTTAGAGTATGTAAATTTTGCTCAACAATGCCCCATTAAAGGGACAGTAAACAACTTGAGATTTTTAGATATAATGTTTGTTTATGCATAATGAAACAACTTTGCAGTATATTGTCACTATTTATCTTGCCCCCTTTTCATGTTATTTAGGTCTAAAAAATAAACCAATATTTAACTCTCTGACCTTGAAATGCACCCTGAATTCTCAAGGCTATAACCCTGCTACATATCTGACCCTAATTGGATTTAACTGATAACTACAAAACAATTAAATGTTGGTTAGCTTTGTCTGTGGACTAAACCCCAAATATGCTCCTCCAAATAAGCCAAATGGTGCGTGGAGTTTGGCTATCGAAAAATAATTGCAGTAAAAACAATGCTAATTTGTTTTTTTTTTTAAAAAAACATTACGATTTGGCTGGTATGTTATTCTATAGCAACACAACGGAAATGTCTTCTAATTACGAGGTGTTTACTGTTCCTTTTTAAAAGGTCTCACAAAAGGCATGTGCTTCTTTGTTGCATATAAAAGAGGGCATTCTAAAACCTGTTAGTTTTCCTTTTATAAAATAGATGTTCCTGTACTGAGGAAAAAAAACAAATAAGGTTTTTAAGTTTGTGAGGCATGTCTCTGTTTGCTGATAAAGCTTATCAACAGTCTGTCAGACCTTAAAGGGACATTAAACCCAAAAATGTTCTCTTTCATGATTCAGATAGGGAATACAATTTTAAACAAAATTCCAATTTATTTCTATTATCTAATTTGATTAATTCTTTAGGTATCCTTTGTTAAAGAGAGAGCAATGCACAAGGGTTAGCCAATCACATGAGGCATCTATGTGCAGCCACCAATCAGTAACTACTGAGCCTTTCTAGATATGCTTTTCCGCAAAGGATGAAGCAAATTAGATAATGGAATTCATTTTTAAACAACTTTTTTTTTTTTTTTTAAACTTTATTTATAGCGAAAGATAGAAAAGTTACAACAACATAAGTTACCAGATGTAAAACAGTGTGTCACAATTTATAAAATATTACATACATATTTGAATAATAACAGTAAGGGTCAACAGACCCTATACATTAATACATGTCGTGAAAAGGATGTGAGATGGCCATATATATGGCCGGCTACAGGTGCTTAAAATAACCAACTACAAGTGTATCGTATTACTAACTGTTCTTCCCCTTTGCTTTCCTTTTACAGTTATTTCCCCCCCCCCCCCAAAATAAAAAAAAAAAAATTATAAATTCAAAAATACAAAATTCCCTTCTCTCTCGCCTCCCCGCCCCGCTCAGGCAATTCATTCAATACCAGCTGCCCAATCTCCCGGAAAGTGGCCTGCCAGAATATTTATCAGAACGAACTCAGAATCTCTAAATGGTTTAATCAGTTTTTTTTGGTGTACTAAGGGCAGGGATCTTACAAATATTTCCTACTTTTTAAAGAATACAGCCAAATATTTATCTTGCGGATATGGTATATTAAACTGCTCTGTCATGAATTGATTAATCAGAGCAGTTTTAAATTGTGTCATTGTAGGTGCGAAAGATGCTTTCCAAGATTTAAAAATAAGATTACGTGCCGTTAAAATTATAGTATTTATCAGACTATAATTCTTAATTATTCCCTGGAATTTCACCAGAAAGAAAATTTCAATTGGAGATCATTTATGTTCCAATTCCAAGACTACCGTCTTCCAATAAGAGATTTTCCTCCAATATTTGTATTGTACCACTTAGAAAGAAAAGCAGGTGTGAGATATCTCTGTAAACCGACTTTTGTCTGCGACTCCCTCCAAGATGTCGGAACCCAACTCTGTTGAGTTATTTTAAAGCTCCCAATAATAGTATGCTCATTTATATCTGGAAACTGGGTGACCCACATTGCAACCATGTCACTCACCTGTAAGCTCGACGCTTTCTGATTTATGAGTAGATATAATGGGGAAATTGCATGCATTCCTGCAGCGTAAATAGAAATCCTAACTTGTAATTCGCCCATAGTCCAATTATTCCCATATTTTGTGAGCAGCTCTTGAAGAAAGTTCCTAACTTGAAGGTAGGCATAGAACTTGTGTGCACCTAAGTCAAATTGGGTTGCTATTTCTTGAAACAATAATGGATGGCCTTCTGCATCACGTATTTGGCTCATAGTTTTAAGACCTTTTGACTCCCAATCTTTGAATATCTGGTTGGAGAGACCCGGACCGAAATCAGGGTTACCGGATATAGGTAAGTATTGCGAGACGTAAGGGGAACAATCAATTTCCGTACACAGTCTCTGCCAAGCCACAATAACATTCTTAACAGTAGACATGTAAAATATATTGGATGGGAGTGAAGTGAGTGGGCAGTGTAGAAGAGCCTTCAGCTGAAAGGGGGCCACAATCTGGGATTCCCATATAACTGAGCAGATTTGATCCTTTCCAGTTAACCAATCTAATGCAAATCTGGCTATAATAACCAGGTTGTACGTCTGGATATTAGGGAGTGCAAGGCCAGCTGACAACTTAGAGTTGATGAGCCTATAGGAGGCAATCCGCGGCCTCTTTCCATTCCATAAAAAGTTGGAACATGCCCTATTGTATATAGTGATATCTTTTTTGTGTAAAAACCAAGTGATATTTTGAAAAATGTAAAGGAGTTTTGGAAAAATGACTGATTTAATCAGTCACGCGAGCAGATAAAGATATGGGCAACATAGTCCATTCCTCTAATTTTTTCTTACAATAATCCAGCCCCGGCCTATAGTTTAAATTATACCATTCTTCCGGGTTTCTGGATAATCGGAGACCCAGATATGTGATCTGAGAGACCTCAAGGAAGGGGTGATTGATATCGAGTGAGGGATTTTTATATAACCACATTAATTCTGATTTCGAGGTATTAATCTTGAATCCAGAAATCTCCCCAAACTCTTGAATAGTAGCCTGCAGGATGGGTAAAGTAACCTTGAAGTTGGATAGGAATAATAGCAGATCATCCGCATAAAGAAGCAGAACCAATTTCTCATCCGCCAATGAAATCCCATTGAGTTCTTGCCTTAATCGGATGGCCAGAGGCTCTACGCTGAGGTTAAACAGGAAAGGGGAAAGTGGGCAACCTTGTCTGGTCCCTCTGAATAGGTCAAATCGTTGAGTAGACGTATTATTGATAATAACAGCAGATGAAGGGGCACTATAAATTAACCGTATATAATTGGTAAAATATCCTGAGAATCCGAATTGGTCTAAAGCAAAGAACAGATGGTCCCAACCAACCCGATCAAAGGCCTTCTCTGCGTCGACCGTTAGAATAGCCTTGTCCATACTTTCATGGGCGCCAGAAGACATACCTATTCCAGAAAGACTCGATCAGGATTAATAGTTTCCTCGTATTTCTTACGGGGTTCCGCCCAGACATAAAACCAGATTGGTTCTCATGGATTAAGTCGCCCATATATGGTTTCAATCTTGAGGCCACAATAGCTGCCAGCAGCTTGTAATCGGTGTTGAGGACAGAAATCGGTCTGAAAGAACTTGGAAGCTCAGGATCTTTACCCTTTTTTTAGAATTAACGAGATGTTCGCTGCTGTAAAGATAGTATTCTCTGAAAAATAAAAATTAAATAGCTTGGTCAATATAGGAGTCACCTGGGTTTGTAAGATTCTATAGTATTCAATGGGGAGTGCGTCTGGTCCGGCCGCTTTATTAGATTTCGCGTTCTTAATTGCCAATATAATTTCCCCTTTGGTAATGGGCACATTAATCACGTCTCTGGCCTCTAAGGATAATCTTAGCACCTTAATCTTTTCCCAGAATAATTTTTTCTTATCTAGATTGGGAGGATCTTGCTTATATAGGTCTTGAAAGAATTCAAAGAATACTCTTTCAATATCGGGGTGTTTCGAATATATCTTATGGCTCCTTGTTTAATGGAGGAAATTGCGTGTCTGGGGGAGGATTTAGCTAATCTGGCTAAAACCTTAGCCGATCTTCCTATAAAGCCCCCGTATACTGCTTTCATTCTAAGTTCTTCCTGAGCACTATTCTGTTTGATATGTGTGTCTCGAAGTGTCTTTGCTGTGACATAAGCATCCCAGCGTTCTCTGGTGTGCTTGATGATATAGGCTCTATATGTATTTCTAACCTGATGGCAAGTTGTCTAGCCACTAGGCTACAATTCTTTTTCAAATGGAACGTGTAGGATTTAATCTCTCCATGTAAAACAGTCTTAGAGGCCTCCCAGAACACTTCAATTTTATCTATATAATTTTCGTTATTATAATACTCTGCCCATTTCAAACGTAACAGGTTCTGAAACTTAATATTATTACTCAGATAACTGGGAAAGTAAATATGATTCTTTCCTAGCCGCATATTACCAGTACCGCAGGTCAACGAAATAACGGCATGGTCGGAGATAACAATATCCTCGATTTTGGTCACCCAGTTCCAGTTAAGCATTGATTCTGAGACAAGAAAATAGTCAATCCTGGAAAAAGACTGCTGAACTTGAGATAAACACGTATAGGTGCGAACGTCCGGGTTCTGTACCCGCCATATATCAACCAGGCCCAAATGAGAGTACAATTTCTGAAAGGTCCGAGCTTTCCTGCCTCTACTATTTAACAACCTTTTGTTTGAACTATCCAGAAAGGGATCCGCTGTCAAATTAAAATCTCCCGCAATAATTAAGTTCAACCCTATGAATCTATGTAGTTTTACTGAAAGGGCCGTCCAGAAATTATGGTCAATTTGATTAGGTCCATATATATTGCAAAGTATATATTTAATATTTTTAACTTCAATTTCCAAAATTAAAAATCTACCTTCGGGATCAGATTCAGTGTTAGTTATCTGGTATTCTAGCTTTCGATTTAATAAGATGGCTACCCCCCTCTTCCTAGATGTAAATGGAGCCGCCACAACCTCACCCACCCATTTGGACTTAAGTTTAGGTATTTCAAGAGTATTAAGATGTAGTTCCTGTAAAAGAACTATGTCCGGGTTAAATTTCCCCAGATGTTTTATTATGGATTTTCTTTTAATTGGGGAGTTAATGCCGCCTACATTCCAAGACAATAGGTTGAAATTAAAAGCCATCAAATCTATTTGTCTTGCGGGCCCATACATATAAGAGGGAACCAACCATGAAAATAAACAACCTCAAAGAGAATCGGGGAAGGGCGCCGGGGATGGGGGAGGAGGCCAGAGAGAGGGGAGAAAAAAACAAACAAACCCCACAGCACAACAAACCCTCATTTCACCATTTCTGCAACCAACATATTTCGTAAAATGTATTTAACAATATTGGATCACATTTAACAACCATAAACCATATATATCAACTAAATATCTCCTAGCGTAGAAATATTCTAACCCTACAGTCATAGTACACCTGCCTGAAAGTAGTGGATACATATTTAAGGTACACCTGCTTCCCTACAAAAAGTCTTAGCCTCCATAACATTATTTAATGTGTGTGAGATACCTTCTTTCAAAACCACTAGCTTTGCAGGATAAATCCGCTTAATGTTGTAATTTTCCCTCTGAAGCCTACCATAGAAAAAGGACATATCTCTTCTCTTGGATAAGGTTTCAGAGGAGAAATCTTGAAACATTAGCAACTTATGCGGGCCTAAAGAGAAAGGATTACATTTCCTTTAGTGCTTGAGGTACAGCAGTTTATCTTGAAAATTCACAAATTTAAAAATCACTGGTCTAGGTCTCTGAGCCTCGCTATGTTCGCGATGCTGGCCTATCCTGTGTACCCTTTCAATCTGGAAGGGAGAAGCAGGAGCTGGAATCTGCAAAGCCTGAGGTAATGTAGTGGTGACAAAGGTCATTAGATCTTGAAATTCAGGAAGACCGATCACTTTTAAGTTGTTACGTCTTGATCGGTCCTCAAGATCCTCAATCTTGGCTTGCAGAGAAGTAATAGATTTACTATAAGTATCTATAGTTGGATCTAGTACATTAAATCTGTCTTCCAGGTCCGAGATTCTGTTCTCAATTTCATCTAATCTTGATGAGAACTGCCTAACCTCTGTAGTGAGGTTTGATATCTCATTTCTGATCTCCTGTTTAATCATATCAAATTGAGGTGTCAAAATTTTTGCCACTTCGGCTGCAAATTCTGTCATGTTATTGGAAAAAGGGTTAGACACACCTTTTTCTTGGAGAGAGACAATGCTGGAGTCCAGATTCCTGCTGCTCCCTTTTTTATCTTTTGATTTAGGAGGCATATTGGAGGGAGAGCTCCTTTGATGCATATACCTGTCCATGAACAAGACGTACCCTATATTTATGTACAACGGGGCAGATACTATCTATGTAAGATGGGAGAAAGAGGAGGAAAACAAACCTCTCCAAGGTCGGTTACGTTTTTATTGGTTGTGGGAATATAGATTTTGTAAAAATATTGACCGTCTAACAGCACAGGAAAGTATTTCCTGTGATATCTAGGTGTCAGCAATTTATATTTGTGTTGCTCTTAGCTCACATAGAGAAAAAAGGAGACTATCTCGAAGTGTTATCTATCATGCAAATAGTTCTATAGTTAGTGTTATTTTAACTATTATCTAATCTAAAAAAGAATAAAATTGTGAGATAGTGTTTCCTTGATACTTTTACCTCTATTATATGTGATAGTTCCGCCTCAAAGCAAACTCCGCAAAAGAAACGAAACTAGGACAAAGTATCTCTTAAAGTGATTATGCTTCTATTCTTAATATTACTTTCACTGAAAAGGGAATATAGCAGAGTGTGCTCCAAAGTGATGAGGTGCTTATGTTTCTATTTCAAGTGGCAACTTTTTTTTGTATGTATTCCCTAATTCTTGACTTTATCTAAAGTGTAACCCTTTCTATAAAAAGCAGTGATCCCTAATTCTAAACCATATCTAAGATATAATCCTGCATGCAAGTGACAACTTTGTAACAGATAGTTTTTCGGGAAATATGTTGGCGTAATTCTTGGCAGTTATAACTTGCTAACTAGATAATAGGAGCCATACATATCCTAACAGAAATCCAAGGCATATATGTGACTCAGAGAAAGCTTAAGAAAGGTTCTTAGATAGAATTTCATATAAAACATACAATAACATGTGACTATACAGGGTTAATTCTGGTTAAGATGAAACTTAACAGCGTTAGATACGACCCAGAAGCTAGAGAGAAACAATCACAAGAAAAACTGTTGTTTTAAACATACAAAATAAGATGACAGTGTATTGACAATTAGATATAACATATAGATATCATCATTAGTGAGTTCTTCAAGTGCATAATACAAAGTAAGAACTTATATAAAAACAATCTGCTAGGAAACCAGGATATGGGGATGGATCAGCCACAATGGGGTATAGCACATGGGGGTTATCAGTGGTGGATATGTATTGATCCCAACAGTCTCAAAAGTCAAGAATACGAGACCCCTCTAACACGAGCCTGCGTAGAGAAAAACTTATATAAAGGCAGACTGTTAGGAGGCCACAATGTAACAGTAAATGGAAGCTACAGTTATAGCACAAACGGCCACTTTGATAAACTGATCAGAACAGATGGCAGTGAAACTTCTACACTGAAACAACGGCAGCCTGTCCTGTCAGCTAACATGCAGCTGCTCGTGTATTGACTCCACGAAAGTCTTGTGCACCGCGCACGGCACTAACCAACCAAGGCGAGCCCCGCAATTATAACAATTTTGGTATTCTTCTGCAACCGGCGGAGAGCAAACAGTCATACAAAGATACAGTACCTCGCCACAGGAATCATCAGCCTCGGCAGCGACTCTGCTCACTTAACTCTTCCAAACTGCGGACTAACTGTTAAAGCGGAGATCTACCGCGTTGTTGACCAGGAAAGAAGCCACTCCACGGCGGGGTAGTCCACCAACCGCCGAAGCGATGAGTACTACAATCAAGTTAGCCGTCCCAGGAGCACTCCATACAATCGCATATAAGCTTCAGGTAGGAAGCTTTTAACTGTGTGGTGGCCAGGTCCGGCGTGCACAGTAATGCCTGCGGCACCTCCCGATGGAAAAAGTGCAGACACGAGTCGAAACTATTCAATGAGCTCCGCAGTACAGCTGACTCGTCCGAGGAATAGCGATGGTGCCGCTTCTGCTGGTCACCCCTCTGGTATAGGTAAGTCCAAGTACCTCTAGGCAGTCCTGCTTCGGTTTCAGGCAGATAGCCGTAACAATCCGGCGGCCCTCAATACAATGGACCTTGGCAAATAACTGAGCCCCAGGAAACTTTAAACGCTTATCCAAAGTCTACTTGTTACAGCACCTGCGAGCTCATACAGAAATGGTGTGCACCAGCCAACGTGCACCCTTAGGCTGAAAGTACAGACTTCCCATGCAGGATCGAAATCCTAGTACCCAAGCCTCTAACCGGCCAAGGGAAGAAAAGCATATGCTGGTGGTGGATTAGGCCTCACATTGAGGCGCGGAGCTTCCAAGACACCTGCAGCTACCTGCATGCCCCGCCTCCAACAGGAAGTCCACAGCTTTAAACAGCTTTCTAATTTATTTCTCTTTCTAAATCATGAAAGAAAAAATTTGGGTTTGATGTCCCTTTAAAACCTAGTGGTGGTTCCTGTCGCTTTCAAAATCAAAATAATCAGCTCTAACATGTTTTCATGCAAACATTTGTAACATGCTTAAATTAAGGGTTATGGAACCCCAAAAAATCATTTTGAGATTCAGACAGAATCCCATGATATTCTGTGTTTGAAAAGATACCTAGGTAGGAAATAGTGCTAACATCTAGTGTTCTTGCAGATGGATAACATTCTTGCAAATCTGCTGCCATATAGTGCTCCAGAAATGGGCCGGCTCCTAAGCATAAGCTTTTCAACAAAAGATACAAAGAGAACAAATAAAAGTAATTTAGAAAGTTGTTTAAAATCGGATGCTCTATCTGAATCTTAAAAGAAAAAAATGTGGGTTTCATATCCCTTTATGCTCTTTCATATGCATGACAGACATTTTTAGAATATTCTGACCTTTTTATAAACGAATCACATTTTTCTTTTTATTTCTTTTCTTCCTCATTCTCACCATTAACTTGAAACATGGGTAATTGTTACTTATCCATCAGAAGGTTTCTATTGACTACAATACATAAAAGAAACTTTTTTTTATGGATAAAATAGAACTTTGGACTGTCTGACATAAGATAATGTTATCTTTGATCACTTTAGAGTTTTACTTATTGATAACTTTGTGTAAAAGTGCGTGCTACTACTGATTGTGGTCAAGGTCAGGACAACTTTATTTTTTTTTTTTATTGATAGAAAGTTCAAGATTGAAATGTGCATTTACATTTTAAATAGAATAATTTTTGCAATATACGTCCATTACTAAAAATACTTCTAGTAAAAGTTAATTTATTTTTTTTAGGGTGGCATATGCACGAGTTCACCAGTATTCAAACACCAGCAATGGCTTGTATGATACAAATTAAGTCTTCACTGAAGTTAATTGGCTGTCATTTTATTCTAAAGTGTTAATTAGTGTGCGGTAAATAGCACATCTCACCACTGGCAGCAAGACCCGCAACATTATCCCCTTAAAAGACAATTACATACAGTAGAATTGCATAATCAACAAATGCATAATTAAAAGGGTGATGTCATAGCATTTACTCTGAATTTCAAATCTGCAGTTTGTTTTTCCCCCCTGAAATTTTTTAAATGTCTTCTAATTGATGGCGCTCTGTATCATGCGACAGCCATCAGCAAATCAAACTCATACCTACGTATATACTGATACCTCTTGCACATGCTCATAGGAGTTGGTGCCTTGGAATATGGGCAAATAAAGATTGTGCACAATTTTGATAGTATAAGTAAATTGGAAAGTGTTTTAAAATTGCCCAATCTAAATCACGAAAGAAAAAAAATGTAGACTTTAGTGTCCCTTTAATGACATGCAGTATACTAAGTATGTTGTGTTGTTAAGGGGTTAATCTATGTGTAGGAGACAAACTTTGTAATATCTTTATATTTTATTCCCCCCCCCCGCCCTTTAACTTGTGGTGGTCTCAATTCTGCAGCGTTTCTATAAAGTAATGGTCTCTAGCATGTTGCAGAATAGGTTTCCCCTTATCCATCTCTTCTGCTGAGGACAATTATGGACTGATATAACACGCAATCAAAGAGTGTACAACTGAGGCTGCGTGTAATATAGGATTGTTAATGGGACCGTGTAAGGTAAAGTTTGTTTACCCTTAAAGGGACATGAAGCCTATCATTTTTCTTTCATGATTCAGATGGGGAAAAAAAAAAAATGTATTCTCTAATTTACTTCTACTATAAAATTTGCTTTGTTCTTATGTTATTTTTTGTTGAAGGGATATCTAGATAGGTAGCGTGCACGTCTGGAGTATTGCATAGCAGGAAATAGTGCTTCCATCTAGTGCTCTTGCTATGTATAACATTGTAGCAAAACTACTGTCATATAGTACCGCAGACACGTGCACACTCCTGAGCTTGCCTTCCTGCTTTTCAACATAGGATAACGAGTAAAGGAAGAAAATGTAATAATAGAACTACATTGAAATGTTTAAAATTGTATGTTCTTTCTGAATCGTGACATTTTTTGTTTAGTTTTATGTCCCTTTACTGTGTTTCCAATGGCTTGATCTACCAGCTGCAGAGTTTAAAATGCATGGCGAATCGCTCAGTTGGGTTTATTTTTGTATATGAAATTGCTTCAGAGACTTGCTGGCCCCAACCAAAACAGAGTCATTAGCAGCAGTAGTTGCACAGCTGGATTGTGCCACTACACCTGCTTTAGCAGTTATTGGCAGCTCTCTAGCAGTACTTTAATTTTAACTATGTGTTTAACAATTTTGCAGGTGGGGCCAGGTTTAAACTCAGACTTGCAGGGTCGCAAATAACAGTGAAGTCCTTAGTACAGTCCTAGTGATCAGAACATAAAATACAAAGTACAAATTCTGAAGGTATTGACAGAACATTGCATTTCGTCTCTTATGGAGAAAATTAAAGGGACAGTAAACTAATTGAGATCTGTATATAAAATGTTTAGTTATGCATAAAAGGATTTTGCAATATATTTTCATTATTCATTTTGCCCTCTTTTCATGTAATTTAGCTAATTCCGAGAACTTAAACTGCACCCTGCTGACACATCAAGGTTAACACTGCTACACACCTGTCTCTAATTGGCTTTAACCCCTTAATGACCACAGCACTTTTCCATTTTCTGTCCGTTTGGGACCAGGGCTATTTTTGCATTTCTGCGGTGTTTGCGTTTAGCTGTAATTTTCCTCTTACTCATTTACTGTACCCATACATATTATATACCGTTTTTCTCGCCATTAAATGGACTTTCTAAAGATACCATTATTTTCATCATATCTTATAATTTACTATAAAAAAATTATAAAATATGAGGAAAAATGGAAAAAAAAAACACTTTTTCTAACTTTGACCCCCAAAATCTGTTACATATCTACAACCACCAAAAAACACCCATGCTAAATAGTTTCTAAATTTTGTCCTGAGTTTAGAAATACCCAATGTTTACATGTGCTTTGCTTTTTTTGCAAGTTATAGGGCCATAAATACAAGTAGCACTTTGCTATTTCCAAACCACTTTTTTTCAAAATTAGCGCTAGTTACATTGGGACACTGATATCTTTCAGGAATCCCTGAATATCCCTTGACATGCATATATTTTTTTTTAGAAGACATCCCAAAGTATTGATCTAGGCCCATTTTGGTATATTTCATGCCACAATTTCACCGCCAAATGCGATCAAATACAAAAAATCGTTCACTTTTTCACAAACTTTCGGTTTCTCACTGAAATTATTTACAAACAACTTGTGCAATTATGGCATAAATGGTTGTAAATTCTTCTCTGGGATCCCCTTTGTTCAGAAATAGCAGACATATATGGCTTTGGCGTTGCTTTTTGGTAATTAGAAGGCCGCTAAATGCCACTGCGCACCACAAGTGTATTATGCCCAGCAGTTAAGGGGTTAATTAGGGAGCTTTTAGGGAGCTTGTAGGGTTAATTTTAGCTTTAGTGTAGTGTAGTAGACAACCCCAAGTATTGATCTAGGCACATTTTGGTATATTTCATGCCACCATTTCACCGCCAAATGCGATCAAATTGAAAAAAAAAGTTAAATTTTTCACAATTTTAGGTTTCTCACTGAAATAATTTACAAACAGCTTGTGCAATTATGGCACAAATGGTTGTAAATACTTGTCTGGGATCCCCTTTGTTCAGAAATAGCAGACATATATGACTTTGGCGTTGCTTTCTGGTAATTAGAAGGCCGCTAAATCCTGCTGCGCCTCACACGTGTATTATGGCTAGCAGTGAAGGGGTTAATTAGGGAGTTTGTAGGGAGCTTGCAGGGTTAATTTTAGCTTTAGTGTAGAGATCAGCCTCCCACCTGACACATCCCACCCCCTGATCCCTCCCAAACAGCTCCCTTCCCTCCCCCACCCCACAATTGTCCCCGCCATCTTAAGTACTGGCAGAAAGTCTGCCAGTACTAAAATAAAAGGGTTTTTAAAAAAAAATAAAAAAAAATTTAAGCATATTTACATATGCTACTGTGTAGGATCCCCCCCTAGCCCCCAACCTCCCTGATCCCCCCCCAAAACCGCTCTCTAACCCTCCCCTCTGCCTCATTGGGGGCCATCTTGGGTACTGGCAGCTGTCTGCCAGTACCCAGTTTGCAAAAAAAAGTGCTTTTTTTTTTTGTTTGTTTTTTTTCTGTAGTGTAGCTTCCCCCCCACACAGACAAACCCCCACCACCTTGCTGATCGTTTTTGTTTTAAAACTTTTTACCCATTTTTTTACATTTTTTAACATTTTTTACTATTAGATTTTCTGTAGCGTAGCGGTTCCCACCCGCTCCCTCCCCGTGCACGCGCCCGCCCCCACCCTCCCGTGCACGCGCGCGCGTCCGTGCGCGCCCCCGGCCATCCCCGCCCACGATCCCGCCCCCCCTCCACATCACCAGGGCCATCGATGGCCGCCACCCGCCTCCCGGTCCGGCTCCCACAGGCAATGCCTCCTCAGGGACAAGCGAGCGGGATCGCTTCCAGCTGCTTTCCACACCGAGGACGTGCAGGGTACGTCCTCAGGCGTTAACTGCCTTTTTTTTGAGGACGTACCCTGCACGTCCTCGGTCGTTAAGGGGTTAAAGGGACACTGAACCCAATTTTTTTCTTTCATGATTCAGATAGAGCATGTAATTGTAAGCAACTTTCTAATTTACTTCTATTATCAATTTTTCTTCACTCTCTTGCTATCTTTATTTGAAAAGAAGGCATCTCAGCTAAGGAGCCAGCAAATTTTGGGTTCAGAACCATTTACAGCACTTGTTTAAAGGTGCTGTCCAATCAGCAAGGACAACCCAGGTTGTTCACCTAAAATGGGCTGGCATCTAAACTTACATTCTTGCTTTTCAAATAAACATACCAAGAAAATGAAGACAATTTGATAATAGGAGTAAATTAGAAAGTTGCTTAAAATTGCATGCTCTGTCTGAATCACAAAATATTTTTTTTGGCTTCAGTGTCCCTTTAACTGATAACCACTGCAAAACAGTACTTTTTATACTAACTTTATGATAGTGTTTAGTTAGCCTTGTTGTCTGCTGACTAAAGCTCAGATTGGCTCCTCCAAATAAGAAAATGGTGCATGGAATTTGGCTGTTGAAAAATAATTGCAGTAAAAAGGATGTATGTTGAAACTTATCGTTTAAAAGTGGCCATACCTCAAGCCATCCTAATCTCCCTTAGCAGTTCGGCTGTTTGGGAACCTTAAGGGATCAGGATTTCCAGCTCCTGGCCCCCGAGAAGTCAGAAAAAGTAGAGATTTCGGGGAAGATTGGAAACGGGAGTAGTGTACAGCGTGCTATCCTGTGTAGCAGCAGTCCGGGCAGACATAATGTCTAACTCCTCCTCAAAAGACCACCAATACACGGAGATAGTACTCTCCTTAAAAAACCTGTTGCTGCCGGCATTTACTAAGCTGGAAGAAGCCACACAGCATTTGTTAATTGAGATTCGGGCTCCCAGACCTGAATGTACGTCAATAAAATGGCGCCGACCAGAGGCTGGCTCATCTGACACAAAGTACGGCACTTCACAGGCAATGCCTCCTCAGGGACATAGAGCGAAACTCACTATACAGCTGACGGATCCCTGTGAATCGGAAGCTTCTCAACATCATAACTTAGAAAAGGCTGAAGAAGCATTTACCTCCGATATCCCCATGACAGCGAATATCAATAAAGCGGCAGTATGCACAGATGATCTTAACGATCTGCCCGCAAGTTTCCCTACACATTCTGTACTGGCCCTATCCGCTACCTCAGCAACGGAACATGAACATGGGAAAGCCTCTTTCGTCACTATGATAGCAGGTGCGACATTGATCTATGCAAAAATTGAAAGCCTATTTGCAGACTCTCTCACAAAATCTGTAACGGCCATACTTGTTCTAACGGCAACAGTTTGTGATGCTGGGACGCAGGACATTACTATGGGGAGACCCTCTTGCCGCCGTTCTCCTGGGACACACTATACTCTCCTGAGGTATTATCATTCTTTGATCCTAAACCGAGCTGGAATTGGCTGACTTATCGCTCTGGACTCACTCTCCCCCTATTACTATTATTATTATAGAGCTGCAACAACTAATCGGCATAATCGATAATAATCGATTATGAAAATAGTTGTCAACGAATCTCATAATCGATTAATCGATTAGTTGGTTTGCAATTAGTTGGTCTGTGCACAACACCAGCTGCTTCACTCCAATGAACTCCTGCATATGGTATTGTGTTTTATGGTAATGTCCTTAGACTAAAGGACGTCTACTTTTCACTTTTTCAGGACAGTATAAGTTTACAACTACCCCTGGCTTATGTGCAACCCAGATATAATAGTCATCATTTGGATTGTTTATATTAAATCTGGTGATTTGGAACTATGCTTTTCATGATATAGTGCTGAGCTTGTTATTTACACCTTGCCCCTAGATTGATGGGAGTTATTTAAATTGATGTGCACTATAATCTGTTTGCACAATTATTAGCGTATTGCTTGCTATTGCTGATTATATGTACTGTATAAATAAATGTGTAAGGCTTTGTCCTGTTATTGATATACAGTCCTTAGCGCTTTTGATCTTGTTTTTTTATTGTTTTTTTTATATTTTTAATAAATTGTGATAATATGTACCAGATTCAACCTTTATAAGTATATATTTGTTATTTTTAGAGCGGACTAGATATTTCCCCTAACCTTATAGCTGGTTATTTACCATTGCATATAGATATTCAAGATATTTTTATGTTAGAATGAAGTCAAGGGTTACTTTATTGAGAGGTCCCTTGCCAAGGTAGAAAACACTTAGCATTGGTGAAGAGCTAACAAAGATAAATATCCCACTTTGGTGAAATTGGCAAAACCCTACTTATACACCTCAACAGTCTTTTCTCTGCTGCAGGAAATATAGCTGCAAACAGAGAACCAGACTTAGCCAGAAGCATGTGGACATGTTGAGATTTTTGCATTTCAATGCAAAGTTTCTGAAAGAGTGAATAACAGAATGTTATTAACAGTGATAGTCTAACTCTTTCTAGTTCTACCTCTTTTCAAACAGTTTGTGGTTTTGTTCTGTATAATTATAAAACTGTGCTCTGCTGCTAAAAAATTGAAGAAACAGTTGTGTTAATGTAAAGTTTTCGTCTGAAGTTTATATTTGTAACACTCATTATGTGGATTTTATTTAAAACATAGAAAACTATTATTGATTCTCTTTTTATCCGATTAGTCGATTAATCGAAAAAATAATCGGCCGATTAATCGATTATGAAAATAATCGTTAGTTGCAGCCCTATATTATTATAATATGACCTTCTTTTGATCACCAGACGTCCCTTGAAACTTGGCTCTATGTGTATCACTTAACTAAAATCCGATGTTTTAAACTCCTAGATCCCTGGACTGATACTCATATTAATGAAATGAACTCATCTACAAACCTGCTACTCTAGTTAGATTAGAGGATTATCTTCTAGGTTACATAGGAATAGTGTTTGGCGGCTTGTTCAGGTTTGGTTGCTGCCAACTTGTTGTTTCCCTTTATATTTCCTTTTACATATACCCAAAATTCTCACCAATGTTTTACCTAAGTTATTTAGTGAAAATATACCGCTGCATGGAATTCCACATGACCACTATCTGAATCTAACGGCCCCTGTAATCTTTAGTACTCCAAACTATGTATTGTCTTAAAGGCTCCATTTATTTGATTTCCTTTTCAGGTATTGAGCACCTTAGGAGATGAATCTAACACTCGTGCAACACTTTTATTCTGCAAAATGTATATCCTTTCTACATGTCTCCACCTTTACTAACACAGAGCAGCTAAAGGGATTTATTATCTCATAACTGGAAAAGAGTCTTTAGTTGGATCATTAGCCCTGGGTCTACTGCTAGGCTAGATTCTAGGATTTATTTATCTATCCACACTGTTTAACATTGAAGCTACAACTCCAGTCATAACCTTTAGATTGCAGGCTCACTGTCTGTTACTAAACATTAAAATGGCACAGATATTATGAGGCTGATCCAACATGGATACCACGTTTCAGGCACCTTTCCATAGTTTAAGTATACTGATGCATAATTCTGACGCAGTTTAACAATGCTGGTTCAAAAGATATATAACTTTAGTTTACATTATTATTAGGGCAGACAGAGAGGGTCTTTATGTAGGCTGGGTCTTACTGAGTTTTGCTATAACAGTTTATTATAATATCTCCACTCTTAACTGGTACATATCTTTATAAAAATCTGCATGAGTACTTAAGTATTCTCTCATGAAAGTGAACAGCCCTATCACTTACAAGGAAAGAATGTAAGGCTGGGTGAGATGTTCATGAGGACAGGGAAGTTTTATTTTATTGTTTTGGGTTCCTTGTTGTGTTTTGTGTTTTTGTTTTGTGTTGTAATGTCAGGTTTTGTGATATTGTATTAAAAATAAAACCCAAGAGGTGCAGGTGCAATATGGATGATAGTCAATTGATTTTGCTATATACCTTGTTATATGTACTACTCCATATCATAACACTGTTCTAATCTCATAATTGTTAAATTCCTACGTACTACGCTTTATGACAGGAAGTTGGCATTCCTTGGTATTCTGCGATAGTAAATATACCATTAATATGATAATATTGTTATACAACATGCTGTGCTACATCCTTAAGTTGAATTGTAATGTCATTGTAACCTTACCTGTCAGTATGTTTAATTAATTTATGTACCTGTGTCTCTTTAATAAAAAGAATTAAAAAAAAAAAAAAAAAAAAAGGATGTATGTTTTATTCTATAGCAACACAACAACAATGTCTTGTAATTACAAGGCCTTTACTGTCCTTTAGAAAAGGAAACGACTCAGGGGAATTCCTTTAGAGTTCTGGGTTTGGCCATAAGGTTGTATTGGAAGATTATTGTGTAATAATAAATGTATCAGCTTAAGAGAATGTTACCTCACTGACTCTTCAAGGCCTCACTAATTTTAAAGGGACACTGAACCCAAATGATTTCTTTCATGATTCAGACAGAGCGTGCAATTGTAAGCAACTTTCTAATTTACTCCTATCAAATTTTTCTTCATTCTCTTGCTATCTTTCTTTAAAAAGCAAGAATGTAAGTTTAGAAGCCAGCCCATTTTTGGTTCACAACCTGGATTGTCCTTGCTGATTGGACAGCACCAATAAACAAGTGCTGTTCAGGGTCTGTACCAAAAATTGTCTGGCTCCTTAGCTTAGATGCCTTCTTTTTCAAATAAAGATAGCAAGAGAACGAAGTAAATTTAATAGGAGTAAATTAGAAGGTTGCTTAAAAACACTTTCTCATATGTTACCGCAAACTGATCATATGAATATATGAATTACATTAATATCCCTTTAACAACTCAGCTATGACATTTTGGTTAATGAGTATTACGTAGGTAACATCACACTTTTTTACTTTTCTGTAAGTAGTTATATAACTGATTACCAATCACTGATTAAAGGGACAGTCTACATGATATTTTTTTATTGTTTAAAAAGATAACCTCTTTAGTAAAAGGCCCAGAGCCAGAACTTTTTTTCACTTTCTGCAATGAGATTTTTTTTAGTGAAACATTTTCTGCAGGTCATTTTGAAATTAATTTTTATATATTTATATTAGGCAGTTACACTAAAATGTCATTTCAATTACAATGTGTTGATTGAATGGAGAATAAAGGAAGTTGTATAATATATTACAGCAGCTGAAAATCTGATTGCAAATTAGCTGCAGAAAAAAAGAAAATGTTAAGATTATAAAATGTGTCTTGAATAAATTTGTTTTCATTAATATTGGTCTAAAAAGGTGCATTTCTCACAAGAATGTCATATTCAGGAGTCACGGCTTTTCAGTCCAGAGTAAGGCTAGTGGGTTTGGTTTAAAAAATCCAAGAGAAACCAGTCCTGCTCCAGATTTGACTGTTTTTTTCAAACAGTGCTTCGCTCTGGTTGCAGTTTGTTTGAAGATAACAGCCTGGGGCCCCATCCGATATGCAGCTTCGCCCGCAAAAGCCGGCGACGCCGGTTTTTGCGCGGGTTTGGTATCCTATATACAGTGCCGCATATAAATGCGGCACGTATATTTCACCCGGCGGACGTACTTTTTCCCCCCATAGACTAACATATAAAACAAGCGCAATTTGGTATCCAATATCCAGCGCAAGGCCTTACGTGGCGAAAATGGAGAAAACTTACTCCATTTTCACCTCGCCATAAAAAGCAGCCGTAGCAGGCCTTGCGCTGAGTATGGGAGCACCGTAACTCCCCTAAAATGCCTACAAAAAAAAACCTAACGCATGCGCAATGTCTATCATGTACCTGTCAACCGCAATCCCCCACCGCAATACCTAATAAAGTGTTTAACCCCTAAACCGCCGCTCCCGGACCCCGCCGCCACCTACATTAAATGTATTAACCCCTAATCTGACCCCCCTACACCGCTGCCACCTATATTAAATGTATTGCGCCCTAATCTGACCCCCCTACATCGCCGCCACCTATATTAAATGTACTACCCCCTAATCTGACCCCCCTACACCGCCGCCACCTATATTAAATGTATTACCCCCTAATCTGACCCCCCTACACCGCCGCCACCTATATTAAATGTATTACCCCCTAATCTGACCCCCCTACACCGCCGCCACCTACATTAAATATATTAACCTCTAATCTGACCCCCCTACACTGCCGCCACCTACATAAAATATATTACCCCCTCAACCTAAGTCTAACCCTAACACCCCCCTAACTTAATTATTATTTAAATAAATCTAAATAATATTAATATTATTAACTCAATTATTCCTATTTAAAACTAAATACCTTTAAAATAAACCCTAAGATAGCTACAATATAATTAATAATTACATTGTAGCTATTTTGGGATTTATATTTATTTTACAGGTAACTTTGTATTTATTTTAGCTAGGTACAATAGCTATTAAATAGTTAATAACTATTTAATAGCTACCTAGTTAAAATAATTACAAAATTACCTGTAAAATAAATCCTAATCTAAGTTACAAATACACCTAACACTACACTATCAATAAATTAATTAAATTAACTACAATTACCTAAAATAAAATACAATTAAATAAACTAAACTATATTACAAAAAAAACAAACACTAAATTACAAAAAATACAAAAATATTACAAGAAGTTTAATCTAATTACACTTAATCTAAGCCGGCAGAAGTCTTCATCCAAGCGGCATCTTCTATCTTCATCCTTCCGGGGATGAGCGGCTCCATCTTGAAGACCTCCGGTGTGGAACATCCATCTCGGCCCAATCTAAATCACGAAAGAAAAAAATGTAGACTTTAGTGTCCCTTTAATGGCATGCAGTATACTAAGTATGTTGTGGTGTTAAGGGGTTAATCTATGTGTAGGAGACAAACTTTGTAATATCTTTATATTTTATTCCCCCCCCCCCCGCCCTTTAACTTGTGGTGGTCTCAATTCTGCAGCGTTTCTATAAAGTAATGGTCTCTAGCATGTTGCAGAATAGGTTTCCCCTTATCCATCTCTTCTGCTGAGGACAGTTAGGGACTGATATAAAACACGCAATCAAAGAGTGTACAACTGAGGCTGCGTGTAATATAGGATTGTTAATGGGACCGTGTAAGGTAAAGTTTGTTTACCCTTAAAGGGACATGAAGCCTATCATTTTTCTTTCATGATTCAGATGGGGAAAAAAAAAATGTATTCTCTAATTTACTTCTACTATAAAATTTGCTTTGTTCTTATGTTATTTTTTGTTGAAGGGATATCTAGATAGGTAGCGTGCACGTCTGGAGTATTGCATAGCAGGAAATAGTGCTGCCATCTAGTGCTCTTGCTATGTATAACATTGTAGCAAAACTGCTGTCATATAGTACCGCAGACACGTGCACACTCCTGAGCTTGCCTTCCTGCTTTTCAACATAGGATAACGAGTAAAGGAAGAAAATGTAATAATAGAACTACATTGAAATGTTTAAAATTGTATGTTCTTTCTGAATCGTGACATTTTTTGTTTAGTTTTATGTCCCTTTACTGTGTTTCCAATGGCTTGATCTACCAGCTGCAGAGTTTAAAATGCATGGCGAATCGCTCAGTTAGGTTTATTTTTGTATATGAAATTGCTTCAGAGACTTACTGGCCCCAACCAAAACACTGAGTCATTAGCAGCAGTAGTTGCACAGCTGGATTGTGTCACTACACCTGCTTTAGCAGTTCTTGGCAGCTCTCTAGCAGTACTTTAATTTTAACTATGTGTTTAACAATTTTGCAGGTGGGGCCAGGTTTAAACTCAGACTTGCAGGGTCGCAAATAACAGAGAAGTCCTTAGTACAGTCCTAGTGATCAGAACATAAAATACAAAGTACAAATTCTGAAGGTATTGACAGAACATTGCATTTCGTCTCTTATGGAGAAAATTAAAGGGACAGTAAACTCATTGAGATCTGTATATGAAATGTTTAGTTATGCATAAAAGGATTTTGCAATATATTTTCATTATTCATTTTGCCCTCTTTTCATGTAATTGAGCAAATTCCGAGAACTTAAACTGCTCCTTGCTGACACATCACGGCTAACACTGCTACACACCTGTCTCTAATTGGCTTTAAAGGGACACTGAACCCAATTTTTTTCTTTCATGATTCAGATAGAGCATGTAATTGTAAGCAACTTTCTAATTTACTTCTATTATCAATTTTTCTTCATTCTCTTGCTATCTTTATTTGAAAAGAAGGCATCTCTGCTAAGGAGCCAGCAAATTTTGGGTTCAGAACCATGGACAGCACTTGTTTAAAGGTGCTGTCCAATCAGCAAGGACAACCCAGGTTGTTCGCCTAAAATGGGCCGGCATCTAAACTTACATTCTTGCTTTTCAAATAAACATACCAAGAAAATGAAGACAATTTGATAATAGGAGTAAATTAGAAAGTTGCTTAAAATTGCATGCTCTATCTGAATCACAAAATATTTTTTTTTGGCTTCAGTGTCCCTTTAACTGATGACCACTGCAAAACAGTACTTTTTATACTAACTTTATGATAGTGTTTAGTTAGCCTTGTTGTCTGCTGACTAAAGCTCAGATTGGCTCCTCCAAATAAGAAAATGGTGCATGGAATTTGGCTGTTGAAAAATAATTGCAGTAAAAAGGATGTATGTTTTATTCTATAGCAACACAACAACAATGTCTTGTAATTACAAGGCCTTTACTGTCCTTAAGAAAAGGAAATGACTCAGGGGAATTCCTTTAGAGTTCTGGGTTTGGCCATAAGGTTGTATTGGAAGATTATTGTGTAATAATAAATGTATCAGCTTAAGAGAATGTTACCTCACTGACTCTTCAAGGCCTCACTAATTTTAAAGGGACACTGAACCCAAATGATTTCTTTCATGATTCAGACAGAGCGTGCAATTGTAAGCAACTTTCTAATTTACTCCTATCAAATTTGTCTTCATTCTCTTGCTATCTTTCTTTAAAAAGCAAGAATGTAAGTTTAGAAGCCAGCCCATTTTTGGTTCACAACCTGGATTGTCCTTGCTGATTGGACAGCACCAATAAACAAGTGCTGTTCAGGGTCTGTACCAAAAATTGTCTGGCTCCTTAGCTTAGATGCCTTCTTTTTCAAATAAAGATAGCAAGAGAACGAAGTAAATTTAATAGGAGTAAATTAGAAGGTTGCTTAAAAACACTTTCTCATATGTTACCGCAAACTGATCATATGAATATATGAATTACATTAATATCCCTTTAACAACTCAGCTATGACATTTTGGTTAATGAGTATTACGTAGGTAACATCACACTTTTTTACTTTTCTGTAAGTAGTTATATAACTGATTACCAATCACTGATTAAAGGGACAGTCTACATGATATTTTTTTATTGTTTAAAAAGATAACCTCTTTAGTAAAAGGCCCAGAGCCAGAACTTTTTTTCACTTTCTGCAATGAGATTTTTTTTTAGTGAAACATTTTCTGCAGGTCATTTTGAAATGAATTTTTTTTTATATATTAGGCAGTTACACTAAAATGTCATTTCAATTACAATGTGTTGATTGAATGGAGAATAAAGCAAGTTGTATAATATATTACAGCAGCTGAAAATCTGATTGCAAATTAGCTGCAGAAAAAAAGAAAATGTTAAGATTATAAAATGTGTCTTGAATAAATTTGTTTTCATTGATATTGGTCTAAAAAGGTGCATTTCTCACAAGAATGTCATATTCAGCTTTTCAGTCCAGAGTAAGGCTAGTGGGTGTGGTTTAAAAAATCCAAGAGAAACCAGTCCTGCTCCATATTTGACTGTTTTTTTTCAAACAGTGCTTCGCTCTGGTTGCAGTTTGTTTGAAGATAACAGCCTGGGGCCCCATTCGATATGCAGCGTCGCCCGCAAAAGCCGGCAATGCCGGTTTTTGTGCGGGTTTGGTATCCTATATACAGCGCCGCATATAAATGCGGCACGTATATTTCACCCGGCGGACGTACTTTTCCCCCCCATAGACTAACATATAAAACCCGCGCAATTTGGTATCCAATATCCAGCGCAAGGCCTTACGTGGCGAAAATGGAGAAAACTTACTCCATTTTCACCTCACCATAAAAAGCAGCCGTAGCAGGCCTTGCGCTGAGCATGGGAGCACCGTAACTCCCTAAAATGCCTACAAAAAAAACCTAACGCATGCGCAATGTCTATCTACCTGTCAACCGCAATCCCCCACCGCAATACCTAATAAAGTGTTTAACCCCTAAACCGCTGCTCCCGGACCCCGCCGCCACCTACATTAAATGTATTAACCCCTAATCTGACCCCCCTACACCGCTGCCACCTATATTAAATGTATTACCCCCTAATCTGACCCCTCTATACCGCCGCCACCTATATTAAATGTATTACCCCCTAATCTGACCCCCTACACCGCCGCCACCTACATTAAATATATTAACCTCTAATCTGACCCCCCTACACCGCCGCCACCTACATAAAATATATTACCCCCTCAACCTAAGTCTAACCATAACACCCCCCTAACTTAATTATTATTTAAATAAATCTAAATAATATTAATATTATTAACTAAATTATTCCTATTTAAAACTAAATACTTACCTATAAAATAAACCCTAAGATAGCTACAATATAATTAATAATTGCATTGTAGCTATTTTAGGATTTATATTTATTTTACAGGTAACTTTGTATTTATTTTAGCTAGGTACAATAGCTATTAAATAGTTAATAACTATTTAATAGCTACCTAGTTAAAATAATTACAAAATTACCTGTAAAATAAATCCTAATCTAAGTTACAAATACACCTAACACTTCACTATCAATAAATTAATTAAATACATTAACTACAATTACCTAAAATAAAATACAATTAAATAAACTAAACTATATTACAAAAAACAAACACTAAATTACAAAAAATAAAGAAATATTACAAGAAGTTTAATCTAATTACACCTAATCTAAGCCCCCAAATAAAATAAAAAAGCCCCCCAAAATAATAAAATTCCCTACCCTAAACTAAATTACAAATAGCCCTTAAAAGGGCCTTTTGCGGGGCATTGCCCCAAAGTAATCAGCTCTTTTACCAGCCCTTAAAAGGGCTTTTTGCGGGGCATTGCCCCAAAATACAATCCCCCCCCCAACATTACAACCCACCACCCACACACCCCTACTCTAGAACCCACCCGATCCCCCCTAAATAAACCTAACACTACCCCATTGAAGATCACCCTACCTTGAGCCGTCTTCACCCAGCCGGGCCGAAGTCTTCATCCGATCCGGGCACAAGTGGTCCTCCAGCCGGGCAGAAGTCTTCATCCGATCGGGGCAGAAGAGGTCCTCCATCCGGCAGAAGTCTTCATCCAAGCGGCATCTTCTATCTTCATCCTTCCGGCGATGAGCGGCTCCATCTTGAAGACCTCCGGCCCGGAACATCCATCTCCGGCGACGACTACCCGACGAATGGCTGGTCCTTTGAATGACGTCATCCAAGATGGCGTCCCTCGAATTCCGATTGGCTGATAGGATTCTATCAGCCAATCGGAATTAAGGTAGGAAAAATCCGATTGGTTGATTTAATCAGCCAATCGGATTGAAGTTCAATCTGATTGGATCAGCCAATAGAATTGACCTCGCATTCTATTGGCTGATTCAATCGGATTTTTCCTACCTTAATTCCGATTGGCTGATAGGATTCTATCAGCCAATCGGAATTCGAGGGACGCCATCTTGGATGACGTCATTTAAAGGACCGCTTGGATGAAGACTTCTGCCGGATGGAGGACCTCTTCTGCCCTGATCGGATGAAGACTTCTGCCCGGCTGGAGGACCACTTGTGCCCGGATCGGATGAAGACTTCGGCCCGGCTGGGTGAAGACAGCTCAAGGTAGGGTGATCTTCAATGGGGTAGTGTTAGGTTTATTTAAGGGGGAATCGGGTGGGTTTTAGAGTAGGGGTGTGTGGGTGGTGGGTTGTAATGTTGGGGGGGGTATTATATTTCTTTTTTTACAGGTAAAAGAGCTGATTACTTTGGGGAAATGCCCCGCAAAAGGCCCTTTTAAGGGCTATTTGTAATTTAGTTTAGGGTAGGGAAATTTTATTATTTTGGGGGGCTTTTTTATTTTATTAGGGGTCTTAGATTAGGTGTAATTAGATTAAACTTCTTGTAATTTTTTTTATTTTTTGTAATTTAGTGTTTTTTTTTGTAATATAGTTTAGTTTATTTAATTGTATTTTATTTTAAATTATTGTAGTTAATTTATTTAATTAATTTATTGATAGTGTAGTGTTAGGTGTATTTGTAACTTAGGTTAGGATTTATTTTACAGGTAATTTTGTAATTATTTTAACTAGGTAGCTATTAAATAGTTATTAACTATTTAATAGCTATTGTACCTAGCTAAAATAAATACAAAGTGTATGCTGTCGGCATTTATCGATGTGCGGCGGACATGATCTGCAATATCGGATCATGTCCGCTCGCACATTAATAAATAGGCCCCCTCATGTTTTATACCACAGACATCCATACCAAGCCCACACATCAGGTCAGATTTTTACAATGAGAGGAAGAATCTCAGGAGAATTGTGCCATGGATGCCAAAAACTGACTGTCCTGGGAAAATCAGGACAGTTGTCAAGTTTGTTATGAGTTGCTCTAATCTCTGGCAGTTTCTGCATCAGGTATAAATAGGCGTCACTTAAGCAGTTTCCTGTTTCTAATATGATCACTGTTATGTAAGAGGTAATGCTGCAGACATACTTGTGTTCTGCCAATGATGCTTGACTGTGTCAAATAGCTTCAGTATTATTAATGTTGTATTTAAGTATCTTTTTTTTTTCTTTTTAGTTGGTGGATTACACACACAGTGGGCCCTTAAGAACAATTGACTCCAATGAAAATGAAACCCATTATACTCATGAGGGCATCCGATGTCGTAGATGCGATGCAGGTAATCTCTTCAAATTTTACCCTTTCTAAATCTGCCCTCTTCCTATTACAGCAACCCCTCTTACTTCTATCATCTAGACGTGTGCACAGACACACAAAAAAAAAAAATTTGGACAGTTTGTTCATCACTAAAACAATTATTTTGTTAGTTTGGACTGATACCGTATTTTGTTAAGCAGATTGTTCAAAATGTGTTTGTTAATGAAAATCCATTTGTCTATTATATCCTATGGGGAATGTCTTTACGGCAGCAGAGGGGCAACTGAACAATAACTCAAACTTAAAGGGACATGAAACCCAAAATTGTATTAATTGATTCTGATGGACCAATTTACTGCTATTATCTAAATTGGCTAGTTCTCTTGGTATCATAGATAGGCTCAGGAGCTAGCTGCTGATTAGAGTCTGCACATATTTGTCTATTGTCTTCGGCTTACTGATGTGTTCAACTAGATCCCATTAGCGCATTGCTGCTTCTTCAATAAAGGATACAAAGAAAATTAAGCAAAATTGATAATATAAGTAAATTTAAAAAGTTGTTTAAAAATATGTTCTCTCTATATCATAAAAGAAAAATCTTTGATTTTATGTCCCTTTAAAGTTAAAGTACCAGCTACAAGCCAGCAACACCACAAAAATGTATTAATTTATACATTTTTTAAATGAGATCAGAACTGTCTAAGAATAAAAATAAGGCTTACATATGAACAGGACATTGCTAAATCTTTATTGACTAGTATACATTCTATAACACCTTTTTTGCCTTTAAAGCAACAAATTAAAGGGACAGTCTAGTCACAATTTAAATGCATGTAGATTAATTACATCTTTGATTAGAAATATAGTTGCAATATACCTGTACTGGCAAAAATGCTTCTAGTAAAAGTTATAATTGTTTTAATGTTATTTTTCTCTTCACGTGCATGTGAAGCATAGCTAGATATTCTCAGTGTACCAGCATTTTAAGTACTGTAGCTGATCAAGAGCCAGTGGGACTTGTATCCTGTCAGCAATTAACAAATTGAGTCATTACCAGATGGTACAGCACCTTAGGCTCTCTGAGCATGTGTTGTGTTAAAAATGCTGGTGCACTGTGCATACTTAAATACACTTTTGAAACAGCTATAGCTTTTATTACAAGCATTTCTGCTAATACATGTATATTACAAAAATATTCAAACCTGAAATGCATCAATGTGGATTCCAATTTTGGCTGGAATGTCCCTTTTAATCAACTAAATTTTCTTTGCTACATGCATTCGCTCATTTGTTTATTCCTTAATGGAAAGCTCACTTATCTTTTTCGGATATATGCAACAAATATGGAAAAATTAGCAGTTTTTTAAATTTGTCTTAATAGGTATGCACACATAGCACTGCAGAATATGTTTGCATTCTACAAATAAATGACGATAATAATATCTACTATGATCTCATTAAACACTACGGCTATTCCAGCCAGTTCTATTACAGTAACACCTACCTAAACCTGTTTGGTGGGTACAGCACCCTTGTGCCAAATGTGTTTAGTCATCTTAGCTCAATAGTAGCAACGGAAACCCCCCCCAAATAATGACAACCGAAAAGAAAGCACCCTGATTTTTTTTATGTTTTTTTTTGTTCTGTACTTTTTACCTGTACTTGTACTTTTTATGCAGAAATGTATAAATTAAAGAATGTTATCAGTTCTATATTGGCTGAGTCAGTTATCGCAGAGTGGAAACAATTCAAGCCAATACTAATGCATTCCTTCTTTTATACAAGGCTTGCCCAACATTGAATGTAAGTGTCATAATAAATTCTTCATTACTTTGTAACCGAGCCTCAGCTTAAAGGGACAAGAATGTCAAAATGAAACTTTCATAATTCAAATAGGAGCATGACATTTTAAGAGACTTGTCATTTAACGCCTATTATGAAATGTACTTTATTCTCTCTGCATAGTTTCTTGAAAAGCATACCTAGGTATACTCAGAGCAGCAATTCTCTACGGGGGGTGGGGGTAGCTGGTGATTTACAGCTACAGACATATGCCTATTGTCATTGGTTTATCCATTGTGTTCAGCTAGGTCCTAGTAGTGCAAGGTTAAATACACGGTTATAGACAAGCAATAGTGTGATAATTAAATTCTCCAATATCACTTTTAATTAAAATCTGTTAAAAAAAAAATTAATATATATACCTGTCTACCATTTAGTTTTTAATCCGTGAAGCAATACAATTAAATGACTAATAGAACAGTGATAGATTATTTTTTTTAATAGCATTACCAGTATAGTCTATTTCCTTTTTATACTAAATAATGTAGTTTGTGTTCAAAGACTGCTCTGTAAGATCCCTGTTCCCCTTAAACCATAATGATCTACTCTCAAGTCTAAAAACAAAGAGCACGTGTCTTGCAAATATAATTGCACTAGTGATGACCTCAATGTAAAACACTTATCTGACTTAAGTGCTTACCTGACATGTGCCAGTCGCAGCATTCAGCTCTTATTGCACATAAAAGTAGATCTGATAAACAAATAAACACCTGCTCTCTATCTGGTCACACTTTCTCTAACTCATCTCTATCCCATACTATTATATGCTACAAGCTGTTACTGCAGACACATTAATCCAGGGCTTAATACATCTGCTTAAAATGTAGGAGCCAGTAAGAATATTTAGGGTCCAGACAGTGGCATCTGTATATAGATATATGGAGAATAACCCAAAAAGTTAGAAGCAGGGGTAAAATTCTAGTGGCTCCCCGGCTACTGGGTTTGTCGAGCCCTGCAACCAAGCAAGGATAGGTGAAGTTGTTTGGTCAAACATAATCACTTTTTGATTACCTAATAAAGGCCTAGATTACAAGTGGTGTGCAAAAATATTAACCGTATGCTGCCTTAACATCGCTTAATCCCTTAATGACAGACGACGTACAGGGTACATCCTACAAAAAACTGTCGTTAACAACCAAGGACGTACCCTGTACATCCTCAGGTAATCTGAGCAGTGGAAGCGATCGAGAACGCTTCCAGACGATCTAACAGTATTGCAGCGATGCCTCAATGTTGAGGCATCCTGCAATACTGTTCCTGACTGCCGGGACCCGGATTGATCACAACCCACGAGTGATCACTTCCGGTTTCGCTCCACGTGGAGCTCGGCAGTCTTAGCAGAGCATAGGAAGCGATCAGACAGGCTTCAGATGCTCTGCTTGTGTGCCTCGGTGGGTCAAGTCACTTAGTAAGTAATAAAAAAAAATATATAATAAAAAATTATTTTTTTTTATTATAATAAAAGCCCCATATAGCCCCCTCCCCCACGAGGCTTCAAAGATGGCGATGCCCAGTGCATCATGGGGCTTCTGGGGGTGTCCCTAGCCTGCCTCATCAAAGGGGCAGGCTAGGGTCATCCAATCTGAGCTTACCACAATAAAAAAAAAATAATAATAAAATATCTGTCTGATCATGTCAACAGTGTAGCAGATTTCAGACAATGTGGTAGGCGCACAAACTGGTTATACTCACAAGATTGCAGTTAAAATAAGCCTTTTATTAAAATCATCACCTTTATGATGATTTTAATAAAAGGCTTATTTTAACTGCAATCTTGTGAGTATAACCAGTTTGTGCGCCTACCACATTGTTTGAAATCTGCTACACTATTGTGATCTCTTTTATTTTGGAGGTGAAAGCAACAAGGTTGACTCAGAGGACGTAGGCAGCTTGGTTCCCTGGAGGTGACACATCGCCGCCACTTTCTACACTTTCTGCTTCTATACACGGTTTGGGAGAACCGGGGCTGGCAGCGAGCACCTGAAGGGAAGTGCTAACATTGCTTCATACTTTATCCTTTCTAATGCGCTTTGTTTGTGTCTCCTTGAAGTACAAGGGAAGGCTGGGATTCAAGCAGTATATTCCTTCCAAGCGCTCCAGGTATGGGGTAAAGGTATATAAGCTCTGTGAGAGAGACTGGGTATACTCGGGCCTTCCGGGTGTATGAGGGAAAGGATAGCCACCTTGACCCTCCAGGTTGCCCAGAACATATGGGAACCACTGACAAGATTGTCTGGGACTTGATATTACCTCTGAGGAACAACGGGTATCACTTGTATTCATTTCTATAGAAATGTCCTTTTGTTCAAGCTACTGTATTGCTTTGATACAGTGGCTTGTGGTACAATTAAAAAGAACGGCACAGGTTTCCCAGGACAACTTGCACACAACCCGGCTACGAAGGGGGGAGACCTCAGCCCTGTGCCAAGAGGAGCTGTTGGCAGTTAAGTACAGAGACAAGAAGGATGTATACCTTCTTACCACCATCCACACAGAGAGGACTGTGGAGGTCTCTGTATGTGGCAGAGCTGAGAGCATAATTAAGCCAGTGTGCATCAAGGCTTATAACCGGCATATGGATGGGGTTGATCTGGCAGATCAGCTGCTGCAGCCCTACCTAATTATGCGGAAGACAAGGGCCTGGTACAAAAAGGTTGCAATTTACTTAATGCAGATTGCAACCCGCAAGGTTTTTTTGTTTTTGTTTTTTTTGTTAAAAAAAAAGCTAACCCCGGAATGAAACTGACTTTTTTTTTAGTTTCAGCTCCAGATCATTTCAGGGATTTTGTAGCAAGATGCACCTGCTCCCCGGGTGCTGATGGGAGAGAGCAGAGTTGCGGCTACCCATTTTATTTTTAACCCCCCCCCCCTACTGCCGCAAAGCAGAAACCTAAAAAAAAAAAGTGTCTGTACCAAGAGGGGGCAGAGAAAGGACACCATATATTACTGTCCTGATTGCCCTTGACAGCCTAGACTCTGAATTGGGGACTGCTTCAAGCATTATCAAACAATGGTCCATTTTATTATTATTTTTTTTCATATTTGCCGTTTTTCTTTTTTGGTTATGTTCACTGTTAGAGTTTTTTTACATTTCACTACTCTATTTTTTATAAGTTCTACAATTGGTGCTATATATTACCAAAGCCCCTGTCAAACCTATGCATGGGGGGCATAGGTGTACTCAGGGGGCCTTGCAGAAAACAACCTGGAGTGTTTTTTTGCAATAACTTACAACAGTCTCTCCTAAATCATAGTCAAAAAGCATTGTGTTTGTAAAAATGAAAATTGAAAAATTACCACCATACATTTTTCTCCAAATGTTTTGGCTAAAACGGTTGCATCAAAGCACACCATATACAATACCTTGGTGTGTCAACATTTCAAATATATACACACTCATGACAATAAATAAAACTGTGGTATGCGATAGGCCCCAAACTAAAGATAGGCCTAACAGAAGAAATACTCAACTAAAATTACAAGTCATAAAATTGTAACAGAACCTTCCCAAAATCCTGACAAACCTATGCATGGGGGGGCATAGGTGTACTCAGGTCTTGCAGAAAACAACCTGGAGTGTTTTTTTTTTGCAATAACTTACAACAGGCTCTCCTAAATCATAATCAAAAAGCAATGTGTGTGTAAAAATGAAAATACCACCACACACTTTCTCCAATTTTTTTGGCTAAAACAGTTGCATTAAAGGCATCAAAACACCCCATATACAATACCTTGGGGTTTCAAATTCTGAAATAAATTCACGTTCATGGCGAGCAAATACATTGGGGTATGTAAAAAGGCCCACCAAAAGATGTAAAAGAAGATATGTTAAATTTGAAAAAATCACAAACACATGTCAGAAGTTTGGCATTGCAAACCCCAAACAACCCAACAAACCTATGCATAGGTGGTATCACTGTACTCAGGAGATCTTGCTGAACATTGGGGTGTTCTGTGGCAGTAACACATAACAGGAACTGAGAATTCATGCCTAAAGTACAATGTGTGTGAAAAATAACACAAAAAATGACTACCCAAAATTTTGACAAAGACTGGTGGTTGAAGTAGTGCATGGAAAGTTTTAAAATACCAGCATTTCAAATACCCTAGGGTGTCTACTTTTCAGAAATATATGGTTTGATTGGTCGGCTTCAGAAATGTCCAAAATAGGACATGGGTGCATGATGACAGATGTGAAAATTCCAAGTTGGAAAACTGGAATGCGCCCCCTAAAAATAAGGCCTTTTAGCACCCAGAGAACCCGACACACCTATACATGGGTGGTATCACTGTACTCAGGAGATGTTGAACACATATTGGGGTGTTATTTGGAAGTAACCTTTAACGTTCTCAGTAAATGTATTCTTAAATTGCTATTTTGTCAAAAAAACACTTTTTTTTTCTTCTTCAAACTTTGGCATATATTGGTGGTAAAATAGTTACATGAAAATAGTAAAAAAAATACCCCAAGTTTAATACCTTACGCCTAGATTTAGAGTTCTGCGTTAGCCGTCAAAAGCAGCGTTAAGGGGTCCTAACGCTGCTTTTGGCTGCCCGCTGGTATTTAGAGTCAGTCAGGAAAGGGTCTAACGCTCACTTTGCAGCCGCGACTTTTCCATACCGCAGATCCCCTTACGCCAATTGCGTATCCTATCTTTTCAATGGGATCTTTCTAACGCCGGTATTTAGAGTCTTGGCTGAAGTGAGCGTTAGAAATCTAACGACAAGACTCCAGCCACAGAGAAAAGCCAGGAGTTAAGAGCTTTCTGGGCTAACGCCGGTTCATAAAGCTCTTAACTACTGTGCTCTAAAGTACACTAACACCCATAAACTACCTATGTACCCCTAAACCGAGGCCCCCCCACATCGCCGCCACTATAATAAAACATTTTAACCCCTAATCTGCCGACCGCACACCGCCGCAACCTACATTATCCCTATGTACCCCTAATTCTGCTGCCCCTAACATCGCCGACCCCTATATTATATTTATTAACCCCTAATCTGCCGCCCCCAACGTCGCCGCCGCCACCTACCTACAATTATTAACCCCTAATCTGCCGACCGGACCTCACCGCTACTATAATAAAGTTATTAACCCCTAATCCGCCTCACTCCCGCCTCAATAACCCGATAATAAATAGTATTAACCCCTAATCTGCCGACCGGACCTCATCGCTACTCTAATAAATTTATTAACCCCTAAAGCTAAGTCTAACCCTAACACTAACACCCCCCTAAGTTAAATATAATTTTTATCTAACGAAATAAATTAACTCTTATTAAATAAATTATTCCTATTTAAAGCTAAATACTTACCTGTAAAATAAACCCTAATATAGCTGCAATATAAATTATAATTATATTGTAGCTATTTTAGGATTAATATTTATTTTACAGGTAACTTTGTATTTATTTTAACCAGGTACAATAGCTATTAAATAGTTAATAACTATTTAATAGCTACCTAGTTAAAATAATTACAAAATTACCTGTAAAATAAACCCTAACCTAAGTTACAATTAAACCTAACACTACACTATCAATAAATTAATTAAATAAAATACCTACAATTATCTACAATTAAACCTAACACTACACTATCAATAAATTAATTACATACAAATACCTACAAATAAATATATTAAAGTACAAAAAATAAAAAAAGAACTAAGTTACAAAAAATAAAAAAATAATTTACAAACATTATAAAAATATTACAACAATTTTACGCTAATTACACCTACTCTAAGCCCCCTAATAAAATAACAAAGCCCCCCAAAATAAAAAAATGCCCTACCCTATTCTAAAATAAAAATAGAAAAGCTCTTTTACCTTACCAGCCCTTAAAAGGGCCTTTTGCGGGGCATGCCCCAAAGAATTCTGCTCTTTTGCCTGTAAAAAAAAACATACAATACCCCCCCAACATTACAACCCACCACCCACATACCCCTAATCTAACCCAAACCCCCCTTAAATAAACCTAACACCAAGCCCCTGAAGATCTCCCTACCTTATCTTCACGATGCCGGGTATCACCGATCCGTCCAGAAGAGGCTCCGAAATCTTCATCCAAGCCCAAGCGGGGGCTGAAGAGGTCCATCATCGGGCTGAAGAGGTCCATCATCCGGCTGAAGTCTTGATCCAAGCGGGGGCTGAAGAGATCCATCATCCGGCTGAAGTCTTCTATCAAGCGGCATCTTCAATCTTCTTTCTTCCGGATCCATCTTCATCCCGCCGACGCGGAACATCCATCCTGGCCGACGACTTCCCGACGAATGACGGTTCCTTTAAGGGACGTCATCCAAGATGGCGTCCCTCGAATTCCGATTGGCTGATAGGATTCTATCAGCCAATCGGAATTAAGGTAGGAAAATTCTGATTGGCTGATGGAATCAGCCAATCAGATTCAAGTTCAATCCGATTGGCTGATCCAATCAGCCAATCAGATTGAGCTCGCATTCTATTGGCTGTTCCGATCAGCCAATAGAATGCGAGCTCAATCTGATTGGCTGATTGGATCAGCCAATCGGATTGAACTTGAATCTGATTGGCTGATTCCATCAGCCAATCAGAATTTTTCTACCTTAATTCCGATTGGCTGATAGAATCCTATCAGCCAATTGGAATTCGAGGGACGCCATCTTGGATGACGTCCCTTAAAGGAACCGTCATTCGTCGGGAAGTCATCGGCCAGGATGGATGTTCCGCGTCGGCGGGATGAAGATGGATCCGGAAGAAAGAAGATTGAAGATGCCGCTTGATAGAAGACTTCAGCCGGATAATGGATCTCTTCAGCCCCCGCTTGGATCAAGACTTCAGACGGATGATGGATCTCTTCAGCCCCCGCTTGGATCAAGACTTCAGCCGGATGATGGACCTCTTCAGCCCCCGCTTGGGCTTGGATGAAGATTTCGGAGCCTCTTCTGGACGGATCGGTGATACCCGGTGTGGTAAAGATAAGGTAGGGAGATCTTCAGGGGCTTAGTGTTAGGTTTATTTAAGGGGGGTTTGGGTTAGATTAGGGGTATGTGGGTGGTGGGTTGTAATGTTGGGGGGGGTATTGTATGTTTTTTTTTACAGGCAAAAGAGCAGAATTCTTTGGGGCATGCCCCGCAAAAGGCCCTTTTAAGGGCTGGTAAGGTAAAAGAGCTTTTCTATTTTTATTTTAGAATAGGGTAGGGCATTTTTTTATTTTGGGGGGCTTTGTTATTTTATTAGGGGGCTTAGAGTAGGTGTAATTAGCTTAAAATTGTTGTAATATTTTTATAATGTTTGTAAATTATTTTTTTATTTTTTGTAACTTAGTTCTTTTATTTTTTGTACTTTAGTTAGTTTATTTAATTGTATTTATTTGTAGGTATTTGTATGTAATTAATTTATTGATAGTGTAGTGTTAGGTTTAATTGTAGATAATTGTAGGTATTTTATTTAATTAATTTATTAATAGTGTAGTGTTAGGTTTAATTGTAACTTAGGTTAGGATTTATTTTACAGGTAATTTTGTAATTATTTTAACTAGGTAGCTATTAAATAGTTATTAACTATTTAATAGCTATTGTACCTGGTTAAAATAAATACAAAGTTACCTGTAAAATAAATATTAATCCTAAAATAGCTACAATATAATTATAATTTATATTGTAGCTATATTAGGGTTTATTTTACAGGTAAGTATTTAGCTTTAAATAGGAATAATAAGAGTTAATTTATTTCGTTAGATAAAAATTATATTTAACTTAGGGGGGTGTTAGTGTTAGGGTTAGACTTAGCTTTAGGGGTTAATAAATTTATTAGAGTCGGCAGATTAGGGGTTAATACTTGAAGTTAGGTGTCGGTGATGTTAGGGAGGGCAGATTAGGGGTTAATACTATTTATTATAGGGTTATTGAGGTGGGAGTGAGGCGGATTAGGGGTTAATAACTTTATTATAGTAGCTGTGAGGTCCGGTCGGCAGATTAGGGGTTAATAATTGTAGGTAGGTGGCGGCGACTTTGGGGGCGGCAGATTAGGGGTTAATAAATATAATATAGGGGTCGGCGGTGTTAGGGGCAGCAGATTAGGGGTACATAGGTATAATGTAGGTTGCGGCGGTGTACGGAGCGGCAGATTAGGGGTTATTATAATATGCAGGGGTCAGCGATAGCGGGGGTGGCAGATTAGGGGTTAATAAGTGTAAGGCTAGGGGTGTTTAGACTCGGGGTACATGTTAGGGTGTTAGGTGCAGACTTAGGAAGTGTTTCCCCATAGGAAACAATGGGGCTGCGTTAGGAGCTGAACGCTGCTTTTTTGCAGGTGTTAGGTTTTTTTACAGCTCAAACGGCTCCATTGTTTCCTATGGGGATATCGTGCACGAGCACGTTTTTGAAGCTGGCCGCGTCCGTAAGCACCACTGGTATTTAGAGTTGCAGTGGCGGTAAATATGCCTCTACGCTCCCTTTTTGGAGCCTAACGCAGCCCTTCTGTGAACTCTAAATACCAGCGGTATTTAAAAGGTGCGGGGGGAAAAAAACACACGTAGCTAATACACCCCTTTGGCCGCAGAACTCTAAATCTAGCGGTTAGGTTGTCTTCTTTTAAAAAAAAATAAAAAAATTTATGTTTACCTGATTCTTTTCTTTCCGGATATTGAAAGTCCACAACGTCATCAATTGCTGGAGGACACAGATGACTAGGTCTGCCTGTCTTGTTCTCCCTCCCTAAACAGAAGGCACCACCGCTTGACGAACCTTTCTCCCAAAAGAAGCCACGGCTGAGGCAAAAGTATTGAGTTTGTAAATTTTGGAAAAAGTATGCAAAGAGGACCAAGTTGCAGCCTTGCAAATCTGTTCCACAGAAGCTTAATTTTTGAAAGCCCAAGAGGAGACAGCCCTCGTGGAATGAGCTGTAAATCTCTCAGGAGACTGCTGACCAGCAGTCTCTAAAGCAAAACAAAATATACTTCTCAACCAGAGAGAAAGAGAGAAGTAGCAGAAGCTTTCTGACCTTTACGCTTTCCAGAGAAACAAACAAACAGGGCAGAGGATTGTCAAAAATCTTTAATCGCCTGTAGATAGAATTTTAAAGCACGCACAACATCCAAATTGTACAACAAACGTTCCTTATGAGAAGGATTAAACCATAGAGAAGGAACAACAATTTCCTGATTAATATTTCTAACCGAAACCACTTTAGGAAGAAAACCCAACCTAGAACGAAAAACCAACTTATTAGCATGAAAGATAAGGTGAATCACATTGCAAAGCCGAGAGTTTTAAGACTCTCCGAGCAGAAGAGATAGCAATAAGAAACCAAACCTTCCAAGATAACTTAATATCTATGAAATACAATGGCTCAAACAGAGCCTGCAGCAAAACTTTAAGAACAAGGAAGTTAAGGCTTCAAGGAGGAGCAAGAGACTTAAACACAGGCCTGATTATGACCAGGGCTTGACAAAGATTGAACATCTGGCAGATCCGCTAGACACTTGTGTAACAAAATAAAAATGCAGAAATCTGACCTTTCAGAGAACTGACTGACAATCCCTTCTCCAGACCTTCCTGGACAAAGACCAAAACCTAGGAATCCTGACCCTACTCCAAGAGTAGCCCTTGGATTCACACCAATACAGGAATTTACACCACACCCTATGGGAAATCTTTCTAGTAACAGGCTTGCGAGCCTGAATCATCGTCTCAATGACAGACTCGGAAAAACCACACTTAGACAGAACTAAGCGTTCATCCAAATCTAGTTTCTCTGAATCTGTCTGCTTGGAGTTGGAAGGAATGGACCCTGAGTTAGAAGGTCCTTCCTCAGAGGAAATCTCCAAGGTGGAAGAGATGACATCATGAATAGGTCTGCATACCAGATACTGCGCCATGCAGGAGCTTAAAAATTACCAACGCTCTCTCCTGTTTGATACGAGAAATGACTTGTGTAAAGAGAGCAAACAGAGGAAACGGATATGCTCGACTGAAATCCCAAGGAACCGCCAGAGCATCCATCAGGGTAGCCTGCAGATCTCTAAACCCTGAACCGTACGTTGGAAGCTTGGTGTTCTGCCGAGACGCCATCAGATTCAACTCCAATGCCCCCCAATTGAGGGTTAACCTGGAGGACACCTCCGGATGGAGAGATCACTCCCCGGGATAAAATGCCTGTCTGCTCAGGAAATCCGCTTCCCAGTGTCCACTCCTGGAATGTGGCTGATAAGACAATAGTGGGCTTCCACCCACTAAATAATCCGAACCACCTCCTTCATGGTTAAGGAACTCAGTTCCTCCCTGGTGTATCATGAAAGCCACTGAGATGAGGTAGTCCGACTGGAGCCGGATAAACCCGGGCTAAGGACAACTGAGACCAAGCCCTCAGAACATTATAAATCGCTCTCAACTCCAAGATGTTCCTGGGGAGAGTAGACTCCTCTTGACGACTGGTGTAGATCTATCTTCTGAGACAGATCCAAATGGTCCCCGTTCTATTGTCTGAGCATACATAATTGTAGAGCTCCCAAATAGAATCAAGCAAAGGGAAAGATGATCATGGAAACAACCATCAGACCAATTACCTCCAAACAAAGAGCCCAAATAGAAGACTGTAGAGAGAGGCAAGAATAAACAATTTAGGATTTTCTGACCTCTGTCAGAAAAATTTACATAGAGAACCTATTATGGTCCCTAAGAAAACTACCCTTGTAGCTGGAACAAAGGAACTCTTTTTTTTCTAGTTTAATTTCCATCTGAAAAATACAAAGACAGACAACAAGGTCTCTGAATAAGAGATTGTTTGAAACAAGAATGGTGCCTGAACCAAAAAGTAATTCAGGAAGGGCACCCCTGCAATTCCGAGACCCGATGGAGACTTCTAGAAAGGCAAATCACAGGAACTAGAGACAATCCCTTAGGATGGGAACATGAAGATACGCATCCTTCAGGTCTATGTTCATTATGAACTGACCCTCTTGAGCCAAAAGAAAAATGGAACAAATATTTTGTTCTGAGAAACTTGTATAATAGAACCTAGGCCCTGTTCCATCACTGGAACTATCGTTTCCAAGAGGGCGGTCCTGAACACAGTTCAAGAATGCCTCTCTATTTATCTGGACTGCAGATAATCCTGAGAGGAGATGTCGCGCTCGCTGCCGGATATCCCGGCGATTCTTCCTGTGTGCCTAGTTGCCTAGCAACGTCTTGCTCATTCTGAGCCGTCCCATTCGGCTGACGTCAGGCTGGCTTCTTATTCCAGTGACTCTTTCCTCTGGTGCCCGTTTGTTTTCTAAACTCTGTGGCTTTCGTGAGTACTCTGATACTTTTAAAATCTGTCTTTTATTCTTGAACCTTTCCCTGAACGACCATGCTGTTGCTTAACCCTCAAACTGCCTGATTACAAGTTGCCAGACTCTGCATTACTGACCATGCTGTGCTTAACCCTCAAACTGCCTGATTACAAGTTGCCAAACTCTGCATTACTGACCACGCTGTTGCTTAACCCTCAAACTGCCTGATTACAAGTTGCCTGACTCTGCATTACTGACCACGCTGTGCTTAACCCTCAAACTGCCTGATTACAAATTGCCAAACTCTGCATTACTAACCACGCTGTGTTTAACCCTCAAACTGCCTGATTATAAGTTGCCTATCACTGCATTATTGACTGTATTATTGTTTAACCCACTCTCTGCCTGATTCAAGTTGTCTTAAACTGCATCTCGGGTTCTGATGTGGTCTACTCCTGAACTGCTTGATATTAATTTCCAAGTCTGAAGTTTATTCTCCTGCTATCAAGTTTTCCATTATTCTATCCAGAGGACTCAGACCAACACTGCTCCATATCATGAGTACCTTGTTTTATAGAAGTTGTTGTGGGGTCACGTCCTGGATTAAACTCAGAGTGCTAGGGTGTTATTTTAGTTCGCCCTAGCATTTGGGTCTTCTTCTGGACATTACCTAACCTGACAGGAGAAAACTGTCCCTGGGAGGGAAAGATAGAATTCTATTTGAAACCTTAAGATACTAAGTCCACAGCCCAACTCGTATCCAAGTCCAACCCCAGATCAGGACAAACCCTACCTGATGACTTAGACTCAGCAGCGGGTTTCTTTGACTACTTCCCCTAGTTTCAATACAGATTTAGATTCCAAGAAGACTTGGACTGTTCCTGCTTGAAAGAGGGAGAGGAAAACTTTCCTTTGCAGATACTGAAAGGGACGAAAATTACTCTGACGTCCTATATCTCTATTCTTCTTAAATATTGGAAGAAAAGACCTTCCATCTGAAGAATCAGGAATTATTCCTGCCACCCATCCAAACAAGTCTTACCCTTGTAAGGAAGCGCTAGATGCTTGGACTTAGAGTTCAGCCACAGCGTCCAGCGGCAAGGACAGAGAAGCCAGATACCTTGGCTCCCAGTCTGATAACTAGCATGGTATCATCAGAAATAAAGGAATTGGCTAGTTTGAGAGCCTTAATCCTGTCTAGGATCTCCACCATAGGAGTCTCTACCAAAACTGATACAGACAAGGCGTCGCAACAACAAGAATGCCACACTTGAAATAGAAGCAATGCCATTGAATACCTTGCTAAACATACATCTTCCTTAAAAAGCTCCCCAGATTTGTGTCCATAGGATCCTTAAAAAAGCAGCTATCCTCTACAGGGATAGGAGTTCTCTTATCCAGAGTAGAAGCCCCTTCTAAATTAGGCACCGTGCACCATGAATCTGAGTCAGCAACAGGAAACATCTTTTTAAAGATAGGAGATGGGGAAAAAAGTTATCCCTTGCTTCTCCCATTCCTGTGCAATAATCTCTGTTGCACAGTCAGGAACAGGAAACACTTCCACGGAGGAAGGAACATCGTAGTAACTGTTACATTTACTAGATTTCTTAGGGTTGACGACAGGCGTGTCTGAGTCGTCCAAAGTAGCCAAAACCTCCTAACAATACACAAAGGTGTTCAAGCTTAGATCTGAAGGATACTACTTCAGCATCAGATGAAGGAAATGTACTGTCCGAGTCTGAGGTTTCACCCTCAGAAGCTACCAACGTATCCTCCTCATCAGACTTATGAGGAAGGGCAACCTGTGTAGTACAGAAACCTTACTATCTGAATCTTATATTCCTCTTGCGTTTACCCTTAAAGGGACAGTACACTGTAAAATTGTTTTTATATGAATGTATTTTCAATGACTTGTTAAACCAGCTGCAGAGTATAACATTTATGAGCAATTGCATTTTCAGGTTTATTTGTGTATATGAAGTAGCTGGTTTTGTGCTTTTAAACCACAGCCTATTACAATGGGTTGAGCTTCAGGTAACATCAGATCTCATTATGTTATCACTTTGTGTACACACACAGGCTTCCTTATCTTATATTTGTCTAGAAAACCAAAGCTCAATACTTAGAGAGAACAATGGAAAATTATCATTGTATTACTTCACTATCATGCCCCCCACTGAGAGTGTAATCTCTTCTGATGGCTGTGTTTACTTAGGCTATTCAATAGAATATACTCCAGTATAGAAACTTTCAGTATAGGTTGGGATGCCACAAGCTAAATCAGCTATTTCAAATGCCAAAATAGGGGTAAATGAGCTACTTGTAAACAATTTAAAACACTCCAACAGGTAAAATGAATAATTTGGAACAATTTAAAGGGGAGAATTTTTTTGGGTGAACTGTCCCTTTAAACATAGGAAAAGCAGATAAAGCTGTAGATACCGCTGAAGATATCTGAGCAGCAATTTCTGCAGGCAATTAAACTCCTCCAGGAGGCTGAGAGGACCTACAGGGCACTGTGTGTGACGCCATAGAGGCTTGGGACGTATGAGGAGAAAGCTGTGGCATTGCCTGAGCAGCATCATCCTAGGAGACATTGTGCTCAGTGGGCAACGATCTATCAAATTTATGCAACACAGAATTGCATATGTCAAAAATTTGTGCAACAGGGCATAACAGGTCTATATCAAAAGACAGACACCCATGTCCATTCAGATTAAAAAAAGCAAAAAAATTTATTTATGGAATTATTTGGAACTGACATTTTATTAAACATAAGAAAATATTTAGTACTGTCACTTTTAAAAACTAGTACTAAAAAGTTGAACATATCTGCGTTAACACTGTATCCCTTTGGGCAATAGCCTAGCTGTATGCACAGCATTTAAGCTTAGCCAGGGATAATACAGACATTTAGACAAACTAGCGCAGTGCAGAGTCTGTTCTGTAGCAGAAAACCTAAGATAGTGAAACGCTAAATTTTAGCTAACTAGCTAGCCACTATCATCTCTGAAATGAAAAAGACAAACCGCATAGATCTCCCCTGCAGATCTAGATTAACAAGATATCGGCAGGAGAAAGAACGCTGCTCCGTAAGAAGCGCCTCTATGCTAAACTCCCCGCCATGAGTTTGTAATGGCGGATGAGAAAGAAAGTGCGTAACCACTTAGACACACTTGAAATGCACAGTTCCCATATCCAATACACAGTTCCAAATCACTCAAGTCATCTGAGCTTATCGCAGGCTCAGCTGATTGATATACTTTGCATCCATAAAAGGTGGACATAAGGTACATTCAGGGCTAAATGCATCAATGTTACACAGCTGTACTTTGCAAGGCTATGTGCATCGGAGAATGGAGACCTTAAAGTTAAATTCCATTAAATAACTAGGGTTTAGTCCACTAAACCATATCTAACAGCTTCACATGGTCATATAATACATAGCAACTCAGTGCAACCGCTCTGAACAGATCTATACCGAACCACAGCAGGGCAGCAAACGTCCAGCGTTCATACTGGGACAGAAAGCGTTAATCCAAAAAGCAGCTTGCAAAATTTAAACATCCCACCAAAGTAACAGCCCCAATAGGAGAATAACTCCTAGTCTCTATCACATAAGTGCCTGCTCCCTGCCAGAAAATATCCTGTATAAAGGATATAAAAGTCCCCTAAAATTGCAGCACAAACTACTTAAGTGCCTATCTCCTAATCTAGAAGAAAAAAAGGCACTTACCTGCAATCTAGCTGTCAGGCAGGACTACCACTTACACGGTATTAGAGGACACATACTCCTCACAGAGACCTGTAGAAAGAGACAGAACAGAGTAAACCTACTCTGGCTTTCTATACTAGGGAAGCAAAATGTTAGGAACTTGTAAGGTAGAGCTGCGCATCTTCACCTGTCTCACGATTCGATTCGATTACGATTATCATCGTAACGATTTGATACGATTCGATTCTACGATGCATCGCGATGCATCACGATTACTGCACTATTTCTGCCCAATTGTTAAATTTTTCAGAAAAAAAAATTCAAGCAGTCAAAGTATTGAAATAAACTCTTTTTTTATTTTATTAGCTCAAAAAAGGACACTCTTCCTGTGGCAAAGTCTGAACACAGCAGACAACAACAGTTTATAGAACAGTAAATACTAAATGGCAATTGTTGTATTGGTTTGGAAACAATATTATGGCATCAAACTGTAGTTACAGAGTACGTAGTGTAAAAAGTGCAGTGCTCACAGTGTACTTCTTCAATAAAAGAAAATATTTAAATGTATATATATTATATATAGTAAGTACACTATACACTTGTAAAGAAACATGAACAACAAATAAATGTCTAACCTATCTATGTTGGTTTTAATTTAATTTCTTTACTTGCTTAGTAATAATAATATAATAATAGACATTAAATTAAAACCAAAATAGATAGGTTAAGCTTAAGTTACCACCATAATACCTTATTTGTGTGAAAATTGTCCTCAGAAAACAAAACATAAATCCCTTATAGGTACAAAATTACAGGTGCAGTCCACTGTGCCTTCATGACTGTCAATTTGTGGCAAACAAACATCACGTGAAGAATCTGGAACACAACACACAGCACAGAGTGTGCACACAACACACATGTGATTGTGACATATACAATTAGTTTACACAGTTACAGACTTACAATAGTACTAGAGAGAGAGACATTTAAAACAAGTAGCATTGAACTGAACTACTATAACTACAGTTTCTTCTTGATGATTATATTATCTTTATGGGATCACAAATATAATTAGTTAGTTATTAGTTACTGTTAAAGCAGTACTACACACAACTGAACAGTGACTGAGTCAGTCACTGAACAGTACACAGCAGTCACACACAAACAAACAATACATAAAAAAGGACACAGACATCAAGGAGTAAATCATGGTGAAGAAAGGGTGGCACGCCACTCACCTGAGGTGTGTGTGCTTTATTTTTGTATTGTGCTGTTGTGTGTGGCACTGGCACTGTGTGCTGTGTGTGCTGTACTGTCTGTAGTGTACAATATATTTGTGATCCAATAAAGATTTACTCAAGGTTTACTCGAGGCTTTTCCTTCCCCTATAGTGGTTTGGCTTCAGTCTCACTCTCTGCATAGTGCACTCATAGACACTGACAGTTAGACAGTCACACTCACTAGACACTCAGACACTAGAGACACAGTGGGACACACACACAAACAAAAACATTCAAAGGCACCACAGCCAGTCAGCCACAGTCACACTCACACTCATAGACACTTAGACACTGGGACAGTCAGACACACAATCACATACAAACAAAAACATTCAAAGGCAGTTAATACACTCATCTCACACACACTCATAGATATAGATATATACAAACTTTTCAAACTGGCACTCACTCACTCATAAAGACAGTTAGACAGTACACACATTGTTATTGTTAACTGGTTGGTTATATTAGGTTAACCCCTACAGATCTGCCTGGGAGTGGGATGGCATTTGGGATTGGGATCATAAACAAAAACATATGATATCTTTCTTAAAGGGTCTATTTAAAATAGACAATTTTTAGTGTGAATAATATTAATAATCCCTTATGCTCTATGCACTCACTGCATTGCAAACAATACAGGGGTGTGCTGTAAACAATAGCACAACATCTACAAAACAGAGCACTTCCTGATTGGCAAACATCACAGTAACACTAGAAGTAGTAATAGACATTATACAACAAGTAGCATTGAACTACTAGATTTACTAACTTTGATTATCTTTATGGGATCACAAATATATTGTTACACAACACACACACAGACACAGTCACAGTCACACACAGTCAAACAATACCAAAAAAAACACACATCATAAAAAGAGTGAATCATGGTGAAGGGTGACACTGACACGCACACATGAGGTGTGTGCAGTTGTGTGTTGTTTCTTTTGTATTGTTTGTGTGTGTGTGTGACTGTGACAGAGTGACGTGGTCGGTCGTGTCGTGTAGTGTACTAGTATATTTTGTGATCCAACAAAGATTTACTCAAGGTTTTAAGCTTCATTTTTCAAAAAGCTATAAGCAATATAACAGTAACAAATATAAAATAACTTAACAGTAGTCTGCACTGGGCAATGGGGCACACAGCACATTCTTCTGGATGTGCCAAAAAACATTAAATATTAATATTATAAACCTGAATCACTACTCAGAATTATGGAATATGTAGGTTTTTCTGTAAGAACACTAGTTGATCCACATGCTCTGGTTTGAGGGTGCTTCTTTTTGCCGTTACCACATCTCCTGCAGTGGAGAAAACCCGCTCTGCAGACACGCTTGTACCTGGGATACACAAGTATCGCTTTGACAAATGAGAGAGGAGGGGAAATATGACCTCATGTACATGCCACCATTTCAAAGGGTCTTCAGTGAGAGGCAGAGATGGGGCTTTACAATATTTCTCTATTTCCTCTTCAGCCTTGGCATAGGGGGTCTTGGGTTCTATTGTACCTTCAGTGTCAGTGAAAGACTGTCCCAGCAAAGTCATGAGCAGCGATGTGGACTTTCTTTTGGGAGGAGAAGGGTTATCCTCCTCGATGGGTGATTCTTCTTCCAGAGTTTCTTTTCCCTCAGGCAGTGGCACTTCATCCACGTTTGTCCTCCTAGATGTAACTGTACTAGTACACTCAATCTGTGTTTGAACAAAAGAATAGAAAAAATAGCATTCATATCATTATTACCTCGAGCAGCCAGCCAGCTAATGCTATGTGTGTGCTCAGAGAGACAGTAATGCATAAATAAATGCATGCAACAGCTCACATCTATTAGGAAGGACTCAGGAGTGGACGGAGGAGGAGGAAAGTTGACTGACTGTGGCGTTTTCAAACTGACTTATATAATAAACCTTGTACTCATTAAACTAGCTACTAATCAAGCTACTGCTAGCTAAGCCTATTTTGTATGGATGGTATGTTTTATGTTTGTTTTCAATTTATACATTTTTCAAGAAACATGATGCAATTAAAATTACCTCCAAGGATGCAGCCTCCTCAGTCACTCCTCTGTATATCTCCAATCTCTCCTCCTCTGTGAGAATAAAAGGCAGTCCCTTAAAACGAGGATCCAGGGCAGAGGCTGTATAAAGTATCTTCTTCTCTGCCTCACTGCTGTACCTCTTCAGGAGATCTGTTTTGATGGCATTCTTGATCTCATGGATCATGGGTGTGTCTCCCATGGTGTCTGTCATGTTCTGGAGCAGTTGTGCATTTAGAGGGGCAATGAGAGAAACAGTTGGATTGCGCTCTTCTGACATCAGTGTGGTTGCATCTTTCATTGGCTTTAATGCACTCACAGCATCCTCTGCATTTGACACATCTGTTTCGTTGAGAGTGCAGAGATCTGACTCACTTTTTCTGACTTCTGGAGACAACAATGTGGCACAGATTGCAGGTTGCTGTTCTAGGAACCTCTCGACCATGTCATATGAGCTGTTCCACCTTGTTGTCACATCAGTTATCAGCTTATGATTCTTCAGGCCAAGACATTTCTGTTTTTCTTTCAGACAGTGGTTTGCTGTAGTGCTGCGGTGAAAAAATGTTGATATTCTTCGCACTCTGCCTAAAAGCCTGGAGAGCGTGGCCACTTTCAGCGCCCGCTGGGATGCGAGATTCAGTGTATGGGCGAAGCATTTTACATGAGGGAATTTTCCAACTTGAGCAGCAACAATCATGTTCGACGCATTGTCGGTCACAAGCACTACAGATTTATCGCACAGCTGCCATTCTTCCACGACACGAGACAGTAGCTCCGCCAGATGAGAACCCGTGTGAGACTCATAAACTGCTCTCGTTTGCAGCACATGCGACAAGATCTTCCAGTCCTTGCTAACGTAATGTGCAGTTACTGTTACATAAGACTCCGTCGTGACTGAAGTCCATGAATCACACGTTATTGCGACTCGACTGGCTTGGCTCATTGATGCAATTACCTGAGCTTTTGTTTCGTGGTAGAGTGCAGGTATAACGTTTTCTGTTAAGTGATTGCGTGACGGGATCTTATAACGTGGCTCTAGTGTCTTCAACAGGTTGCGAAACCCAAGGTTTTCCACAACAGAGTAAGGCCGTAGGTCCTTCGCTATGAAAGTTGCCACAGCTTTGGTTATTCTCTTCCCTTTTTCAGAGTTGGGTGGCAAAGTTGACAGCATTGCATCAATTCTTGGCTGATGAGCTTCAGCTAGTCTTGTTATTTCCTTGGCAGTGGCACTGGCGGCAGCGGCAGGGGTTAGCATCTCAGAGTGAAAACGTCTAACGTGATTTCTCAAGTTAGTAGTATTCCCTAGGTATTTAATTTTTGTGTGACAGGCTTTACAAACCGCGTGTGTCTTGTCCAATTCGTGCTTTCCAGTATGTTCATAAAATCCAAAATGTGCCCAGATGCTTGCTTTTAAAATGCTAGGTGCATTTTTTATCTCTCTATCTTTTTTGTCTCCCTCTGTCATTTTAGCATGACATGTACATATGTGACGGATGATGTTGTTGTCAACGTCGAATTCTGTCAGTGTTAAAAAAAAAGAAAAAACACTAAGTTCCAGTTGTCAAAATGTCAAGCCGCAAATGTAAAATCAACAAGTACTAGTAACTTCAAGTTCAACTACTTTGCCAATGCCATACATTTTGCGAACATAAATTTTAAAACAAATTGCATTGTGATTGCAGGGGACATCACTCACTCACTGACACTGTAAGTTACTGTAATATATTACACACTTAAAGGTGCAATGAAACCCAAACATTTACTTTCATGATTCAGATAGAGAATACAATTTTAAATAAACATCATAACTAACTTCTATTATTTAATTTGCTTCATACTTCTCAGATATCGTTTGTTGATGACATATTAGCAATGCATTGCAATGCACAGCACACACATTACTTAGTATATAATACTTAGTGCACAAGGAGGAGGCTATGCATTTCAACAAAGGATAAGCAAATTATATAATAGGGAAAGTTGTTTAAAATTGCATGCACTTTCTTGAATCACAAAATGGGTTTTATGGCCTTTAGTTTAGTATGTTTAAAAAAATGCAGCTTTTAGCCTTGTTAAGTTTTGTTAACTTATAAAATAAAAACAAGGATTGGGTTCTTCGGATTGGCATCTTTTAAGAGAGCACTCAGAGTCAGCACATGCATGCAATTGCATTGCATATTAAATTGCATATATAAAATGTATTATATTAAAAAAATAAATACTATTATTATATATAAAAAGTGTAAATTATTAAAATATTAGAACTTCAGACCAGGACATCCATCCATGTGAAAAACATGTAGATATAGATAGATACAGATTAGACTAATAGAGACATTAGACAATAATAGTATACTATATTTATTTATAATACATTTTTTATATATGCAATATTATTCAATAATGCAGCAATTAATTATGCAGCAGCCTGAGCCTCAGTCAGCTCAGCAGTAGTAGTAGTACATACTACGTTAAGTAAATAAGGCAAGTATTTAATTGTACCCCTTATTGTGTAATAAATGTGTACCCCTTATTGATTTGCTCTTTAAGTAAGTTAATAATTAGTTTACCTATGACAAGTAGGCAGTTGAGGCAATAGGCTTAGGCATGGCAATGGCAATTATGGCATGGCATTGGCAAAATGTACAACGTTTTGGTAACTAAGCAGTTAGTTAGTCTAATTCTCACCATAGGTCTCCTCCTCTGTCTCCCACAAAATAAAAATGAGCCCGCCGTGTAGCTGTATACCGCCGTGTATACTCGGAGTCGGAATCGTCATCACATTCACCATCATCAATCTCAGTTGCTTTGCTCCTACTGCGTAACTTCGGCACTTCCAGAGACCGCCCATGGAGCGCCCATGTTGCTTTATTGGGTGACGTGACGTCAGTGACGTCAAAACGATGTACCGCGCACTTTCTGTTACTTGTCCTGGAGGCTGGTCACGTGGGTAACGTTAATCGATTATCGCGTCTCAGCGCATCGATGCAGAATCGTTTCATGCCGCATCGCGATGCATCGTCAAAACGATTATTTTTGACAGGCCTATTGTAAGGTGGGCCGTTTTCCTTTCTGCTTTAAAGCCACCACTACCCTACTGAAGACCCACTAGACCCAAAAATCTTGCTTGTAGATAAAAGAAATTCAATTTTCTTTAGACACCAAAACTTCACCTCCTCCATTGACAGAGGCAAAGAGAATGACTGGGGTTGGTGGGAAGGGAAGTGATACTTAACAGCTTAGCTGTGGTGCTCTTTGCCTCCTCCTGCTGGCCAGGAGTGATATTCCCACTAGTAGTTGATGATGTTGTGGACTCTCCATATCTTAGGAAATAAATATATATATGTGAAGGGTTATTCAGGGTTTCCTGACAGATATCAGTGTTCCAATGTAACTATCGCTAATTTAAAAAAAAAAAAAATGCTTTGGAAATAGCAAAGTGCTACTTGTACTTATTGCCCTATAACTTGCAAAACAGCAACATGTAAACTCAGGATAAAATGTAGAAACTATTTAGCATGGGTGTTTTTTGGTGGTTGTAGATGTGTAGCAGATTTTGGGGGGTCAGAAAAGTTAGAAAAAGTGTTTGGTTTTTTTCATCATCATCATTTTTTTTAATAGTATATTATAAGATATGATGAAAAAAAAAAATTATGCATAGTGGGGGGGGGGGGGGGCAACGACTTTGTAATATACATTCATGATTCATTTTGCACCCCTTAACCTGTAAATTAAATAAATGCATTTTCCCCAATTCCCAAGAGAATTTGAAGTGTACTTCTCAAGCCTACCTCTGCTACATTCTATGCAGTGATTGTTTGATCACTGTAGTAGCTAGTTTCAATTTGTCCCTAAAAAAGGCATATCTTTTGGACTGCAAGACATGCAAATTTAGCTTATAAAATGACTATGAGCATGCTCTAAAAGCATTTATTTTGTATAGATGTTTTGTAATGTATCTTTAAAAGAGGCAGCGCTAAAAAGCACAGAACAAAAAGGGGGATATTTATATTTATATATATATATATATATATATATATATATATATATATATATATATATATGCAATACAGTGTGACCGCACCACCCTTTCTAGTTAGTGTGCTCAGGCACGGGATAAAGTCCGGTCAAAGACTGTATAATAATAACAAAATTTCAAAAATCCCAGCCACTGAGTCTTAGAATCAAGAAGTTTTTATTCTTCAACAAAGGATATGATCAAATTGATCTTTCACAAAAAGCAATCATGACTATCAAGGAAACATAAGGTGTAAATTCACTCAGATCCTTATGTTTCCTTGATAGTCATGATTGCTTTTTGTGAAAGATCAATTTGATCATATCCTTTGTTGAAGAATAAAAACTTCTTGATTCTAAGACTCAGTGGCTGGGATTTTTGAAATTTTGTTATGTATATATATATATATTTAGGATAATATTTATATAATCAATGATAATCTAGGAGACAAAAATATAAAAAGGCTTTAGAAATTGTATGTTAATAAACTGATACAATTTAATAGGTACAAAAACGACACACAATGATATAAAATGAGGCGGGACGTCTCCCTGAATAAATAAAAGCAATATAAAATAACAGTATCTGGTTTAACCCACTTACAGGAGTAAAGTGGTAGAAAAATAAAGGGCTAAATCTATCTATACATTACTTATTACAAAACAGAATCCATAATAAAAAGCCAAAGTTTTTCCAATAAAGTAGGAGTTTATATCTCTGTTTTTTATGGTCGGGCACAACCCCGAAACATCACATTTAAGATATCATTATAAATATCACTTTTTGTTCCGTGCTTTTTAGCGCTGCCTCTTTCTTTTTTAGCTTTGTTCCACTAGTTAAAACCAGAGGGGTTTAACTGAGGTCAGCAGGAATTTTGAGATCTTTAAGCGCTCTTGTCCTATCCTTTTTTGTAATGTAGCTTTGTCAAAGTCTGCAACAGAACAGGAAAGCACTACTGGGGGGAGCTAGCTGAACACATTTGGTGAGTGAATGATGAAAGGCCACCGATCACCAACTTGCTTCTAGTAAAGCATTGCTGCTCCTGAACCTACCTATGTTTTTCAACAAAGGATACAAACAGAACAAAGTGTGATAACAGAAGTACATTGAAAAGTGTCTGAATCATTAAAGTTTAATGTCCCTTTAATAGATGATACATAATATGCATCTGAATAACTTTTTTTGTTCCTTTAAGCTTGGAACCTGCAGTATTAATACCTGGCCTTAGGGTTGCCACCTTTCTTGGAAAATATACAGTCTCAGGGCCGGCCTTAGGTTTTAAGGCACCCTGTGCGGGCTACTCCCCCTCCCTTTGCTGATTGTCTACAAAGGAATAGCAAACTGTTTGTTAATTGGTTGGTGGCGTTTTGGTCAGCCAGGGTCAGTGTTGGATATTGAGCTTTAACAAGAAGAGGGGAGTAGAGGTTGGGAGAAAACAGTGAAAGTAAGGGCATTAATTTGGAATCCAAATTTTTGGATCAGCCCTGAGCGCAGCAGCGCCCTCTGAGGTGTTGCGCCCTGTGTGGTCGCACACCCCAAAGGCAGGCCCTGTACAGTCCACTCTAATTACCATTAGAGAAAAACTGTCTCAGAACAAAAAGCTGCTAGAGGTAATATGTAAATGACCATTTGGTTACAATTAGATTCCAGCACACTTAAAATACATTTCCACATAACCGGATCCTCATTTCTATATTAATTTACATTATCTACATTGACATAAATCTTAAAATTACCAACATGCCAGTAAAATACCAGCTGGGTCTTAACTGGTAACCCTATCTGGCCTATATAGGTAGTTCTTTTCTTCTCTAAAATATAACATACAAATTTCTGTTTTACAGGCACATACGTGGAGAAGGACTGCACAGTTCCAGATGAACAAGGAACATGCAAACCCTGTCAGCTAGGGATTAATTACAGCGAGCACCTTACTGGACTATCACACTGTTTGTCATGCACAACCTGTCGTGATGGTAAGTTCCCTCAATCTATATATTAAAGTGCCTAACCATGCAACTGGACTGCCTAGCCACGCCTACCCCAGAACATACACGACTCTGCCTCAGAAGAATGACTCCACCCAAAGAACACCCACGATTTTACCCATAGGCCTTCCTGACTTAGTTCCCAGCTTTCTAGCCCTGCTCAGTGAGGTATTTGCTCCCAAACAGTTTTTTATTTGTTTGGAAATTTAAACAGAACCATTCATCGATCAGGCTTTAAAAATGTATGTCGTCATTAAATTGTGCACAGTATTTTTTTATTCACACTTTGAGGCACCAGCTCCTACTGAGCATGTGCAAGAATTCAGTGTATACGTATATGAGTCTATGATTGGCTGACATGTCCCATGATGCAGTGGCTGGTAAATAAAGTGCTATTGCATTGTCTTTTTCTTTCCTAAGATATGGAGAGTCCACAACATCAATTACTAGTGGAATTATCACTCCTGGCCAGCAGGAGGAAGCAAAGAGCACCACAGCAAAGCTGTTAAGCGTCACTCCCCTGCCCACAATCCTCAGTCATTCTCTTTGCCTCTGTCAATGGAGGAGGTGAAGTTTGGTGTCTGAAGAATATTGGATTTCTTTTCGCTACAAGTAAGATTTTTGGGTATAGCTGTAGTCCACGTCAATCATTGCAGTAGAGTAGTGGTGACTTTAAAGCAGTTAGGAACTTGTGAGGTGGGCCTTGCTGCGTTTTCCTAACATTTTGCTGCCCTAGTATAGAAAGTCAGAGTAGGTTTACTCTGTTCTTTCTTTTTATACAGGTCCCTGTAAGGAGTATGTCCTTTCACACCTTGTAAGCTGTCCTCCTGCTGGATGGCTAGATTGCAGGTAAGTGCTTTTGTCTTCTAGGTTTGGAGACTTGCACTAAGAAGGGTTTTCCCGCTGTTTTTATTGGGACACCTTAATCCTTTGGGAAGGCTTTTAATGTGCAGTGGCAGGCACTTATTATGTGTGAGACTTAGGGGTTAGTTCTTTATACTGTGGGAATCATCCCCAGAGGCTGTTATTTTAGTTCTTTTTCATATGTAGGAGTTTTTCCACATCTTTATTTAGCTAGCTACTGCATGTAGCACTAAGTGGAAGCTCCGTTTTCTCTGATGTGATTTTAGTAGCACAATCACTAACAGATTTGCCCCTTGAGCTGGTATTATTAATGTTTAGAGCAGCGGTGGAGCATCTACTCTGTCCTTTTTACTAAAATTGATTTGGCTGCTGTTAGAAACTGCGCACTTCATTTCTCTACCGATTACGTGACTCTTCTCCTCTGGCTGAGAACGGAGCAGCGCCATTGTTATCAGGCTCTCAGTGTTTCGAGACCTTGTATTGTAACTGATTTTTTTATTCTTTATATCTGCATCTCTTTTCTCCTGAAACGTTAATAGAAAGACATTGTTTGCAGTTAAGTTTCAGTAGAATTCATTTTTAAGAAAGTGCAACGAGTACGTAGAACAATTCTAAATTAAACGATCTTGTGTCTCATGTTTAACTAATCTCTTTAAGTCAAAGTGCATCTTGTATTTTGACCGTTCACTGCGGTGCTTTAATTAGCACTATTACTCTGTTTTGCCTCTTTAGCTTGTGTATTTTTAAGACTTAGCTCAGAGGTAGAGCGTCTACCTCTGAGTTTTTCACTATATATCTGTTTTTGTTTTTTGTTCGGCTGCTGATTGAAGCGCGCTGTTTTATGCGCACTTCATTTTTTCTGGCTGATCACGTGACGCCTTCTCAGACTGAGAATGGAGCAGCACCATTTTCTCTTTCAGTCCTTGTATGTATCGACTCGTTTTCCCGTCTCAGTGTAGAGCTCTTTTTGTTCCTAAGACGGAGAAGGACATTGCTTGATTTTATGTTAGTGTTTTCTGCACTGCAATTATGCTCAGTCTTACTTATCAAATCACAACTTTTGAAAATAATTAATATTTTAGTATATTTAGTAAGGTGTCTGTTCTGACTGCTGCTTCACAGCTGGTCCTTCCTCATAGGCTGATGAGGATTTATGTGTAGCTTCTGAGGGTGAGATCTCCGAATCAGACAGTTTATTTCCTTTCTCTGATACTGAAGAGGTAAACTTCAGATTTAATCTTGATCACCTTCGTGTATTGCTAAAGGAGGTATTAGCTTCTTGGACGACTCAATACTTTTGTCCTTGTCAACCCTACAAAATCTGGTAAACTTATTAACTACTAGGTTTTCCTTCCTCTGTGGAGGTGTTTCCTGTTCCAGGTTGTGTGATGGAGATTATTTCACAGGAATGGGAGGAGCGGGGATACCTTTCTCCCTGTCTTTAAAAGAAGAAGCTGGAGGCTTATTTACAAAATATGTATATTCATCAGTGTCTTCAATGGCAACCTGCAGTTTGTATTGCCACTGTAGCAAGTGCAGCATCTTATTGGTGCAATGCCTTGTCTGAATTAATTTTAACAGAGACTCTGTTGGAGGAGATCCAAGATAGGATTAAGGCTCTTTAACTAGCCAATTCCTTTATTTCTGATGCTATCATTCAGATTATTAGACTGGGAGCCAAGATGTCTGGCTTCACTGTCTTAGCCCGCAGGGCTTTGTGGCTAAAATCTTCGTCAGCTGATGTTACCATTGTAAGGAAGCGCCATAAGCTTGGACTTAAAGGTAAGACCTTGTTTGGGTCTGGTCTGGCAGAGATAATTTGAGTTTTTGTGTGGAAAAGGGTCTTTTCTACCACAAAACAAGAACAGCAGTCCAAATGGACGTCAAAGTAATTTTCGTTCCTTTTGTAGCTTCAAAGGAATGTGTTTCTCTCCCTCTTCCAAGCAGGATCAGTCCAAGTCTTCTTGGAAATCCAATCGGTCTTGGAACAAGGGGAAGCATTCAAAGAAACCCGCAGCTGAGTCTAGTCAGCATGAAGGGTTTGCCCCTGGTCCGGGATCGGGATCAAGTGGGGGGGGGGGGGGCTGGCTTTCTCCATTTTATCTAGCCTGGATACGAGATGTCCCAGATCCTTGGGCTGTGGACATAGTATTCAAAACTTTTCCTCCCAGGGGCAGATTCTACCTCTCAAGATTATCTGTAAACTAGATAAAAGAAGGCATTCTTGAACTGTGTTCAGGACCTTTCCTCCCTGAGAGTGACAGTTCCAGTAAGAGAACAGGGCCTAAGATTCTATTTTAATCTGTTCGTGGTTCCCCCCAAAAAAAGAGGGAACTTTCCGACCCATTCTAGTCCTAAAGTTTCTCAACAAGTTTCTAGACCATTAGGATCTGTCTCAGAGGATCTGTCTCTAGATCAGTCGACAAGAACCTCTCTTCCGTTGTGTCTTTCAGGACATTTGTCTTTGGGCACAGGTTTCCGTAGACCTTCCTGCGTGATTGGGGCCATGGGCGCCAGCCTGCTGGGCTGGGGAGCAGTCTGGGACTTGTTAGAGATGCAGGGACTATGGACTCAGGAGGAGTCTGCTCTCCTCATACATATCTTGGAGTTGAGAGCAATTTACAATGCTCTGGTGGCTTGGCCTCAGTTGCCTTAGCCCGGTTTATCAGGTTCCAGTTGGACAACAGCACCTCAGTGACTTACATCACCCTCCAGGGAGGAACTCTGAGTTCCTTAGCCATGAAGGAGATGGCCTGGATTTTTCAGTGGGCTGAAGTTCACGATTGTCGTCTTTCTGCCATCCACATTACAGAAGTGGACAGCTGGGAAAAGGATTTCCTGAACAGACAGACTTTTTATTCCAGGGAGTGGGCTCTCTATCCGAGGTGTTCTCCAGGTTAACCCTCAAATGGGGGGTGCCTGAGTTGGATCTGATGGCGTCTCAGTAGAACGCCAAGCTTCCAAGGTACGGTTCAAGGTCAAGAGATCCATAGGCCGCCCTGATACATGCTCTGGCAGGTTACTTGGGATTTCAGTCTAGCATATTGGTTTCCTCCATTTGCTCTCCTTCTACGAGTCATTGCTTGTATCAAACAGGAGAGAGCATCGGTAATTCTAATAGCTCCTGCATGGCCTCGCAGGATCTGGTATGCAGACCTAGTGAAGATGTCATCTCTTCCACCTTGAAGGTTGCCTCTGAGGGAGGACCTTCTCTCTCGCAGGGTCCATTCCTTCATCCAAACCTCGTTTCTCTAAAGCTGACTGCTTGGAGATTGAACGCTTAGTTCTGTCTACGCGTGGTTTTTCTGAGTCGGTCATTGAGACCATGATTCAGGCTTGCAAGCCTGTTACTAGAAAGATTTACCATAAAGTATGGTTCAAATACCTTTTATTGGTGGGAATCCAAGGGCTACTCTTGGAGTAGGGTCAGGCTTCCTAGGATTTTGTCTTTTCTCCAGGAAGGTCTGGAGAAGTGATTGTCAGTCAGTTCTCTGAAGGGTCAGATTTCTGCATTTTATATTTTGCTGCACAAGCAGCTGGCGGTTGTGCCAGATGTTCAATTTTTTTGTCAGGCCCTGGTCAGAATCGGGCCTGTGTTTACGTCTGTTGCTCCTCCTTGGAGCCTTAACCTTGTTCTTTAAGTTTTGCAGCAGGCTCCGTTTGAGCCATTGCATTCCATAGATATTAAGTTGTTATCTTGGAAGGTTTTGTTTCTTATTACAATCTCTTCTGCTCAGAGTCTTGGAACTCTCGGCTTTGCAGTGTGATTCGACTTATCTTTCATGCTGATAAGGTGGTTCTTCGTTCTAAGATGTTTTTTTTTCCTAAAGTTGTTCCAGATTGAAATTTTAATCAGGAAATTGTTGTTCCTTCTCTATGTCCTAATCCTTCTTCTCATAAGGAAAGTTTGTTGCACAACTTGGATTTTGTGTGTGTGGTCTAAAATTCTTCTTACAGTTGACTAAGGATTTCGCCAGTCTTCTACACTGTTTTTTTCTCTCTGGAAAGCGTAAAGGTCAGAAGGCTACTGCTGCTTCTTTCTCTGAGAAGTATAATTCGTTTTGCTTATACAACTGCGGGTCAGCAGCCTCCTAAGAGAATTACAGCTCATTCCACGAGGGCTGTCTCCTCTTCTTGGGCTTTCAAAAATGAAGCTTCTGTGGAACAGATTTGCAAGACTGCAACTTAATCCTCTCTGCATACTTTTTTTTCCAAATTTTACAAGTTGGATTCTTTTGCCTTGGCGGAGGCTTCTTTTGGGAAACAGTTTTTTTTTAAGTGGTGGTGCCTTCTGTTTAGGTCTGCCTGTCTTGTTCTCCCTCCCTAGTCATCTGTGTTCTCTAGCTTGGGTATTGGTTCCCACTAGTAATTGATGACGTTGTGGACTCTTCATATCTTAGGAAAGAAAACAAAAAAATTATGCTTACCTGATACATTTTATTTATTTCTAAATATGGAGAGTCCTCGACCCCACCCTTATATTTAAGACAGTCATTTTTGGCTAAACCTCCGGCACCTTCTACACCATGGTGTTATTACTTTTTCCATTTCCCTTCGGTCGAATGACTAGGGATTATGGGTAGAGGAGTGACACTTAACAGCTTTGCTGTGGTTCTCTTTGCCTCCTCCTGCTGGCCAGGAGTGATTCCCAGTAGTTGATGACGTCATGGACTCTCCATATCCGGAAAGAAAGAAATTTAGGCCTAGATTTGGAGTTCGGCGGTAAAAGGGCTGTTAACGCTCCGCGGGTTTTTTTCTGGCCGCACCATAAATTTAACTCTGGTATCGAGAGTTTAATCAAATGCTGCGTTAGGCTCCAAAAAAGGAGCGTAGAGCATTTTTACCGCAAATGCAACTCTCGATACCAGAGTTGCTTACGGACGCGGCCAGCCTCAAAAACGTGCTCGTGCACGATTCCCCCATAGGAAACAATGGGGCTGTTTGAGCTGAAAAAAAACCTAACACCTGCAAAAAAGCAGCGTTCAGCTCCTAACGCAGCCCCATTGTTTCCTATGGGGAAACACTTCCTACGTCTGCACCTAACACTCTAACATGTACCCCGAGTCTAAACACCCCTAACCTTACACTTATTAACCCCTAATCTGCCGCCCCCGCTATCGCTGACCCCTGCATATTTTTTTAAACCCCTAATCTGCCGCTCCGTAAACCGCCGCCACTTACGTTATCCCTATGTACCCCTAATCTGCTACCCCTAACACCGCCGACCCCTATATTATATTTATTAACCCCTAACCTGCCCCCCACAACGTCGCCGACACCTGCCTACACTTATTAACCCCTAATCTGCCGAGCGGACCTGAGCGCTACTATAATAAAGTTATTAACCCCTAATCCGCCTCACTAACCCTATCATAAATAGTATTAACCCCTAATCTGCCCTCCCTAACATCGCCGACACCTAACTTCAATTATTAACCCCTAATCTTCCGATCGGAGCTCACCGCTATTCTAATAAATGGATTAACCCCTAAAGCTAAGTCTAACCCTAACACTAACACCCCCCTAAGTTAAATATAATTTTTATCTAACTAAATAAATTAACTCTTATTAAATAACTTATTTCTATTTAAAGCTAAATACTTACCTGTAAAATAAATCCTAACCTAAGTTATAATTAAACCTAACACTACCCTATCAATAAAATAATTAAATAAACTACCTACAATTAACCTAACACTACACTATCAATAAATTAATTAAACACAATTCCTACAAATAAATACAATTAAATAAACTAGCTAAAGTACAAAAAATAAAAAAGAACTAAGTTACAGAAAATAAAAAAATATTTACAAACATAAGAAAAATATTACAACAATTTTAAACTAATTACACCTACTCTAAGCCCCCTAATAAAATAACAAAGCCCCCCAAAATAAAAAATTCCCTACCCTATTCTAAATTAAAAAAGTTACAAGCTCTTTTACCTTACCAGCCCTGAACAGGGCCCTTTGCGGGGCATGCCCCAAGAATTTCAGCTCTTTTGCCTGTAAAAAAAAACATACAATACCCCCCCCCCCAACATTACAACCCACCACCCACATACCCCTAATCTAACCCAAACCCCCCTTAAATAAACCTAACACTAAGCCCCTGAAGATCTTCCTACCTTGTCTTCACCATCCAGGTATCACCGATCCGTCCTGGCTCCAAGATCTTCATCCAACCCAAGCGGGGGTTGGCGATCCATAATCCGGTCCAGAAGAGGCTCCAAAGTCTTCCTCCTATCCGGCAAGAAGAGGACATCCGGACCGGCAAACATCTTCTCCAAGCGGCATCTTCGATCTTCTTCCATCCGGAGCGAAGCGGCAGGATCCTGAAGACATCCAGCGCGGAACATCCATCCGGACCGACGACTGAACGACGAATGACTGTTCCTTTAAGGGACGTCATCCAAGATGGCGTCCCTCGAATTCCGATTGGCTGATAGGATTCTATCAGCCAATCGGAATTAAGGTAGGAATTTTCTGATTGGCTGATGGAATCAGCCAATCAGAATCTAGTTCAATCCGATTGGCCGATCCAATCAGCCAATCAGATTGAGCTCGCATTCTATTGGCTGATCGGAACAGCCAATAGAATGCGAGCTCAATCTGATTGGCTGATTGGATCAGCCAATCGGATTGAACTTGATTCTGATTGGCTGATTCCATCAGCCAATCAGAAAATTCCTACCTTAATTCCGATTGGCTGATAGAATCCTATCAGCCAATCGGAATTCGAGGGACGCCATCTTGGATGACGTCCCTTAAAGGAACAGTCATTCGTCGTTCAGTCGTCGGTCCGGATGGATGTTCCGCGCTGGATGTCTTCAGGATCCTGCCGCTTCGCTCCGGATGGAAGAAGATCGAAGATGCCGCCTGGATGATGACTTCAATCGGATGGAAGATCCTCTTCTGCCCCGCTTGGATGAAGACTTTGACCGGATCATGGACCTCTTCAGCCCCCGCTTGGGCTTGGATCAGGACATCGGAGGAGCTCTTCAGGACGGATCGGTGAACCTGGTATGGTGAAGACAAGGTAGGAAGATCTTCAGGGGCTTAGTGTTAGGTTTATTTAAGGGGGGTTTGGGTTAGATTAGGGGTATGTGGGTGGTGGGTTGTAATGTTGGGGGGGGGGGGTATTGTATTTATTCTTTTACAGGCAAAAGAGCTGAAATTCTTGGGGCATGCCCCGCAAAGGGCCCTGTTCAGGGCTGGTAAGGTAAAAGAGCTTGTAACTTTTTTAATTTAGAATAGGGTAGGGAATTTTTTATTTTGGGGGGCTTTGTTATTTTATTAGGGGGCTTAGAGTAGGTGTAATTAGTTTAAAATTGTTGTAATATTTTTATTATGTTTGTAAATATTTTTTTATTTTCTGTAACTTAGTTCTTTTTTATTTTTTGTACTTTAGCTAGTTTATTTAATTGTATTTATTTGTAGGAATTGTGTTTAATTAATTTATTGATAGTGTAGTGTTAGGTTAATTGTAGGTAGTTTATTTAATTATTTTATTGATAGGGTAGTGTTAGGTTTAATTATAACTTAGGTTAGGATTTATTTTACAGGTAAATTTGTTATTATTTTAACTAGGTAACTATTAAATAGTTCTTAACTATTTAATAGCTATTGTACCTGGTTAAAATAAATACAAAGTTACCTGTAAAATAAATATTAATCCTAAAATAGCTATAATATAATTATAATTTATATTGTAGCTATATTAGGATTTATTTTACAGGTAAGTATTTAGCTTTAAATAGGAATCATTTATTTAATAAGAGTTAATTTATTTCGTTAGATAAAAATTATATTTAACTTAGGGGGGTGTTAGTGTTAGGGTTAGACTTAGCTTTAGGGGTTAATACATTTATTAGAATAGCGGTGAGCTCCGGTCGGCAGATTAGGGGTTAATAATTGAAGGTAGGTGTCGGCGATGTTAGGGAGGGCAGATTAGGGGTTAATACTATTTATGATAGGGTTAGTGAGGCGGGTTAGGGGTTAATAACTTTATTATAGTAGCGCTCAGGTCCGCTCGGCAGATTAGGGGTTAATAAGTGTAGGCAGGTGTCGGCGACGTTGAGGGGGGCAGATTAGGGGTTAATAAATATAATATAGGGGTCGGCGATGTTAGGGGTAGCAGATTAGGGGTACATAGGGATAACGTAGGTGGCGGCGATTTGCGGTCGGAAGATTAGGGGTTAATTATTTTAAGTAGCTTGCGGCGACGTTGTGGGGGGCAAGTTAGGGGTTAAGAAATATAATATAGGGGTCGGCGGGGTTAGGGGCAGCAGATTAGGGGTACATAAGTATAACGTAGGTGGCGGTCGGCAGATTAGGGGTTAAAAATTTAAATCGAGTGGCGGCGATGTGGGGGGACCTCGGTTTAGGGGTACATAGGTAGTTTATGGGTGTTAGTGTACTTTAGGGTACAGTAGTTAAGAGCTTTATAAACCGGCGTTAGCCAGAAAGCTCTTAACTCCTGCTATTTTCAGGCGGCTGGAATTTTGTCGTTAGAGCTCTAACGCTCACTTCAGAAACGACTCTAAATACCGGCGTTAGAAAGATCCCATTGAAAAGATAGGATACGCAAATGGCGTAGGGGGATCTGCGGTATGGAAAAGTCGCGGCTGAAAAGTGAGCGTTAGACCCTTTAATCACTGACTCCAAATACCAGCGGGCGCCCAAAACCAGCGTTAGGAGCCTCTAACGCTGGTTTTGACGGCTACCGCCGAACTCCAAATCTAGGCCTTAGTGTTTTCTCACACACTTGTTGATCATGCAATTCTATTGTATTTACTGGTCCTTTTAAGAAGGGACAAAGCTATATATATTCCTGAATCTGTCATCAAAAGACTAAATATAATAAATTACATAGTTGCCAAATTTTGAAAATCAAAATCCAGGTACACTTTGCAGCATAATAATCACATACCTCGTAACATTTGTGGAATTAGAAATTCAGGAGGTTGAGGAGGGCCTTCATTTAGTAGGTTGGGCTGTGTCAGAAAGGAGGGGTAACGAGTGGATAGTGGGTGGGATTATGGGCATTTCTGAGTGGGCAGGTCTGGGCAGTTTGTAGGTTTGCCGGTGCAGTTTGTGGCATGTCTGAGCAATTTGTGGGCGGATCTAAGAGAAATTCTGCATTATATGGACATATGTTTGTCTCAGAGGGACAGCAAACCATAGCTCAAAATCAGGGGACTATCCCTCTCAAATAGGGACAGCCGGGAGTTCTGTAATCATATAAACAGATTATGGCAGTATTGACTATAAACAATCAATTTTTCCAGCGACCAAGTATCTTTTTTTAAAAGACCTTTATTTTCTTAGGCAGGGTCCATCAGTATAACAAACAACATTTGAAACCTGCAACAGGTTCTTAGTCATGTCATCTCAATCATGTACAGGTGTGCTTCTTTTATACCTGTGCACTTCTCTTCTCATTCATTAGAAACAAAATTGTACTGCCATCATGTGGTTATTTTGTAGTAAGTATGTATACAATTTTACCTTTATTATTACCACAATAGCAGCTCAAGAATATACAATTAAAATGCAATTTAAAATACAATAAAAAACAAAGCCTATACATCAAACCCATACACAAACATTTTTTAAAATATCAGAATCTTGCACATATTTGTATTTATAACAGGCTATTTATAGAAACAGAGGCCAATCAAAATCTTTGTTTAATCCTTTTGGTGTAAGGGAGTCAACCATTGCTCAAAAAGAGGGAGATGTTCTGGATTAAAAAGTCTTGAGCTGCTATTGTGGTAATAATGAAGGTAAAATTCTATACATGCATACTAAAAAATAACCACATGATGGCAGTACAATTTAGTTTCTAATCAATGAGAAGTGCTCAGGTATAAAAGAAGAAAAGAAGCACACCTGTACATGATTGAGATGACATTACTAAGAACCTATTGCAGGTTTGAAACATTGTTATACTGATGGACCCTGCCTAAGAAAACAAAGGTCTTTTAAAAAGATACTTGGTGGCTGGAAAATTTGATTGTTGTGCAGTTCAGTGGAGACCTAGTCTCTTTCCTTGCCCCACTCTGAAGAGTGTGCTGTCTTCCCTTGTGGATAAAGTATTGACTATAACCCATGATAGTTTCCATTGCTCCATCCCAAAACACCTAATGTAAATTGCATAAAATATTGTATTATACAATCAAATCTGTAGTATATAGTGTATTTTTTACAGTTCATATCAGTTAAGGGAAAGATATGTAGCAGGGTTAGCTGTAACAAGTCAAGTTCTGAGAATAAGAGAGAACACTATTTTCATCTTAATGGGAGGAGAGTCCACTGCTTCATTCAATACTTGTGGGAATTAAGAACCTGGCCACCAGGAGGAGGCAAAGACACCCCAGCCAAAGGCTTAAATACCTCCCCACTCCCCTCATCCCCCCCAGTCATTCTTTGCCTTTTGTCACAGGAGGTTGGCAGAGAAGTGTCGGAAGATTGGAGTAGTCTCTTATGGAAGGTAGTACTCTTCAAAATGGGACTGGAGTTTTAAGTAACCATGTCAGCCTCTCAGTGAGAGCTTGGGCGAAAGTTAGAGTCCGGAGATGCAGGGAGTGTCGTCTCTGCGAAACCATCCCGACTCATGATTAACAGCTTCTTAAGCAATCAGCGTTGACTAGTTTCGCTGCCTGCTTTCTGCACTCAAGTCCATGTCAGGAGCGATGCTTCCTGTTCCACGGCATAGATTCTGGTAAGATTGTTTCATTTATACACATATGATAACGCATGAAGACAGGGTCACATTGTGTCTCCTTTATCTGTATAGAATCAAGGGTTAATATCCCCAGAAGGGGGATTATTAAACAGGGGGGAAGAAAACAATGCATAATATATTTATTGTGTTTGATGCTGCGATGTGTGAGATGAGGCTCTAGTAGTTAGTGAACAGTTAAGAACGACGCAGCCTCTTTTTGGCACATTTTTCTCGATAATGCAGGGGCGGGCCAGCATGGCACTCCATGTGACTGGGTGTGGCCTCTTCCACTCTCTCTTTCCTGATCGGAGGTGTTTGGTTTCTCTGTGGTGCGGGTCCTAGGAGGTGGTGAGGGCCCTGGCCATTGGTGTATAAAGGTGCCATTTAATCTATCTAGTCCGTATTAAAGGCGTAAGCTATGGAGGACTCTGATATGTTAGAGGATACTCCCTCTTTAATTAAACCCAATACTTGCATTTATTGTGAGGAGGTGCAGTTTGACCCGTCTGCTCAACTGTGTTCCACATGTGTTGACAAGATTACAATGTCCAAAAAGAATAAATTTAGAACTACTGAGTCGTCCACCTCTAAGGACTCTCCGTCCTGTGAGGTGCGTTCCCTATGTTCATCTCTGAATACACATGCAGCTTCCCAAGGCCCTTCTAATCCTCACAAGGGAGGGGCCTCTTGGCCGCCAGATTTCGCTGCCCAGTTGAAAACGTGGTTTCTGAGGCTTTCCATGCCCTACCACGTCCTGCAAAGCGCAAGTGAAGGGAAAGCCATAACCTTCCGCACCAGGGGTTATCTACTCCGTTGGATGTCTCTGACAGATTATCCGATGATGACGTCTCCAATACTTCAGAGGGTGCTCTTTCTGGGATGGAATCAGCATATTCTAAACCTCCGATGTCGGAGGAGCCAGATTTTTAAATTTAAGATGGAACATTTGCGCTTTTTACTGAAAGAAGTGCTTGCTACGTTGAAGGTTCTGGACCCGAAGCTTACGGAAGAACCTTCGATCGTGTAGGGGGCAGACTCTCTGTTCGCAGAAGCTTGGAGAGAGAGGTTCAGGATCCTTGGGTTCTGGAGGTTATCACCCAGGGCTACAGGATAGGGTTCAAGTCTCATCTGCCCAGGGGCAGATTCCTATTGTCTAACATATCTTCAAGACCAGAGAAGAGAGATGCCTTTCTCAAGTGTGTACATGATCTATCCTCTCGGAGTAATTGTTCCAGTACCTCTAGCCGAAAGAGGTCTAGGGTACTATTCAAACCTTTTCGTGGTTCCAAAGAAGGAGGGCATGTTCCGCCCAATTCTAGACCTAAAATGCTTAAACAAGTTTCTGTCAGTCCCATCGTTCAAAATGGAGACGATCAGATTGATTCTGCCCCTAGTTCAAGAGGGGCAATTTATGACGACAATAGACTTGAAAGATGCCTATCTTCATGTGCAATACACAAGGACCACTTCAGGTTCCTAAGATTCACATTTTTGGACCAACACTTTCAGTTTGTGGCCCTGCCGTTTGGTCTGGCGGCTGCCCCAAGAGTCTTTACGAAGGTTTTGGGAGCTCTGCTCGCGGTAGCGAGACACAGAGGTATAGCGGCGGCCCCTTATCTAGATGATATTCTAGTCCAGGCTCCGTCCTACAGTCTGGCGGAGGACCACTCGAGGGCTCTTCTCCTTCTATCTCACGGATGGAAGATAAACTAAGGAAAAAGTTCTCTGGTCCCCAGCAACAGGGTGGAATTTCTGGGTACGATAATAGATTCCATATCCATGAAGATATTTCTGACAGATCAGAGACGCTCTAAAATTGCGTCCAACTGTTTTGCCCTTCAAGCCTCCTCAAGGACATCTGTGGCCAGGTGTATGGAGGTGATTGGGCTCATAGTATCCAGCATAGATGTCATTCCATTTGCCAGGTTCCATCTCAGACCTCTTCAGTTATGCATGTTGAGACAGTGGAACGGCGATCACTCAGATCTATCCCAAACAGATTTCTCTGGACAACCGAGTGAGGGAATATCTCTCTTGGTGGATCCGCCCCGGACAGTTATCCCAGGGGTCTTCCTTTTTGAGACCATCCTGGGAGATTGTTACCACGGACACAGGATGGGGTGCTGTTTGGGGTGCCAGAAGGGCACAGGGCAGGTGGACTTGAGAGGAGTCGACTCTTCCAATAAATATTCTGGAACTTCGGGCGATATTCAATGCTCTGATGGCTTGGCCCCACCTGGAATCGTCCCGATTTATCAGATTCCAGTCGGACAACATTACCTTGGTGGCTTACATAAATCATCAGGGGGATACGAGAAGCTCCCTTGCCATGAAAGAATTAGCTCGAATTCTGGAATGGGCAGAGACCCACAACTGCTCGCTCTCAGCGATCCACATTCCGGGTGTGGACAACTGGGAAGCGGATTTTCTCAGCAGACAATCGTTTGATCTGGGGGAATGGTCTCTCCATCCCGAGGTGTTTGCAGAGATCTGCATCAGATGGAGGACGTTGAAGATAGATCTCATTGGCGTCCAGACTCACCTGCAAGCTACCCAGATACGTGTCGCGGACCAGGGATCCCCAGACAGAACTGATAGATGCCTTAGCGGTGCCTTGGGAGTTCAACCTGATTTACATTTGAACACCATTGCCACTCCTTCCTCGAGTGGTGGCCCGCATCAAACAGGAGCAAGCTTCGACTATTCTCATTGCTCAGTCGTGGCCACGGAGGACTGATGGGAATGTCGTCTCCTCCATGGAGGTTACCCTGTCGCAGAGATCTGCTGGTTCAGGGTCCCTTTCTTCACCAAAATCTTGATTCTCTGAGGCTGACTGTGTGGAGATTGAACGCCTAGTCTTGGCTAAAAGAGGGTTTTCGGAGAGAGTGAATGATACTCTCATTCAGGCCAGGAAACCGGTCACTCGTCGAATCTATCATAAGGTGTGGAGGACCTATTTATCCGGGTGTGAGGAACGTGGATATCTCTGGCACAAGATTAGGGTATCCAGGATTCTGGCTTTTCTCCAAGATGGTTTGATCCTTGCCACAAGTTCCTTAAAGGGACAGATTTCGGCTCTATCGGTTCTGTTACACAAGAAGCTAGCGGAACTTCCTGATATTCAGTCCTTTGTTCAGGCTCTGTCCAGAATCAGACCAGTATTCAGACCTTCTGCTCCTCCTTGGAGTTTAAACTTGCTTCTTAAGGTGTTGCAGAGGACTCCGTTTGAGCCTATGCATGCGCTTGACATTAAGATTCTTTCCTGGAAGGTTCTATTTCTTCTGGCTATTGCTTCAGCTCGCAGAGTCTCTGAACTAGCGGCCTTGCAATTTGAGCCTCCTTACTTGGTTTTTCACGCTGATAAGGCTGTGCTTTGCACTGGTCGAAGTTTTCTCACCAAGGTGGTATTAGATCGTAACATCAATCTGGAGATAGTAGTTCCTTCCTTGTGCCCTAACCCTTCTTTGTCTGAGCGGTTACTTCATAACTTGGATGTTGTTCGAGCCTTGAAGTTTTACCTTCAGGTCACAAAGGTTTTCAGACAGACTTCGTCCCTATTTGTTGTGTATTCTGGGAAGCGTAGGGGGCAGAAGGCCTCTTCGACTTCACTGTTTTTTGGCTGAGGAGCCTCATCCGTTTGGCCTATGAGACAGCGGAACATAAGCCTCCCCAGAGGAATGTGGCTCACTCGACTAGGGCTGTGGCCTCTTCTTGGGCTTTTAATAACAAGGCATCTGTGGAGCAGATTTGTAAGGCGGCTACTTTGTCCTCCTTACATACTTTTTACGAAATTCTACAAATTTTGATGTTTTTGCTTCGGCGGAGCTGGTTTTGGGAGACAGGTTTTGCAGGCTGTGGTGCCCTCCATATAGGGTCCGCCTTCTTTTTGCCCTCCTGTTTAGTTCATTCAGTGTCCTCTAGAGCTTGGGTATTTGTTCCCACAAGTAATGAATGAAGCAGTGGACTCTCCTCACATTAAGATGGAAAACATAAATTATGCTTACCTGATAATTTCATTTCCATCTGTGGGAGGACAGTCCACTGCTCCCGCCCGTTTACTCCGATGGGCGGAAGTAAATTTTATATTGTTCTTCTGGCACCTTTTATACCCTGATATTTCTAATAACTGTTCCTTGTTCCCTTGGCAGAATGACTGGGGGATGAGGGGAGTGGGGGAGGGATTTAAGCCTTTGGCTGGGGTGTCTTTGCCTCCTCCTGGTGGCCAGGTCCTTAATTCCCACAAGTAAAGAATGAAGCAGTGGACTCTCCTCCCACTAAGATGGAAAGGAAATTATCAGGTTAGCATAATTTATGTTTTTCAGAGCTAAATTACATGAAGAGGGCAAAACGCATAGTTAAATGCTATTGCAAAGTTGTTTTACTATGGATTTTATATGAAATCCCAAGGTGTTTATTGTCCCTTTTAAGTAATTTAGTTTTTTAAGTGGTTTGGTCTTATTCTGTTAGATGGTGAGCTTTATTTATACACTTGCTAACATTACATAATGCTATATTTATTTATAATAAGTATATAGCAATTATGCAATAAATATTAAACTGTGTAGCAGAAACCAGTGAATACGTATTTGTCATAGGTAGTTAATGACTGTCTAATAAAGTGGAGAATGACACTCTTAGTATTGCATATTTTAAAGGCTACTTATAGAAATAATTATGTCATAGTATAAACATAGTACAGATCATCGCATACATATAATATACTACACTACAGCAACGCTTGACAAACCCAGGAGTCAGGTAGCCACTGGCTCCTAGAATTTTACCCCTGGCTCCTAACTTTTTGGGTTATTCTCCATATTTCTATATAAAAAAACACTGTCTGGCTCCTAAACGTATAACTGGCTCCCATATATTCTTACTGGCTCCTAAATGTTAAACAAATGTGTCGACCCCTGCGTAATAAACAGAAATCCTAAGCACTAAGGGCCAGATGATCAAAAGTTTGCTAGCAAAAACGTGAAAAAACACATTTAGCCTTGCAGGCAATTATCAAAGGTAATGGACTGTCTCTGTGAGTTGCGAGCTGTCTTCCATAGAAACAATGAGTGTTCTCTGCTATGTAAAATTTCACATGTAAAAGTGAGTATGTTTAAACTTTATTATGATTTTCTTTGTGCATTTATAAGCCCCTTAGACAAAGTGGCTTTAGATAATTCCACCAAGTAAAAAGAAATACTGGCAATGATTCTTCTTAAATAATCTCACCAGCTCAGAAACAAATCATCAAGCCCAAAGTATACTATTCCAAGAAATACACTATATGCCCTGCAGATTAAATTTCTAAAATAATATGTAATGTTCAGTTCTTAGATCTATCTTTTAACGGGATGATATTTTTTTAAACTGCATTGATTATCAGAAAAAAAAAAAGGGGGAAGTGTTTTTTTGTTTTGTTTTTTTCTGGAACCGTGGAGGACTATTAAGCTAAATTTACCATGTATATGTAATTATCTGAATTTTCAGATGAAGAAGAGGTGTCTCTGTGCACGCCCACCAAGAACCGTGTCTGCCGCTGTAAGAATGGGACCTTCTGCCCCCCAGAGCACCCATGTGAGATATGTCTACCATGCACTACAAGGTGAGGGTGTCATTATGTAAAATAGATTTCTAATGATTTTTGGGGGGAAAACAAAAAAAAACAAAAAACAAAAACTTACCCTTAGAATGTACCAAATGTAATATTAGAGAAACTAGCATTCCAGGCAGCATTAAAGTTGAGTGAGTGCATTGAATAAAAAAAAAAGGAAGAAAGATGGAAGTGAAAGGCAGCAGTTTAAAAAGAGTAAAGACTGGAGTGTGGAAGCACAAGACAATAGATTGTGTCAGCCCAGTATAGCAGACTCCCTATTTGGCAAAAAAACTAAACGCAATGATATTATATAAGTCCAAAGTTATTTTTTTTTCTTCGCCCAATGGTCTAGGGTGCGCTTAGCTGAGGGTGCGCTAAGTAGATGATGTATTAAGCTGAGGGTGCACAAGAAGAGCAATTCATGTAGTTATGTGCTGTAATAATTTACTGTAAGTCTTAAAATTTACAGCAGTATTTTGGATTGTGCTAGAGTAGAACACAATGAGATTTGGCCGCGTTAAGATGCTCTGGTTAAAATTTTTAACCATCCACTTAAAATTACAGATTGTTCATTATTCTTAGTGCAAGACCCGAGTGTAAGATACGTCACCCTGTACTATCAGTTGTGCTCTAATTGTAATCTAGCACTAAGGGAGTATATTTGATATATTCAGTGAACATTAGCAAACACATAACTGCTTTTTCTAATAATATGATCTCCATTTCTCTTAGTTGTCCCCCTGGTCAAGTGCTTCAGCAGCCTTGCAATTCTACATCAGATACTCAGTGCGATATCTCAGCGGGTCATTCCAGAAAATGTAAGTTTATTGTGTGTAGTTGTTTGTCTCCAAACACCATTCTCATGGTCAAGATAATAGGTAGTACCTAGGTGTGTCTGGTCTCATTCCGCCCCTGGGTAGATGGGGCTAAAATACCTAAACAGGACCCCAGGCAAAAGTGTGGCAGGGCCCCCTACCCCCTCTTTGATCCACCTACCTACCTCCTCTTCCCCTCCACCTTATTGCCCTTCCCATCTCCTATGCCCCTCCCCCACCATATTTTTAATTGCCATATAAAGAAACATTTTTAATAAGAACTAAATATTGTAAATTAACAAAAGCTTATGCCAAAAAAATAATCCCCATGCCTATATGCACTACAGTGTGGAGCAGAAAAATGAGGGGCAGACAAGGGGGTAAAATCACTTGTTACTGGCAGCTAAAGAGGTAAAATCATTAATTTGTATATTTCCTTTAAGTAAGAGATGCATGATCCTATAAGTAGGTGTCTATACTAAATAAAGAGAAAACTATCTCCATTTTAAAGGGACACTGTACCCAAAAAATTTATTTCGTGATTCAGATTGAGCATGACATTTTAAGCAACTTTCTAATTTACTCCTATTATCACATTTTCTTCATTCTCTTGGTATCTTTATTTGAAATGCAAGAATGTAAGTTTAGATGCCGGCCCATTTTTGGTGAACAACCTGGGTTGTCTTTGCTGATTGGTGGATAAATTCATCCACCAATAAAAAATTGCTGTCCAGAGTACTGAAACAAAAAAAAAAGCTTAGATACCTTCTTTTTCAAATAATGATAGCAAGAGAACAAAGAAAAATTGATAATAGGAGTAAATTAGAAAGTTGCTTAAAATTGCATGCTCTTTCTGAATAACAAAATAAAAAATTTGGGTACAGTGTCCCTTTAACTGAAACCAGTGTAGGTTTAGAGAAAAATATTTTTTAAGGGAGAGTAAAGTCAAAATTAAACTTTAAAGGAACAGGAAACCCAAGCAAAATATTTCATGATTTAAGTAGAACATACAATGTTAAACAACTTTCCAGTTTACTACTATTATCAAATTTGCTTCATTCTCTTGGTATCATTTGTTGAAGGAGCAGCAATGCACTACTGTTTTCTAACTGAACACATGGGTAAACCAATGGCAATCAATGTTCTCTCTGTCACACACACAGCCCCCTCCCCAGATCCTTATATGCAGATATATATTATAGAGGTTCAAGCAAGCAGACTGCAGTACTTTACTAATTACTTATACCGACTAATCTATTAATTTGAACTTCAATCAAATTCCTCGCCTGACTCATACTAACCAGTTATATGATAATAATAAGAGCTTAAGTCAACCTGTTTGTAAATGCATGGTCATTGCCCCCATGAGCAATATAAATGGAGGAAGGTGGGTATTAAGCAGGCCCTCATCTGTTTAGTAGTGATCACACTAAACAAGTATTCCATCTGCTCTGTTCAAACCCTGCTCTTTTGAAAATGCCCTGACCTGTCTAGGGCAATAACATTCAACATGATCCACACAAGAGCTTCCTCAATATTAATATAAAAAAACATAATTTATGTAAGAACTTACCTGATAAATTCATTTCTTTCATATTGGCAAGAGTCCATGAGCTAGTGACGTATAGGATATACAATCCTACCAGGAGGGGAAAAGTTTCCCAAACCTCAAAGTGCCTATAAATACACCCCTCACCACACCCACAATTCAGTTTAACGAATAGCCAAGTAGTGGGATGATAAAGAAAGGAGTAAAAAGCATCAACAAAGGAATTTGGAAATAATTGTGCTTTATACAACAAAATCATAACCACCATAAAAAGGGTGGGCCTCATGGACTCTTGCCAATATGAAAGAAATGAATTTATCAGGTAAGTTCTTACATAAATTATGTTTTCTTTCATGTAATTGGCAAGAGTCCATGAGCTAGTGACGTATGGGATAGCAATTCCCAAGATATGGAACTCCACACAAGAGTCACTAGAGAGGGAGGGATAAAATAAAAACAGCCATTTTCCGCTGAAAATAAATAAATCCACAACCAAAAAAAAATACGTTTTTTCTCATAAATGAAAGAAAAACTTAAAACATAAGCAGAAGAATCAAACTGAAACAGCTGCCTGAAGAACTTTTCTACCAAAAACTGCTTCCGAAGAAGCGAATACATCAAAACAGTAGAATTTAGTAAATGTATGCAAAGAAGACCAGGTTGCTGCTTTGCAAATCTGATCAACTGAAGCTTCATTCTTAAAAGCCCACAAAGTGGAGACTGATCTAGTAGAATGAGCTGTAATTCTCTAAGGCGGGGCTTGACCCGACTCCAAATAAGCTTGATGAATCAAAAGCTTTAACCAAGATGCCAAGGAAACGGCAGAAGCCTTCTGACCTTTCCTAGAACCAGAAAAGATAACAAATAGACTAGAAGTCTTCCTGAAATCTTTAGTAGCTTCAACATAATATTTCAAAGCTCTTACCACATCCAAAGAATGCAAGGATCTCTCCAAAAAATTCTTAGGATTAGGACACAAAGAAGGGACAAAAATTTCTCTATTAATGTTGTTAAAATTTACAACCTTAGGTAAGAATTTAAATGAAGTCCGCAAAACCGCCTTATCCTGATGAAAAATCAGAAAAGGAGATTCACAAGAAAGAGCAGATAATTCAGAAACTCTTCTAGCAGAAGAGATGGCCAAAAGGAACAACACTTTCCAGGAAAGTAGTTTAATGTCCAAAGAATGCATAGGTTCAAAAGGAGGAGCCTGTAAAGCCTTCAAAACCAAATTAAGACTCCAAGGAGGAGAGATTGATTTAATGACAGGCTTGATACGGACCAAAGCCTGTACAAAACAGTGAATATCAGGAAGCTTAGCAATCTTTCTGTGAAATAAAACAGAAAGAGCAGAGATTTGTCCCTTCAAGGAACTTGCAGACAAACCCTTATCCAAACCATCCTGAAGAAACTGTAAAATTCTAGGAATTCTAAAAGAATGCCAAGAGAATTTATGAGAAGAACACCATGAAATATAAGTCTTCCAAACTCGATAATAAATCTTCCTAGAAAAAGATTTACAAGCCTGTAACATAGTATTAATCACTGAGTCAGAAAAACCTCTATGACTAAGCACTAGGCGTTTTCCATACCTTCAAATTTAATGATTTGAGATCCTGATGGAAAAACGGACCTTGAGACAGAAGGTCTGGCCTTAATGGAAGTGGCCAAGGTTGGCAACTGGACATCCGAACAAGATCCGCATACCAAAACCTGTGAGGCCATGCTGGAGCTACCAGCAACACAAACGATTGTTCCATGATGATTTTGGAGATCACTCTTGGAAGAAGAACTAGAGGCGGGAAAATATAAGCAGGTTGGTAACACCAAGAAACTGACAACGCATCCACTGCTTCTGCCTGAGGATCCCTGGACCTGGACAGACAGGTACCTGGGAAATCTTTTGTTTAGACGAGATGCCATCAGATCTATTTCTGGAAGACCCCACATCTAAACAATCTGAGAAAACACATCTGGATGGAGAAACCACTCCCCTGGATGTAAAGTCTGACGGCTGAGATAATCCGCTTCCCATTTGTCTATACCTGTGATATGAACGGCAGAAATTAGACAGGAGCTGAATTCCGCCCAAGCAAGTATCCGAGATACTTCTTTCATAGCTTGGGGACTGTGAGTCCCACCCTGATGATTGACATATGCCACAGTTGTGATATTGTCTGTCTGAAAACAAATGAACGGTTCTCTTTTCAACAGAGGCCAAAACCTGAAGAGCCCTGAAAATCGCACAGAGTTCCAAAATATTGATGGGTAATCTTGCGACTTGAGATTTTCAAACCCCTTGTGCTGTCAGAGATCCCCAGACAGCTCCCCAACCTGAAAGACTTGCATCTGTTGTGATTACAGTCCAGGTTGGATGAACAAAAGAGGCCCCTTGAATTATACGATGGTGATCTAACCACCAAGTCAGAGAAAGTTGAACATATTAGGATTTAAGGATATTAATTGTGATATCTTTGTATAATCCCTGCACCATTGATTCAGCATACAAAACTGGAGAGGTCTCATGTGAAAACGAGCAAAGGGGATCGCGTCCGATGCTGCAGTCATGAGACCTAAAACTTCCATGCACATAGCTACTGAAGGGAATGATAGAGACTGGAGGTTCCTACAAGCTGAAACCAATTGTAATCGTCTCTTGTCTATTAGAGACAGAGTCATGGACACTGAATCTATCTGGAAACCTAAAAAGGTGACTCTTGTCTGAGGAATCAAAGAACTTTTTGGTAAATTGATCCTCCAACCATGTCTTTGAAGAAACAACACTAGTTGATTTGTGTGAAATTCTTCAGACTGTAAAGACTGAGCTAGTACCAAGATATCGTCCAAATAAGGAAACACCGCAATACCCCGTTCTCTGATTACAGAGAGTAGGGCACCGAGAACCTTTGAAAAGATTCTTGGAGCTGTCGCTAGGCCAAAAGGAAGAGCGACAAATTGGTAATGCTTGTCTCGAAAAGAGAATCTCAGAAACTAATAATGATCTGGATGAATCGGAATATGAAGATATGCATCCTGTAAGTCTATTGTGGACATATGATGCCCTTGCTGAACAGAAGGCAGAATAGTCACCATTTTGAAAGTTGGCACTCTTACATAACGATTCAAAATTTTCAGATCCAGAACTAGCCTGAATGTATTTTCTTTCTTGGGGACAATGAATAGATTTTAATAAGACCCCAGACCCTGTTCCTGAAACGGAACTGGTATGATTACCCCTGAAAGCTCCAGGTCTGAAACACACTTCAGGAAAGCCTGAGCCTTTACTGGATTTGCTGGAATGCGTGAGAAAAATCTTCTCACAGGAGGTCTTACTCTGAATCCTATTCGATACCCCTGAGAGACAATACTCTGAATCCAATGATTTTGGACAGAATTTGCCCAAATAGCTTTGAAAAATCTTAATCTGCCCCCTACCAGCTGAGCTGGAATGAGGGCCGCGCCTTCATGCAGATTTCGGGGCTGGCTTTGGTTTCTTAAACAGCTTGGATTTATTCCAACTTAAAGGTTTCCAGTTGTAAACAGATTCTTTGGGGGGAAGAATTAGGTTTCTGTTCATTATTTTGTCGAAATGAACGAAAACGGTTAGAAGCTTTAGATTTGCCCTTAGATCTTTTATCCTGAGGCAAAAAAAAAACTTCCCCCCAGTGACAGTTGAAATAATCAAATCCAACTGAGAACCAAATAACTTATTACCTTGGAAAGAAAGAGATAGTAATCTAGACTTAGATATCATGTCAGCATTCCAAGATTTAAGCCACAAAGCTCTTCTAGCTAAAATAGCTAAAGACATAGATTTAACATCAATTTTGATGATATCAAAAATGGCATCACAAATAAAATGATTAGCATGTTGAAGCAAGCGAACAATGCTAGACAAATTAGGATCCATTTCCTGTTACGCTAAACTTTCCAACCAAAAAGTTGATGCAGCTGCAACATCAGCCAAAGAAATTGCAGGCATAAGAAGATGACCAGAATATAAATAGGCTTTCCTTAGATAAGATTCAAGTTTCCTATCTAAAGGATCTTTAAAGGAAGTACTATCTTCCATAGGAATAGTAGTACGTTTAGCAAGAGTAGAAATAGCCCCATCAACTTTGGGGATCTTTTCTCAAAACTCCAATGTAACTGCTGGCAAAGGATACAATTTTTTAAACCTTGAAGAAGGAATAAAAGAAGTACCAGGCCTATTCCTTTCCTTAGAAATCATATCAGGAACTGGAAAAACCTCTGGAGTAACCACAGGAGGTTTATAAACAGAATTTAAACGTCTACTAGTTTTAATATCAAGAGGACTAATTTCCTCAATATCCAATGTAATCAACACTTCTTTTAACAAAGAACAAATTTACTCCATTTTAAATAAATAAGTAGATTTGTCAGTGTCAACATCTGAGGAAGGATCTTCTGAATCAGATAGATCTTCATCAAAGGAGGATAATTCATTATGTTGTCAGTCATTTGAAATTTCATCAACTTTATGAGAAGTTTTAAAAGACCTCTTACGTTTATTAGCAGGCAGGATGGAAGACAAAGCCTTCTGAATTGAATCAGCAATAAAATCTTTTAAATTCACAGGTATATCTTGTACATTAGATGTTGAAGGAACAACAGGCAATGTGCTATTACTGATGGACACATTCTCTGCATGTAAAAGCTTATCATGACAACTATTACAAACCACAGCTGGAGATATAGAGGCATATTTAAGAAATGTCTTGCGGACCTGATCCGACAGTGCGGATCAGGTCCGCAAGACATCGCTGAATGCGGAGAGCAATACACTCTCTGCATTTAACATTGCTCCAGCAGCTCACAAGAGCTGCTGGTGCAATGCCGCCCCCTGCTGACTCGTGGCCAATGGGCCGCCAGCAGGGAGGTGTCAATCAACCTGATCGTACTCGATCGGGTTGATTTCCGGCGATGTATGTCCGCCTGCTCAGAGCAGGCGGACAGGTTATGGAGCAGCGGTCTTTGTGACCGCTGCTTCATAACGGCTGTTTCTGGCAAGTCTGAAGACTCGCCAGAAACATGGGCCGTCAAGCTCCTTTCGGAGCTTGATAAATAGGCCCCATAATCTCCACATGTTTACAACAAATGCACTTAGCTTTGGTAGAATCGTTATCAGGCAGCAGGGTTCCAACAGTGATTTCTGAGACAGGATCAGATTGAGACATCTTGCAAATGTAAAAGAAAAAACAACATATAAAGCAAAATTATCAATTTCCTTATATGGCAGTTTCAGGAATGGGAAAAAAATGCAAACAGCATAGCCCTCTGATAGAGAAAAAGGCAAGAGGCACATAGGAATGGGGTTTTAAATAATGAAAATATTTGGCTCCAAGTATGACGCACGACACAACCAGAATTTTTTTTGGAGCTAACAACATCCGGAAATGACACACTCGCGTTATTGAAGACGCAACCTTGTGAAAAGAACTCTGCGTCGACTAAGACGCCGGAAATGACGAATTTTGTGTCATCGGACGTAACTTTGCACCAAAAAATCTTGCGATATACTTTGGCATTTTGCGCTGTCGCAAGCCTAATCTTGCCCGCAAATTTAATGAAAAAACAGTCAATTTGAAAAAAGACTATACCCCAGGTAAGAATTTTTTTTTTTTCTAAAAAATGCTTTTCCCAAATATGAAACTGACAGTCTGCAAAAGGAAATATACATAAACCTGACTCATGGCAAATATAAGTACAATACATATATTTAGATATTTATATTAATACATAAAATGCCAAACCATAGCTGAGGTGTCTTAAGTAATGAAAACATACTTACTGAAAGACACCCATCCACATATAGCAGATAGCCAAACCAGTACTGAAACAGTTATCAGTAGAGGTAATGGAATATGAGAGTATATCGTCGTTCTGAAAAGGGAGGTAGGAGATGAATCTCTACGACCGATAACAGAGAACCTATGAAATAGATCTCCCATGAGGAAAACCATTGCATCCAATAGGTGATACTCCCTTCACATCCCTCTGACATTCACTGTACTCTGAGAGGAACCAGGCTTCAAAATGCTGAGAAGCGCATATCAACGAAGAATCTAAGCACAAACTTACTTCACCACCTCCATAGGAGGCAAAGTTTGTAAAACTGAATTGTGGGTGTGGTGAAGGGTGTATTTATAGGCATTTTGAGGTTTGGGAAACTTTGCCCCTCCTGGTAGGATTGTATATCCCATACGTCACTAGCTCATGGAATCTTGCCAATTACATGAAAGAAAAACTTTTCAGTGTTTTTGAGCATTGCTAGTGGCTTCTTGCTGGCTTCAGTACAGTATGGTCTCATGTTATTAGGTACCAGTAACCAGCCAAGCCACTATATTAACAAGTGAAGCAATAGCAAATCACTTGTTAATATAGTGGCTTGACTGGTTACTGGTACCTAATAACATGAGACCATATTGTACTGAAGCCAGCAAAGAAGCCTTTGGCAATGCTCAAGAAACACTGACATTTTTTTTATATTAATATTGAGGAAGCTCTTGTGTGGATCATATTGAAAGATATTGCCCTAGACAAGTCAGGGCATTTTCAAAAGAGCAGAGTTTGAATAGAGCAGAATAGATCACTGCTAAACGGATGAGGACCTGCTTAATGCCCACCTTCCTCTATTTATATTGCTCATAGGGGTAATGGCCATGCATTTACTTATGCAAAGCGGGTAAAGGTTGACTTAAGCTCTTATAATTATTACCATCTATATAAATGGTTAGTATGAGTAAGACGAGGCGTATGGATTGTATTGAAGTTCAAATTAATAGATTAGACACACACATTATATATATATATATATATATATATATATATATATATATATATATATATATATATATATATATATGTGTGTGTGTGTGTATATATATATATATATATATATATATATATATACACACAAAAGTAAAGTAGTAAGAATGTAGCTCACAGCCTTACAATCTCCCTTACCACGCGCGCTATCCTGCCTGCTGCCGCCTCTGATTTAATTTTTAGCAACTTCTGCACTCAAAAGATGCCAAAAACTGCCCCCTCCCGCCCCCCCCCCAAAAAAAAATTGGCAACAATAATATAAAATATTTATTGAAAAAAAAAGTCATAGCTAATGCTGCAACTGTTTGCAGAGGAGGCGGGCCCTCGGACAAGGGCCAAATTGCCCGACTTGTCAGTCCGCCCCTGCCCCCCCCCATTGCAGATATAATGGCAGAAATTGTTGCCATATTCAAATTAAGTGAGAGGTTTTAGTCTTATCATTAAATATAGTAGAATAACATAAACATATGTATAATAGAAAGACAATGTAATAAAATTGACTTTGAATTTAAAATGAGCAGTAGATTTCTCCAACATTGGTGTGTCCGGTCCACGGCGTCATCCATAACTTGTGGGAATATTCTCTTCCCCAACAGGAAATGGCAAAGAGCACAGCAAAAGCTGTCCATATAGTCCCTCCTAGGCTCCGCCCACCCCAGTCATTCTCTTTGCCGCTGAACAAGACGGCTTGGAAATTGAACGCTTGATTTTATCTAAGCGTGGGTTTTCGGATTCTGTGATAGATACTCTGGTACAAGCCAGAAAACCTGTAACTAGAAAAATTTACCATAAAATATGGAAAAGATATATCTGTTGGTGTGAATCCAAGGGATTCTCATGGAGTAAGATCAAAGTTCCTAGGATCCTTTCCTTTCTTCAAGAAGGTTTGGATAAGGGATTATCAGCGAGTTCTCTAAAGGGACAGATTTCTGCTTTATCTGTCTTGTTACACAAACGACTGGCAGCTGTGCCAGATGTTCAAGTTTTTGTTCAGGCTTTGGTCAGGATCAAGCCTGTTTACAGACCTTTGACTCCTCCCTGGAGTCTGAATTTAGTTCTTTCAGTTCTTCAAGGGGTTCCGTTTGAACCTCTACATTCCATAGATATCAAGATGTTATCTTGGAAAGTTCTGTTTTTGGTTGCTATTTCTTCTGCTAGAAGAGTTTCTGAGTTATCTGCTCTGCAGTGTAATCCGCCCTATCTGGTGTTCCATTCAGATAAGGTTGTTTTGCGTACTAAACCTGGTTTCCTTCCAAAGGTTGTTTCCAACAAGAATATTAACCAGGAAATAGTTGTGCCTTCTTTATGTCCGAATCCAGTTTCAAAGAAGGAACGTTTGTTACACAATTTAGATGTAGTTCGTGCTTTAAAGTTCTATTTAGAGGCAACAAAGGATTTCAGACAAACGTCTTCTCTGTTTGTCGTTTATTCTGGCAAGAGGAGAGGTCAAAAAGCTACTGCTACCTCTCTTTCCTTTTGGCTGAAAAGCATCATCCGATTGGCTTATGAGACTGCCGGTCGGCAGCCTCCCGAACGCATCACAGCTCACTCTACTAGGGCTGTGGCTTCCACATGGGCCTTCAAGAACGAGGCTTCTGTTGATCAGATATGTAAGGCAGCGACTTGGTCTTCCCTGCACACTTTTGCCAAATTCTACAAATTTGATACTTTTGCTTCTTCGGAGGCTATTTTTGGGAGAAAGGTTTTGCAAGCCGTGGTGCCTTACGTTTAGGTAACCTGATTGGCTCCCTCCCTTCATCCGTGTCCTAAAGCTTTGGTATTGGTTCCCACAAGTTATGGATGACGCCGTGGACCGGATACACCAATGTTGGAGAAAACAGAATTTATGCTTACCTGATAAATTACTTTCTCCAACGGTGTGTCCGGTCCACGGCCCGCCCTGGTTTTTTAATCAGGTTTGATGAATTTCTTTCTTTAACTACAGTCACCACGGTACCCTATGGTTTCTCCTGTTTTTCTCCTGTCCGTCGGTCGAATGACTGGGGTGGGCGGAGCCTAGGAGGGACTATATGGACAGCTTTTGCTGTGCTCTTTGCCATTTCCTGTTGGGGAAGAGAATATTCCCACAAGTTATGGATGACGCCGTGGACCGGACACACCGTTGGAGAAAGTAATTTATCAGGTAAGCATAAATTCTGTTTTGTTTTTTTTCTGACAAATTTGTTTCTTTTCATTTCCCTGTCCTATGTGACAGCCATCAGCCACAGCCTCATGTATACATATATACTGGGAACTCTTGCACATGCCTAGCTGGAGCTCACGCCTCAGAAAGTGCGCACATAAAAGGACTGCACACAATTTGATAATAAAATTAAATTGGAAAGTTTTTTTTTTTTGTTTTTTTTTTAATAAGAATCTGTCTGAATCGTGAAAGTTTAATTTTGACTTTAAACTCTAGTAGTAATGTAAAATGTTTCACTCAATGAGGCATATTTATCAAGCCATCAACTGTGCTGCATTCGCCGGCACCAATACGCTCGCCTGACATTGCCTAACAACGCTGCCGCTGACCTGAATACGCTTTCCATATTTAACAAAAAAGCTGTCAAAAAGCCACACACCAAGTACGGGGCGATGATGCCAATCAGAATCTAAGGGACGCCATCTTGGATGACGTCATTTAAAGGAACCTTCATTGTTGAGAAAACGTCGGAAGAAGAGGATGCTCCGCGCCGGATGGATGAAGATAGAAGATGCCGTCTGGCTGAAGACTTCGGCCGCTTGGATGAAGATTTCTGCCGGCTTCTTGGAGGATGGATGTCGGATCTTCAAAACTGTAAGTGAATCTTCAGGGGTTAGTGTTAGGATTTTTTAAGGGTGTATTGGGTGGGTTTTATTTTTAGATTAGGGTTTGGGCTGCAATAGAGCTAAATGCCCTTTTAAGGGCAATGCCCACCCAAATGCCCTTTAAAGGGCAATGGGGAGCCTAGGTTTTTTTAGTTAGGTTTTTATTTGGGGGGTTGGTTGTGTGGGTGGTGGGTTTTACTGTTGGGGGTTGTTTGTATTTTTTATTTACAGGCAATGCCCCGCAAAAGGTCCTTTTAAGGCTAGGGTTTTTTTATTTGGGGGGGGGGGCTTTTTATTTTCATAGGGCACTTAGATTAGGTGTAATTAGTTTAAATCTTTGATAATTTCTTATTTTGTGTAATTTAGTGTTTATTTTTTTTTTTTGTATCTTAGTTGTTAGTTTTTTGTAACTTAGTAATTTTTTAGTGTAGATTTAAATTATTTGAGTAGGGTTAGGTTTTTAAATATATAATATAGTTAATTTAATTTGTAGTTTAATGTAATTTTAGTATAATAGTTAGGGTAGATTAATAGTTTAATATAGTTTAATGTAATTTTAGTATAACAGTTAGGGTAGATTAATTAGTAGTTTAATATAGTTTAATTTAATTTTAGTATAATAGTTAGGGTAGATTAATAAATAGTTTAATATAGTTTAATATAATTTTAGGATAATAGTTAGGGTAGGTTAATTATTATTTTAATATAGTTTAATTTAAATCTAAAGGTAAGTTTAAATTTATTATAAGATAGTGATGAGTTAATATTTAATGTAAAGTTAGCGGGTTGTTAGTTTTAGGGGTTAATAGTTTAATTTAGTTTATGGCGATGTGGGGGGCTGGCAGTTTAGGGGTTAATACATTTATTTAGTTGCCGTGGGCGGCGGGATAGGGGTTAATAACTTTATGTAGGTGGCGGCGGTGGCGGGACGGCAGATTAGGGGTTAATAAGTATATAATGTAGGTAGCGGCGGTGTCGGGCGGCAGATTACGGGTTAATAAGTATAATGTAGGTGGCGGCGGTGTAGGGGGCGGCAGATTAGGGTTGTTTAGACTCGGGGCTTATGTTAGGGTGTTAGGTGTAGAATAACTTGTGTTCTCCCATAGGAATCAATGGGATATCGTGCAGCAGTGAACATGAGCTTTCGCTGCTTTCAGACTTCCATTGATTCCTATGGCATCCGCCGCCTCCAGGGCGGCGGATTGAAAACCAGGTACGCTGGGCCGGAATAGTGGCGAGCGTACCTGGTAGGTATTTGTTAACTAGCAAAAGTAGTCAGATAGTGCCGAATTTGCATTCGGAACATCTGTAGTGACGTAAGCATCGATCTGTGTCGGATTGAGACCGGCGGATCGTATGTTACGTCACAGATTTCTACTTTTGGCGGTCTGTAGGCTTTGATAACTAAGGGAAATCAGGCTTGTCACAATTACGCTGCAGAATTCCAGCGTATTTGCGGTTGACGGCTTGATAAATAGGCCTCATTGTGTAAATAGGGAAATACCTGGTTTCAGTACTTTAACAGAATTTTGAAAGTAAAAACTCTGTTTTCCCCCCTCCCCCTGAGAAGACATCCTCCTTGCCCAGTGGTCTCACTAAGAGGGCACTAGCCCCCACAGCATAATTGCTTTTCCCACCACGCTCTGCCTGTGGCTTTCCCAGATCCACTCATACGCAGCCATATCCATTTCAAACCTGGGCCTCCCCACTACAGTTGCTGCCTCCAAAATGCTGGTGGGCCTCCAAGTGCCCACCCTTGCCAATAACCTCTCTTTAACAACATAAGTTCAAATATTTTTTTTAGATCTTACCAAAGAAATTGGCTAAGCTAAGTACATGGATCCTTAAACTGCATAGGCTGCGCATCTTTTCGCAAGTGTAGGAAATTAAAATATATTAATATAGCTGTGTTGGTTATGCAAAACTGGGGAATAGGTAATAAAGGGATTATCTATCTTTTTAAACAATACAAATTCTGTTACTGTCTAACTGTGAAAAACCTGTCAAAATGCACTTAGATAAGCGGCCGATTTTTAACAGTTTAGAAATTAGTTTGAGACTACCTAGGTTTAGCTTTCAGCAAATACCATGAGTACAAAGCAAATTTGATGATAATAAGTAAATTCAGAAGTTGTTTAAAATTGTATGTACTATCCCAGACATCCTCAAACTTGGCCCTCTAAAGGTTTTGGAGCTACAATTCCCATAATGCTCAGCTGGCTGAGCATCGTGGGGAAATGTAGCTCCAAAACCTATGGAGGGCCAAGTTTGAGGATGTCTGCCCTATCTGAATCATGCAAGTTTAATTTTGACTGGACTGTCCCTTTAAATACGAAGTTTAAAACTTTGCAACCCTTATGTAGAAAACAATTTACATTGTCCCATTGTGCTCTATACTTAAAGAGATGGTAAACTCAGACGTTCTCAAAATATCCCAAACATGTGACTTTCATTTATCAAAATATCGTATTCGCTATATATTTTTTAATACTTGCGATTAAAATGTATCTATTTTAACTTCCATCCTCCTCCCGTACAACGGCCTCCATTAATTTTGTCTGGTCACATTTAAAAAAAAAGAAAAAAAAGACAGACCCGGCCAGTCGGCGACACTCCTCCCAAGAAAATACGCCCCTCCAGACATATGCGCATGCCCTACATCTTCGATCGCTTCTTGAGAGAGCAAAATCATATAATTATGCGCATACAATAATCGGACGCATGCGCAGAGCAAACCTTGAAGATTGAAATGCCAATGCTTTGACGTGAATAGGGGTGATTCAGCTCTCTCGCCTGATACCCAAATGTTGAAACACTTGAAAGTGATGCAGCATAGCTGTAAAAAGCTGACTAGAAAATATCACCTGAACATCTCTATGTAAAAAAGAAAGATATTTTACCTCAAAAGCGCCTCAGTAGCCACATCCCATTGTAAAGGACTTCTAAGCAGCAAATCAGTATGTCTGTCCCGGGACAGCTAAGGGAGCGAGCTTACGTGCACTCATCTTATTTCCTTATTCAGTTTAAGGAAGCTTACTATGAAATCTCATGAGAGTTAAGTGAAATCTCATGAGATCACAGTAAACGAGTTCATGACCTCAGCACTGCTGATGCCAATTGGCTGCTGTTCATTTCTTCATTTTTTTTATTTTTTATTTTTTTTTTACCTGCAGCTGAGCAACAGCTGAAGTATATATTATTATTTTACACAGAACTTACTCTGCTGAGCTGAGGAAATTGTGAGGTAAAATATCTTCCTTTTTTACATAGAGATGCTCAGGTGATATTTTACTGTCAGGTTTTTACAATTATACTGCATCAGTTTCAAGTGATTTAGCATATGAGTGTTATGTCCCTTTAAATTGGTGTTTTGAGTACTTAAAGGGATATGAAACCCAATTTTTTCTTTCTTTCATGATTCAGGTAGAGTATGCAATTTTAAGCAACTTTCTAACTTACTCTTATAATTTTTCTTTGTTCTTTTGGTATCTTTATTTGAAAGGCAGGAATTTAAGCTTAGGAGCCGGCCCATTTTTGGTTCAGCACCTTGGTAGCGCTTGCTGATTGGTGGCTAAAGGTAGAGCTCTTCTTAAATGCTTTAATATATTTTTTGTAGTTATTGATTTTGTCTGTTCACCCCTGCAGGGCTCATCTGGATCTACATCCTGGGTCCTATTCTCCTCTTCATCATCATCGTCCTTTTTACCTTTTGTAAGGTGAAACAGTATAACGGTAAGAAAACATCTCTCACAGAGGAGTGATGACAGAACTTGCTTTAATGTTTTTAAATGTAACAAGAAATTGATGGAGTCTCTTATCACTGTGATCACTGCAGTAAGCTGGTTAAAGGGACATAACATTTTATTATTGCACTATTGCTTGCATAGAACTATTTAATAATGTCACAATCTGAAGATTTACCAGTCTGAAAGCAGACCCTCAGTGCAGTGATAAGATATGAACACACCTGGCCTCTGAGCTGTGGGTCAGGGTACAGGATGGTGAATGGAAAAGTTACAGCTCTGATCAGTAGACTGGAAACAATGCAGGGTGTATGTAACTTGCTGAAATATATAACTGAAAATATGTTAGAGACAGAACAAGGCTGCAGAAAACATAGGTGTTGACAATGATTCATTGTAGAGGAGTTGCAAACAAAGTTCAAGGCTGCAGTAAACAGGACTGGTTTTGATACTGGAATGTAGTATAAGAGCTGCAATAGAATTTCAAGCACAGATGATTTCTTGAATGCGGCCTAAACACAGACTGAGTAGTACAGTTCACACTGAAGTTGTCAGCAAAATATAATACAGCAGTTTATAGGGAGTTGAAAATGATTTAGATGTCCACTTTATGCAGAGTGATACAAGTACCGTATGCAGCAGTGTGATATGTTGTAGAGCTGATATATATCCACTTGTATATCTTGTGCACAAACACAGGAAGCCGTTGCAAAGACGTTAGAACTGAAGCAGGTAAACTCACACAGAAATCAGGTACTTGCAAAACTTGGAAACAAGATAAATACCAGATGCATGATCCAGGGCAGGTTACAAATAAAAAATGTGCACAAAGGCTGTAGAAATCCAAATATCAGAGATTAGACTAAGGCAGTTGCACAGACGGTGATTACCTATGCTAATGCAAGGAATAGGCCTCTGAACAAGCATTATAAAGGACCCAGGCGAAACCAATTAGACAGACAAGAAGCTCAGCAGTGAATGAAACTATTTAAGATATAATAAATAAATAAATATAAATATATATTTATATTAAGTTAAATCTGTATGGTGTCACTGTGTACCAGCAAAGCTATAGGAGTTTTTTTTATCAGTAAGTAAGCATCTATCCCCTAGACCAGGGGTGTCAAACTTATTTCTTATGGAGGGCCAAATGATTTATGTAGGAATGGAGGGCCACGTGTATAATTTTTTTATATATACACAGATCTACAAACAAGAAAAAAAACTGGCACAAACAAAGGACTTACATAATGCCTTAAAGAAGCATAAACACAATTTTTTTTTCTTTCATTATTCAGATAGAACATACAGTTTTAAAGAACTTTCCAATTTACTTCTATAATCAAATTTGCTTCTTTTTTTTGATATCCTTTGTTGAAAAGCAGGAAGGTAAGCTCAGGCGTGAGCATGTGTCTGCGGTACTGTAGTATGGCAGCAGTTTTGCAATAATGTTATACATTAGCAAGAGCACTAGATGGCAGCACTATTTCCGGTCATGTAGTGTTCCAGACACGTTACCTATCTAGATAGCTCTCCAACAAAAAGTAACAAGAGAACAAGCAAATTCGATAATAGAAGTAAATTGGAAACTTTTTTTAAAATTGTATTCTCTATCTGAATCCTGAAAGAAAAATTTTGGGTTTCATGTCCCTTTAATTATTGAGCGCCTTTTCACTTTATTTGTCACCTTAGGTGTTCCCCTATCTCTCCTCTTAGGTACATCTCCATAGCCCCTATTTTCTCTCCCCAGCCCATCCTTTTTCTCTCCCTGGCCCCCAATTATCTCTCCCCAACACCCCCATTTATCTGTCCTCCTGTAGCTATCCCCTGCCTCCACCACCATTATCTGTCTTCAACATATATATTATTATTATTCTTTATTTATAAAGCGCCAACAGATTCCGCGGCGCTGCCTATGGGTACAAGGATAAAAGTACAACAGAGAAAAAATACAATAAGAGACAATATTTTGCAGACAAATACAGGGGGAATTGAGGGCCCTATTCCCGTGGGATTTTACAATCTAGATTGGTAGGAGGATGGGAAACAGGAGGTGGGGACTGCAAAGGTGAGAATGATATTAGTGAGGAGATAGATGAGGGCAACTGTTAGGTAAGTTAAGTTAATTTGTTAATGAGTCGGGTGATAGGCTTCCCTGAACAAAAAGGTCTTTTGGGAACATTTAAAGGAGGAGAGGTTAGGGGAAAGTCTGACAGCTCAAGGAAGTACGTTCCAGAGGGTTGGTGCCGCACGAGAGATGTCCTGTAATCTAGCATGAGAGGAGGTGATGGTAGAGGACGCAAGAAGCAGGTAATTGCTGGATCTTAGGGGGCGGGCTGGAGTATATTTGTTGTTGAGTGAGGACAGGTAGGGTGGGACAGCATTGGTGAGGGCTTTGTAAGTCAGGGTGAGAATTTTGAATTTAATTCTGCTCTGAATGGGGAGTCAGTGAAGGGACTCACAGGTGCAGCAGAAACAGAGCGTTGAGAGAGGTGGATTAGCCTTGCAGATGCATTTAGGATGGATTGAAGGGGAGAGAGGCGGTAGAGAGGGAGGCCAGATAGTAAGTTATTACAGTAGTCAAGTCGGGAAATTACCAGGGAGTGGATTAGCTGTTTAGTAGTTTCAGCACTCAGAAACGGATGACATTTTGGAGATATTCCGTAGGTGGTTGCGGCAGAATGAAGAGAGCAATTGGTAGTGGGGAATAATGGACAGATTTGAGTCAAGTTTGACTCTGAGGCAGCGGACTTGGGGTGATGGGGAGATAGTGGTGCTGCCAACAGTGATGGAAAAATTAGAAACTGGAGTAGAGTTAGAGGGGTGGATTAGAAGTAGTTCGGTTTTGGACATGTTTATTTTTAGGTGGTGAGAGGCCATCCAGGAGGAAATGCCAAATAAGCAGTCGCTGATGTGAGAATTGACAGAAGGAGAGAGTGCAGGGGTGGAAAGGTAGATCTGGGTATCATCAGCATAGAGGTGATAGTTGAAGCCATAGCTGTTGATGAGTTTACCCAGTGAAGAAGTGTAAATAGAGAAGCGTAGAGGACCCAGGACAGAGCCTTGAAGTACTTCAACAGACAGAGGCAATGGAGAGGAGGAATCACCAGCAAAAGAGACGGAGAGAGTCCATAGGAGAAGGGGGTGGCCAACAGTGTGTGTATGTATGAATGTGTGTGTGTATGTATATATATATATATGTATATATATATATATATACACACACACACACAGAGAAAACCCTGCACTCACTAGCAAGCTCATAGCTAAGATTTAAAAGCAAAAATGGAAAGGTTAGTTGCCGCATCTGGCCAAATGGGACAAGCCCAGGTACCACGTCAAGGTCCTTTCCAAAACCTTTCCAAAACCTGGGACCCTAAAACAGCCACACAATGCAAGCTCTCAAATCCAAACAAACTGGGAACAAGGGAAGGGTGCACAGGCTTATGTAATCACCCCACCCACAGCACAGCTTCTTGTGAGTGCCACTGAGCACCCAGGACTGGGCATGTTGCAGGGTCTTGGGATGTGTACCCGGTCCGGTCTAGGAGTGCAGTCCCCTTCCGTGTTTTGTGTATATATATATATATATATATATATATATATATATATGCATACAATTTTCTTTCTAATGACACGGTCCACGGATCATCTCTAATTACTATTGGGAATATCACTCCTGGCCAGCAGGAGGAGGCAAAGAGCACCACAGCAAAGCTGTTAAATATCACCTCCCTTCCCTCCAACCTAAGTCATTCTCTTTGCCTACGTTAAAAGCAAGGAAGTGATAAAGTTTAGGTGTCTGAAAGAAGATTCTTCAATCAAGATTTTATTATTTTAAAGCAGAACAGGTTTTTTTCTGATCTTTCCTGGGGTTTAGCCGTAGCCCATGTCAGTCTCTTCAGTAGAGCAGTGGTGGCTTTTAAGCAATTAGGAACTTGTGGGGTATAATCCTCACTGCGCCTCCCAAAATAGTTTTTGCTGCCCTATCTTGAAAGCCTGAGTAAGATTGCTCAGTCTTTCTTTTTCTCCAACATTGGTGTGTCCGGTCCACGGCGTCATCCTTACTTGTGGGAATATCTCTTCCCCAACAGGAAATGGCAAAGAGTCCCAGCAAAGCTGTCCATATAGTCCCTCCTAGGCTCCGCCCACCCCAGTCATTCTCTTTGCCGTTGCACAGGCAACATCTCCACGGAGATGGTTAAAAGAAGTGACCAAAATAATAAATTGGGCGGAGGATCACTCCTGCCACCTATCTGCGATCCACATCCCAGGTGTGGAAAACTGGGAGGCGGATTATCTGAGTCGTCAGACTTTCCATCCGGGGGAGTGGGAACTCCACCCGGAGATCTTTGCCCAGTTGACTCAATTATGGGGCATTCCAGACACGGATCTGATGGCGTCTCGTCAGAACTTCAAAGTTCCCTGCTACGGGTCCAGATCCAGGGATCCAAAGGCGACTCTAGTGGATGCACTAGTAGCGCCTTGGACCTTCAACCTAGCCTATGTGTTTCCACCGTTTCCTCTCATTCCCAGGCTGGTAGCCAGGATCAAGCAGGAGAGGGCCTCAGTGATCTTGATAGCTCCTGCGTGGCCACGCAGGACTTGGTATGCAGACCTGGTGAATATGTCATCAGTTCCACCATGGAAGCTACCTTTGAGACAGGATCTTCTTGTACAGGGTCCATTCGAACATCCAAATCTAGTCTCCCTCCAGCTGACGGCTTGGAAATTGAACGCTTGATTCTATCAAAGCGTGGGTTTTCAGATTCTGTGATAGATACTGTAGTTCAAGCCAGAAAACCGGTAACTAGAAAAATTTACCATAAAATATGGAAAAGATATATCTGCTGGTGTGAATCCAAGGGATTCTTATGGAATAAGATCAAAATTCCTAAGATCCTTTCCTTTCTACAAGAAGGTTTGGATAAAGGATTATCACCGAGTTCTCTAAAGGGACAGATTTCTGCTTTATCTGTCTTATTACACAAACGACTGGCAGCTGTGCCTGATGTTCAAGCCTTTGTTCAGGCTTTGGTCAGGATCAAGCCTGTTTACAGGCCTTTGACTCCTCCTTGGAGTCTGAATTTAGTTCTTTCAGTTCTTCAAGGGGTTCCGTTTGAACCTCTACATTCCATAGATATCAAGATGTTATCTTGGAAAGTTCTGTTTTTGGTTGCTATTTCTTCTGCTAGAAGAGTTTCTGAGTTATCTGCTTTGCAGTGTAATCCGCCCTATCTGGTGTTCCATTCAGATAAGGTTGTTTTGCGTACTAAACCTGGTTTCCTTCCAAAGGTTGTTTCCAACAAGAATATTAACCAGGAAATAGTTGTGCCTTCTTTGTGTCCGAATCCAGTTTCAAAGAAGGAACGTTTGTTACACAATTTAGATGTAGTTCATGCTTTAAAGTTCTATTTAGAAGCAACAAAGGATTTCAGACAAACGTCTTCTCTGTCGTTTATTCTGGCAAGAGGAGAGGTCAAAAAGCTACTGCTACCTCTCTTTCCTTTTGGCTGAAAAGCATCATCCGATTGGCTTACGAGACTGCCGGACGGCAGCCTCCTGAACGCATCACAGCTCACTCTACTAGGGCTGTGGCTTCCACATGGGCCTTCATGAACGAGGCTTCTGTTGATCAGATATGTAAGGTAGCGACTTGGTCTTCACTGCACACTTTTACCAAATTTTACAAATTTGATACTTTTGCTTCTTCGGAGGCTATTTTTGGGAGAAAGGTTTTGCAAGCCGTGGTGCCTTCTGTTTAGGTAACCTGATTTGCTCCCTCCCTTCATCCGTGTCCTAAAGCTTTGGTATTGGTTCCCACAAGTAAGGATGACGCCGTGGAACGGACACACCAATGTTGGAGAAAACAGAATTTATGCTTACCTGATAAATTACTTTCTCCAACGGTGTGTTCGGTCCACGGCCCACCCTGGTTTTTTAATCAGGTCTGATGAATTATTTTCTCTAACTACAGTCACCACGGCACCCTATGGTTTCTCCTGTTTTTTCCTCCTGTCTGTCGGTTGAATGACGGGTGGGCGGAGCCTAGGAGGGACTATATGGACAGCTTTGCTGGGACTCTTTGCCATTTCCTGTTGGGGAAGAGATATTCCCACAAGTAAGGATGACGCCGTGGACCGGACACACCGTTGGAGAAAGTAATTTATCAGGTAAGCATAAATTCTGTTTTTTCCACAGGTCCATGTGAGGGAGAATGCCTCTCAAACCTAGTGAGCTGCCCTGCTGCTAGGCATATTTCCATTAAGGTCAGTGCTAAATTTAATTTTCTAAAAAGGGAAGAAAAATGTTGGCACTTTAACAGTTAACTCTGTTGGGACGTTAAATCCATTACTCCTATTATAGGTTAATAGGATAATGTGAGGCAGTTTGTGCAGGCACTGGGGACAAGAGGACTCATGACTTAATAAGGCTTAGTTAGTGTTTTTTCTCCGGTGTGTTCTGGTCAGGGGTATAGCAACTTGGTAGTGTGTTTTTCTTGTTGTTACTCTCGGTGGCTTTACTTTCACAGTGGTAGGTTAATGCCGGCCGGGAAGTGTCAGCTAGGTATGCCCACGATGGGCGGAGCTTTTCTGAAGTGGCAAAAGAGTTTTTGCGCGCTTTTTCTCTTCCTGAGGGCTGGAAGGGTGACGTACTTTCATTGCGGCTCTGCATTCTCAGAAGTCTGTGAGAACGGTCGCCCGATACCCGGTGGGAGCAGCTCTGGATTGAGCCTGGATCTTTAACTTCTGTTGACTCCAGTAACCAGCAGGGCTTGCTGAGGTGTAGAGGCTGTCTGGGTTTCTCTAGAGCTGCTGCTCTGCTCTTAAAAAATAAAAAGTTACTTTTAACATTTAAAGGGACAGTAACGTTTTTGACATAAGTTTCAAATTCAAGTAAAGTATTTTATTTTTGTTTATCCTTTATTGGGTAAAGATGGGCCAAGAGGCCCTGCAAAATGTTACTTGTGCTTTGATGCTAATGTGGAACCACCAATCCCTTTTTGTTACTCATTTATTGAGAGAACATTGCATTACAGGGATAGACTTTTTGAATCTGAGCCAACATTGTCTGGGGCGGATGCTGTTCAGGGGCCTCCTGTTCAAGTTATGCCAAAGCTTTCTCCTCAAGTGTTCCAAACCTTATCGTCTACACATGCAGTGCCCAGCGTTTCCTCTCTTACTCCAGTTGGAGTTACCTTGCAAGACATTGCTACCCACATATACTCAGCGGTAACTGATGCGCTGTCTGCTTTTGCCATGCTGCAGGGAAAGCGCAAAAGGAAATGTAAAGAATCAGTGAGTAAGGTTTCTGACAAAGTTGTGACTATGACGAATGTTCCCTTCCAGAAGTCTAAGGAGGAAGATACTTCGGTAGCATCTGAGGGTGAAATCTCAGATTCAGACAGTGTAATTCCTTCTGATACTGAAGTTGTATCCTTCAGGTTTAAGCTAGAACACCTCCGGTTGTTACTTAAAGAGGTTTTGGCCACCTTGGACGACTCCGACATGACTGTCGTAATCAACCCTAAGAAGTCTAGTAAGTTAAACAAATACTTTGACGTTCCTTTCACGGTGGAGGTTTTTCCGGTACCAGACCAGGCTACAGAGATTATTGCTCGGGAATGGGAGAGACCTGGTGTCCCTTTTTCTCCATCCCCAATTTTTAAAAAGATGTTTCCAATAGCTGACTCTATCAAGGAGTCTTGGCAGACGGTTCCCAAGGTGGAAGGGGGAATTTCCACTTTGGCTAAGAGAACCACTATTCCCATAGAGGATAGCTGTTCCTTTAAGGATCCTATGTATAAGAAGTTGGAAGGGTTACTTAAAAAGATGTATGTACACCAGGGTTTACAATGGCAACCTGTGGTGTGTATTGCTACCGTCACCAGTGTGGCGACATACTGGTTAGATGCATTGTCTGAATCTATTCAGACAGATACTCCCCTTGAGGAGATCCAGGATAGGGTCAAGGCTCTTAAGTTTGCCAATTCCTTTATTACGGATGCTTCCCTACAAGTTATTAAGTTGGGAGCAAAGATTTTGTGTTTTGCCGTACTGGCCCGCAGAGCCTTATGGTTGAAATCATGGTCTGCGGATGTGTCGTTTAAGCTTTTGGCGATTCCCTACAAGGGTAAGACCTTGTTTGGGCCAGGCTTGGCTGAAATTATTTCAGACATTACAGGAGGTAAGGGTCATTTCCTCCCTCAGGATAAAAGGAATAAGCAGAAGGGACTTCAGAGTAGTTTTTGTTCCTTTTCGAAACATCAATGGTAAAACTTCCTCTGCCAAGCAGGAACAGTCTAAGCCTTCCTGGAAGTCCAACCAGTCTTGGAACAAGGGGAAGCAATTTAAGAAGCCCGTTAGTGACTCAAAGTCAGCATGAAGGGTCTGCCCCCAATCCGGGACCGGATCTTGTGGGGGTGCAGACTTCCTTTCTTTGCTCAGGCCTGGGTTCGGGATGTGCCGGATCCCTGGGCGGTGGACATCGTGACCTAGGGATACAAACTAGAGTTCAAAACCTTTCCTCCCAGGGGCAGGTTTCTGCTCTCCAGATTATCTGTAGACCAGATAAAAAGAGAAGCGTTATTTCCGACCTAGGAGTGATAGTTCCTGTTCCAATGCAGGAACAGGGTCTGGGATTCTACAGCAATCTGTTCGTGGTTCCCAAAAAAGCGGGAACCTTCACACCAATTTCGATCTCAAATCTAAACAAGTGCCTCAGAGTACCGTCCTTCAAGATCGAAACTATTCGTTCCATTCTTCCCTTGGTTCAAGAGGGTCAATTCATGACATCGGTAGATTTAAAGGATGCGTACCTATCCACAGGGATCATCACAAGTTTCTGAGGTTCGCTTTTCTAGACAAGCTGGAACTTCCATTTGGCCTTGTCACAGCTCCCAGAATTTTCTCAAAGGTCCTGGGAACCCTGTTGGCGGTTCTACGTTTGCGGGGCATTGCAGTGGCGCCTTATCTGGACGACATTCTGGTCCAGGCGCCATCCTTTCAGCAAGCAAACTCCCACACTGAGATGTTCTCTTTTCTGCGTTCTCATGGATGGAAGGTGAATTTGGGAAAGAGTTCCTTAATACCAGCTACAAGGGTAGTGTTCTTGGAAACCATAATAGAGTCCTTATCAATGAAAATATTTCTGACAGAGGTCAGACAGATTTTCGACTCTTGTCTTGCCCTTCAGTCCTCTCCTCGGCATTCAGTGGCCCAATGTATGGAGGTAATTGGTCTGATGGTAGCTGCCATGGACATCATTCCGTTTGCCCTGTTCGATCTCAGACCTATGCAGTTATGCATGCTCAAACAATGGAATGGGGATTATGCGGATCTGTCTCCGCGTTTAAATCTGGATCAGGCGACAAGAGATTCTCTTCCTTGGTGGTTATCTCAGGAACATCTCTCCCAGGGAACCTGCTTCCTTAGACCTTCCTGGGTGATTGTGACCACAGATGCCAGCCTGTTGGTATGGGGAGTAGTTGGCTCGCTAAAGGCTCAGGGGATATGGACTTGGGAGGAGTCATTTCTTCCCATAAACATCCTGGAGCTGAGGGCAATATTCAATGCTCTTCTGGCCTGGCCTCAGTTAGCTTCAGCATGGTTTATCAGGTTCCAGTCGGATAACATAACTTCAGTGACTTAAATCAACCATCAGGGAGGAACTCGGAGTTCCTTGGCCATGAAAGAGGTAGCCAAGATTATTCAGTGGGCGGAGACCCACAGATGCTGTCTATCTGTGATCCACATTCCAGGAGTGGACAATTGGGAAGTGGATTATCTGAGCAGACAGACCTTTCACACAGGAGTGGGAACTTCATCCGGAGGTGTTTTCCAACTTGATTCTCAAATGAGGACAGCCGGAGCTGGATCTCATGGCATCTCGACAGAATGCCAAGCTCCCGAGGTACGGGTCGAGGTCAAGGGATCCTCAGGCTGTACTGATAGATGCTCTGGCGGTTCCTTGGAATTTCAGTCTAGCATACCTACTTCCTCCATTCGCTCTCCTTCCACGGGTTATTGCTCAAATCAAAAAGGAGAAAGCGCTGGTGATCCTCATTGCACCAACGTGGCCTTGTAGGATCTGGTATGCAGACCTAGTGGAAATGTCATCTCTCCCACCTTGGAGACTTCCAGTGAGGAAGGACCTTCTACTTCAAGGGCCCTTCCTTCATCCAAATCTCGTTTCTATGAAGATGACTGCTTGGAGATTGAACGCTTAATTTTATCTAAGCGTGGTTTTTTATGAGTCGGTCATTGAGACCATGATTCAGGCTCGTAAGCCTATTACCAGAAAGATTTCATATAAGATATGGCGTAGATATCTGTATTGGTGTGAATCCAAAGGTTAATTTTTGGAGTAGAGTTCGGATACCTAGGATTTTGTCTTTTCTCCAGGAGGGTCTGGAGAAGGGATAATCTGCTAGTACCTTGAAGGGTCAGATTTCTGCCTTATCTATATAGTTGCATAAGCGTCTGGCGAACGTGCCAGATGTACAATCCTTCTGTCAGGCCTTGGTCAGAATCAGGCCTGTGTTCAAACCTGTTACTCCTCCCTGGAGTCTTAACCTTGTTCTTAAAGTTCTTCAGCAGGCTTCGTTTGAGCCTATGCATTCCTTAGATATTAAGATGTTAAAGTTTTGTTTCTTGTTGCAATTTCTTCTGCTCGTAAAGTTTCAGAGCTCTCAATGTTGCAGTGTGAATCTCCTTACCTTATTTTTCATTCGTATAAGGTAGTTCTGCGTACTAAGTTAGGGTTCCTCCCTAAAGTCATTTCGGATAGGAACATTAATCAAGAAATCGTTGTTCCTTCTTTGTGTCCTAACCCTTCTTATAAAGAGCGTCTGTTGCACAACCTAGATGTGGTGCGTGCGTTGAAATACTATTTACAGGTGACTAAGGATTTCCACCAGTCTTCTGCTTTGTTTTTTTTTTTCTCTGGGAAACGAAAGGGTCAGAAAGCTATGGCTACTTCTCTTTCTTTGTGGCTGAAGAGTATAATTCGCTTGGCCTACAAAACTGCTGGACAGCAGCCTCCTGAGAGAATCACGGCTCATTCCACGAGGGCTGTTTCCTCTTCCTGGGCATTTAAAAATTAAGCTTCTGTGGAACAGATTTGCAAGGCTGCAACTTGGTCCTATCTACACACTTTTTCAAAATTCGATAAATTTGATACTTTTGCCTTGGCTGAGGCTTCTTTTGGGAGAAAGGTTCTTCAAGCAGTGGCGCCTTCCGTTTAGGTTCCCTGTCTTATCCCTCCCTTATCTGTGTCCTCTAGCTGGGGTATTGATTCCCAATAGTAATTAGAGATGATCCGTGGACTCACCGTGTCATTAGAAAGAAAACAAAATTTATGCTTACCTTATAAAGTTGTTTCTTTCTTGACACGGTGAGTCCACGGCCCGCCCTGTTTATTTAGACAGTTTTTGTGTTGTAAACCTCAGGCACCTCTGCACCTGGTGTTACTTCCTTTCTCTCTTTTTCCTTCGGTCGAATGACTGGGTTTGGAGGGAAGGGAGGTGATACTTAACAGCTTTGCTGTGGTGCTCTTTGCCTACTCCTGCTGGCCAGGAGTGATATTCCCAATAGTAAATTGAGATGGTCCGTGGACTCACCATGTCAAGAAAGAAACAAATTTATCAGGTAAGCATAAATTTCATTTTTATTCGCAAAACAAAGCTGTTTTTATTATTGCACCTCTTTCTGATAGTGGCCGAGCACTTGTTCTTCCATTCCAGTCTTAGTATCCTATGCGGCTGGCAGCAGGGCTCTGTGGAGGGGGCGGAATAATGGCACATCATATCCCCGCCTCTTCTTCAGTCTGTGGCCAGTCGCATAGGGTACTAACGCTGGAGCGGAAGAACATGTGCTTGAATGACAGCTCAGCCACTCTACCCAGGCAGCTGAAGGAGGAGGGAGGTGAGCTACCTGTTCTGGCCTAAACGCTGCCTTTTTTGCCACAGGCCAGATACATAGGCCCCATGTGCTGTACGTTTGACACCCCTGTTATGTTCTTTCTATTGGTTTAGAACTTAAAATAAACAGTTCTATCTTAAAGGGACATGAAAGTCAAAATGAAACTGCCATGAGTTAGTTTGAGCATGAAATATTAAAAGACTTTTAATTTTACGTCTATGATGAACTTTACTTTCATCTCTTCATATCTTGTGGGAAATCATAGCTAGGTAGGCTTAGGAGCCGTGTACTGCAGTCTTTTTCATATTGGCTCACTAGATATGTTCACCACAGTTAAATGCAGGGAACAATGCAATATTAAAAAGCTCTAACACTTTTTTATTTATCCTATTCGGCTATACTAACTATTACCTTTCTGATTACAGTACTGTACTATCTTTCTGAGGGTACTATGTATACAAAAGTATTAAAATGATATAAAACTACATTTAGGTTACATGTATAAGCTGTATTATGACATGTAAATATTGCCTAAATGACATAAGATGTTGTTTACACTTGGTCCCATCACCTCTCCAAACTGTCCCATTTTACAGTTGCAAAATCCAAAATCCAAACCTTTGATAAAGAGTTTTATACCTGTATTACTGAGCCAAAAGAGAAAAAACTACTTGCAAAAGAATGTTAATTAGTACAAAAAGATTTTAATTATTTTGCAATGTGCTACACATAATCTAAAACTTAACGTTTATTAAAATACTAGTCCTAAAGCCCGTTCACACGGGCCATTTTTTGCAGTACAGCGGTCCCACCCCTTGCGCTCTCTCCCTCCCCCTCTCTTTTGCTCTCTCTCTCTCTCCCCTCTCTTTTGCTCTCTCTCTCCCCTCTCTTTTGCTCTCTCTCCCCCCTCTCTTTTGCTCTCTCTCCCCCCCCTCTCTTTTGCTCTCTCTCCCCCCCTCTCTTTTGCACTCTCCCCCCTCTCTTTTGCACTCTCTCTCCCCCTCTCTTTTGAGCTCTCTCTCTCCCCTCTCTATTGCACTCTCTCTCTCCCCTCTCTATTGCACTCTCTCTCTCCCCCTCTCTTTTGCGCTCTCTCCCCCTCTCTTTTGCGCTCTCTCTCCCCCCTCTCTTTTGCGCTCTCTCTCCCCCCTCTCTTTTGCGCTCTCTCTCCCCCCTCTCTTTTGCGCTCTCTCTCCCCCCTCTCTTTTGCGCTCTCGCTCCCCCTTTCTTTTGCGCTCTTCCCCCCTCTCTTTTGCGCTCTCTTTCTCCCCCCTCTCTTTTGCACTCTCTCTCCCCCTCTCTTTTGCGCTCTCCCCCTCTCTTTTGCTGTCTCTCTCCCTCTCTTTATCCCCCCTCTTCTGCTCTCTCTCTCTCTCCCCCTCTCTTTTGCACTCTCTCCCACTCTCTTTTGTGCTCTCTCTCTCCCCTCCTCTCTGTCTCCCCCCTCTCTTTTGTGCTCTCTCTCTCCCCCTCTCTTTTGTGCTCTCTCTCTCCCCCTCTTTTGCGCTCTCTCCCCCTCTCTTTTGCGCTCCCCCCCCTCTCTTTTGCGCTCTCCCCCCCCCTCTCTTTTGCGCTCTCCCCCCCCCCTCTCTTTTGCGCTCTCTCCCCGTCTCTTTTGCGCTCTCTCCCCCTCTCTTTTGCGCTCTCTCCCCCTCTCTTTTGCGCTCTCTCTCCCCCTCTCTTTTGCGCTCTCTCTCCCCCTCTCTTTTGCGCTCTCTCTCCCCCTCTCTTTTGCGCTCTCTCTCCCCCTCTCTTTTGCGCTCTCTCTCCCCCTCTCTTTTGCGCTCTCTCTCCCCCTCTCTTTTGCGCTCTCTCTCCCCCCCTCTCTTTTGCGCTCTCTCTCTCCCCCTCTCTTTTGAGCTCTCTCCCCCTCTCTTTTGAGCTCTCTCCCTTCTCTCTTTTGCGCTCTCTCTCCCCCCTCTCTCTCTCCCCTCCTCTCTCTCTCTCCCCTCTCTTTTGCGCTCTCCCCCCCCTCTCTTTTGCGCTCTCCCCCCCCCCTCTCTTTTGCGCTCTCCCCCCCCCCTCTCTTTTGCGCTCTCCCCCCCCCCTCTCTTTTGCGCTCTCTCCCCCCCTCCCTTTTGCGCTCTCTCTCCCCCTCTCTTTTGCGCTCTCCCCCTCTTTTGCGCACTCTCCCCCCTCTCTTTTGCTTTCTATCTCCCTCTCTTTATCCCCCTCTTCTGCTCTCTTTCGTTGTCTATCTCCCTCTCTTTATCCCCCCTCTTCTGCTCTCTTTCTCCCCTTCTCTTTTGTGCTCTCTCCCCCTCTTTTGTGCTCTCTCCCCCTCTCTTTTGCGCTCTCTCTCTCCCCCTCTCTTTTGCGATCTCTCCCCCCTCTCTTTTGCGATCTCTCTCCCCCCTCTCTTTTGCGATCTCTCTCCCCCCTTTCTTTTGCGCTCTCTCCCCCCCTCTTTTGCGCTCTCTCCCCCCTCTCTTGCGCTCTCTCCCCCCTATTTTGCGCTCTCTCCCCCTCTCTTTTGCGCTCTCTCCCCCTCTCTTTTGCGCTCTCTCCCCCCTCTCTTTTGCTCTCTCTCCCCCCTCTCTTTTGCGCTCTCTCCCCCCTCTCTCTTTTGTGCTCTCTCTCCCCCCCCCCTCTCTTTTGTGCTCTCTCTTCCCCCCCTCTCTTTTGTGCTCTCTCTTCCCCCCCTCTCTTTTGTGCTCTCCCCCCCCCCTCTCTTTTGTGCTCTCCCCCCCCCTCTCTTTTGTGCTCTCCCCCCCCCTCTCTTTTGTGCTCTCTCTCCCCCCTCTCTTTTGTGCTCTCTCTATCCCCTCTATCTTGCGTGAGCGACCACGCCCGGCCACGCCCCCTTTACGCACGGCCACGCCCCTTTCACATCCCTTCGCGCCCGGCAACGCCCCCTTCACGTCTGGCCACGCCCACTTCTGCCACAGATCAGGTAGGGACTCAAAGGCCAGGTGTGTTTGTCCTCGTGCTGTCTCTACTGAGCATGACAGCTTCGGACAAACACACTTGGCCTTTTATATAATAGGATTAAATAAAAACCAAAAATACTTTGAAACACAACATTTAAAGGGACACTCAAGTCAAAATTAAACTTTCATTATTCAGATAGAGCATGCAATTTTAAACAACTTTCCAATTTACTTCCATTAACAAAATGTGCACAGTCTTTTCATATTTAAAATTTTTGAGTCACCAGCTCCTACTGAGCATGTGCAAGAATAAGTGTGTTTGCATTTGTGATTGGCTGATGGCTGTCACATGGTACGTGTATGCATTTGTGATTGGCTGATGGCTGTCACATGGTACAGGGGGAGTGGAAATAGACATAACTTTTAAAATTCTCAATAAAAAAATCTACTACTCATTTGAAGTTCAGACTAAGTGCTATTGCATTGTCTTGTTATCTTGCATTTGTTGATTATGCAAATCTACTGTGTTGACTGGTCCTTTAACATTGAAAAAAAATGCTGTCTTATAAAAAGCAATACAAAAAAAGGTTTTTAAACGTTTTTTAAATTATATTATTATATTTTAATAAAGGTTGTTTTATTTTAACATCCATTTGTGCTAATTCAAATGCCTTCGTAAAATATTTTCTTCTCTTTTGGCTCAGTAATGACTTTTTAGCAGTCCTGCAATAAATTAATATACCAGTTTCTCAATCAGTTTTTGTGTCATTGGGACGTCTTCTGCCTCCTGAACATCCCCAAGTCACTCATATTTGCCTCTAAGGCTTGCTTCTAGAGTAGACATGGCCAGATGTTGTAGCAGGGTTATATTGTCTGCAATGTGCACTTCCAATTCTCAGAATTGGGAAAAGCCACAATTTTCAATGTTAAATTACAGGAAAAAGGAGCAACACAAATAATAAAGTATATTGCAAAGTTTTTGTACTACATATAAAAAAACATTTATTTTCTTCATAAATCGAAAGAGTCCACAGCTGCATTCATTACTTTTGGGAAATAAGAACCTGGCCACCAGGAGGAGGCAAAGACACCCCAGCCAAAGGCTTAAATACTCCTCCCACTCCCCTCATCCCCCAGTCATTCTTTGCCTTTCGTCCCAGGAGGTTGGCAGAGAAGTGTCAGAGGAACTGGCTGTGGCTCAACATACAAGCAAACAGAGTAGTAAGCACAGAGCCACAGGATCAAATCCCTGCGCAGCCCTTTAAAAAGTTTGTTTTCGTCTCTTATGGAGGGTAGTACTCTTCGACATAGCAAGGGAGTTTTAAGTAATCCTGTCAGTCTCTCAGTGAGAGCATGGATGAAAGTTAGAGTCCGGAGATGCAGGAAGAGTCTTTCTGCAAAACCATCCCGACTCATTTTAACAACTCCACAAGCAATCGGCGTTGTTGAACTTCGCTTCGCTGCCTGCTTTCTTCTCTCAAGTCTATGGCGGAGGCTGCTATCCGTCACACTTGAAGGGCCGCGTTCCTGTTCCACGGCGTAGATTCCGGTAAGATCGTTTAATTTTACTTCTTCATGATTGTACTGTAACTCATTTGTTCCTGCGAACTCACATGAAAAATACAGGGTCTGAGTGGGACTCCTTTTGTATCTTGGAATCAAGAGTTAATATCTCCTGAGGGGGATTATTGAACAGGGGGGGTTTAATCATGTTTATGTGATTCAATCTGCTTATGTGAAGTGTTAACTGGGCTTGTGGCTTTTTGGAACATAATGACCTTTCGAAGTGAGGCAACCTTAAGGGTGGGCGCGCTTTTTTTTTTGGACTGTACGGTTCACCTTGTGACCGGGCAGGTTTACGTTCTGGTCTCCCATTTCCACATTCCTGACTGTTTGGTGACGGTGAATTTTAGTCCGCTGGTGTCTGGTTCATAGGAGGTGGGAAGTGCCCCAGCCATTGTGGGTGTCAGGTGCCGTTTAAATTGTTTTATTTTTTGGTGTCCTTTATCCAGTTATGGAGGATGCTGATGTTGAGGTTGTTCAACTTTCTGATTCAGATTCTTTGTCCTGTGACAAAGGCGAAATGGCCCCAGGTCAGTCAGTTATGTTCTTAAGGCCGTCCTAGAGCGCCTTGTTCCTCAGGCTCAGGGATTCAAGGGACTGCTAAGCCATCCACCTCGGGGGGGGGGGGGGGGCGGCCTGTCCTCCTTGAGGCGAGTTCCTTACCGCTCCCTACTACTACACATGCGGGTAACCCAGGTTATGTTTCTTTCCTCCTTGGAGGGTGGATTGTTCCCCCCCCCCCCCCCCGGAGGTTGTGGCACGTTTTTGCTTTTACATACTTTTTGGCGCTTGCTCGTCTTCAAAGTCCAGATGTTTATTTGCGATTGTGCTCGTGCCCGATTGCCCCAGGTCTCTAGGCCACAGGAGGGCATGTGCAGTTCCCTGCGGGTGTAACTGTTCCTGAGTGTTGTGCCTTTCGTTACAGGCTGGCTCGCCTTCGTGTTCTACTCAGACACGTTTTTGAGCTGTTTGGGGACCCTATCCTTCTCGGCTATGGCACTTATCAGTCTCCTCCTTCGAATGGCTCACCTCGTTAGACATGGGGGATGACATAATCTCCTTTAAGTCTTGTTATCGAGATCCTTCCCAGTTTTGTTGGAGGAACAGGGTTTTCCATTGGGCTGCTCCTGCGGATCTTTCTGTTCTTCTTGGGCGTTAACCCTCGGGTTGCCTGTCATTTTATTTTATCCGGTTAGGATCAATTTTATTTTTCATACTATGTTTCCTGTGGGAACTTTCTCTGGGATCGATGCTCACTGTTTGCTTCTACGGAAGTTGTTCGGGACACGTTACTCCCATGTTTGTCTCTTTTTTCTTCCTCCCTCTCTAAAGGGCTGATTTAGCCAGCTTGGCAGTTATGACCCTGGTTGCAGGCTGGTCCTGCTTGGGTTCAGATCTTCTGTCTTGCGGCTTATTCAGACACGTGGCGCCTATTATACCTTGCTGGTTAGGTTGGGGTGCAGTGTGCTCTCAATATTTATGTTTCTTGTTATTACAAGTGGCTCTCGGAATTGTTTCAGTCCTTCAATAGACATCTCTGGTGACTGGGTCAGTAAATTTTGCTGCATCACTCTCTGTTGCTTCCGATACCCTAGGAACCTAGAGTATTCCTTCCCACATGGTGGGAAGGTTAAAGGGTTAAGCGCCTCTTTTCCGCCGGTCAAGGCGGTTTTGCCTTTAGGAGGCCCTGGGAATTGTCCTTTTTGGACTTGTTCCTTTAGTGTTTCTCTTCTTCATTGAGACCTTCTTGGACTTTGTCCATTTCTCTTTGTGGATTGAGTCACCTTCGGGGGACTTGGATCCCTTCGGGAGTTGGTTGATCCTTTTCCGGGACATTAGACATTGAGGTCATTTTGAACTCCGGTTAGGGGTCCTTCCCCGGTGTTGGGAATGCTCTGCATCTACTTCTTGGGATAGAAGAGGTCCTAGTGGTTTTCCACTCATATGATTCAGGTATTGCCATCCAGGTGGCATCCAAACCCATGTTTTACTGTCCTCTGACTTTGTATCTAAGGTGATGTGGAGGCTTGCTGTTGCTCTGTTCGGGTGACTTGTCCTCACTGTTCCTCTTGTGTCTGGAGCTAATGGCTAGCTGGACAGCTAGCTCAGCATACTAATGCTCTGTGGCTATTCGGTGTACTGTAGCAAACCGAGGGTTGCTAGTTTGATCCCCGGCAAGGTCATGGGTCCTTTTTCCTTCTAGTTTTTTTGCCCGGGTCCGACGACGCGGGGTTTGGTTGGGTTGTGTTTTTTTTTCAGGCCTGGTGCCCTCAGAATGGGCCGCCTATTGTACCCTCCTGTTTTTGCATTCAGTGTCCTCTATAGCTTGGGTATTGTTTTCCCAAAAGTAATTAATGCAGCTGTGGACTCTTATCAGGTAAGCATAATTTAAGTTTTTCTTCATAAATGGAAAGAGTCCACAGCTCCCCACCCGTATTTTTTCTGTGGGGCGTCTCTTATTTTTTATTCTTCTGGCACCTTTTCACCCTGGTATTTCTACTACTGTTCCTTGTTCCTCGGCAGAATGACTGGGGGATGAGGGAAGTGGGAGGAGTATTTAAGCCTTTGGCTGGGGTGTCTTTGCCTCCTCCTGGTGGCCAGGTTCTTATTTCCCAAAAGTAATGAATGCAGCTGTGGACTCTTTCCATCTAAAGAAAAGAAAATAATCAGGTAAGCATAATTTAAGTTATTACAATCATGGGCGTCCACAAAGGGGGGAGGGGGGTCATTTACCTGAATGTAGCTCTGTTTAAGAGGAAGAAGCACAGTATTCTATCAGTTACATAGCATTCTGGAATTTAAAGTTCTCAACATTGTGCCAAAGCAGTTGTAGACTCTAGTTCCCAGCATGCATAGTATAGTGGTGGGAAATGAGCTTCCTGGAAGGCAGAAAGTCTACTCCCACCTCCATTTTAACAGCAGCAAAGAAAAAGGTATCTCTTTGATGGCAATGTGCTCTGAGTTAACACTTTCTGTGCAGTCTTACTCACATACTGGAATAGTTTGTTAAATGTTTTGCCAATAGCACAAATAGAGGAATGTTTATTTTGCATTTTTTAGGTAATGTACTGTTAGCAGTTTTATGCTTTATTATATGTATAGGTTAACTTAAGTTGGTTCTTTTGTATTTAATTGTAATTATGTTCTTCTTCTTTATAACTGTATAATACAACAGATCAAATAAAAAAGCACTAAATAATAAATAAACCAATATGCTCCTTCTATTTCCGTTTAAAAGTTAGGAGTCTGGATAAAGACATTCATTTTATTACACTCCAAAAAATTTTTAAAAGTGTATTAAAGTTTAGCATATAGTGACTCCAAAATTTATTGTGTACTAGTAAACTAGGACTAGCTGCATTTTGGAATAATTTTCAACTATTAAATATGTGTATATATGTGGGCATATTTCACATTACTGCCTCCTACCTTGAAAAATTTCTGTGGACGCCCATGATTACAATCTCAGTGTCCATTATTTACACTGGCTCTGAAAACTGTGTTTTCTTGTTTCCCTATAGCTTTGCTAAAAGTTAGTCTTTAGATCTCTGCTATGAGGCTAGCACATGAGACATTATAGGCTGCACTACATTCTTTCTGGTACTGCTACACATCTGTTCTCACAGTTTTTTTTTTGTTTTGTTTTTTTCTTGTTTTGTCTCCCTCTAGTGTTCAGCTTGTGTTTGGTAAGTAATTTATTTTATTATATTAAAATTACACTACTCCTGATAACACTGTGTATTGAGAACAGATATTTTGTATCATGTCCGGTATAAACCTCCTTTCCTGTAATAGTGTATATTTTGTGTATACTTTGAATACTATCTCCTAATAACACTATAATAATGCAGAGATGCCACCAACCGTTAATTACAGACCAAAAGAAATTTCATTCCAGAACCAAAAAGCCTGAAACCACTTTTGCCTCTTCAATACTGCCTGGTCTCAGCACATAATTACTAGATGATATAAAGAAGAAATAGGGTGTTCCCACTGTGTAATATTAACCATTCAATTAGGTAAATTAGTGTTCTCCCCAGAACCTTTTTTATGGGCACACCACACGGCCAAAGTTTAAGCTAACGTTAACATTTTCATTGTTTATGGCACAAATGATCATTTCTCCAACATAGGTGTGTCCGGTCCACGGCGTCATCCTTACTTGGGGGATATTCTCTTCCCCAACAGGAAATGGCAAAGAGCCCAGCAAAGCTGGTCATATGATCCCTCCAAGGCTCCGCCTACCCCAGTCATTCTCTTTGCCGTTGCACAGGCAACATCTCCACGGAGATGGCTAAGAGTTTTTTGGTGTTTAAATGTAGTTTTTATTCTTCAATCAAGTGTTTGTTATTTTAAAATAGTGCTGGTATGTACTATTTACTCTGAAACAGAAAAGAGAAGAAGATTTCTGTTTGTAAGAGGAAGATGATTTTAGCAAACGTTACTAAAATCGATTGCTGTTTCCACACAGGACTGTTGAGATGAAGTAACTTCAGTTGGGGGAAGCAGTTGGCAGACTTTTTCTGCCTGAGGTATGACTGGCCACATTTCTAACAAGACTTTGTAATGCTGGAAGGCTGTCATTTTCCCTATGGGGACCGGTAAGCCATTTTCTTAGATTAAGCAAAAGAATAAAAGGCTTCATAAGGGCTTATAAAACTGGTAGACATTTTTCTGGGCTAAAATGATTACTTTGCTAAGCATATTTGACAGATTATAACTCTTTATAGTTATTATAATCTTGGGGATTGTTGTTAAAAAACGGCAGGCACTGTATGGACACCTTTTTCAGATGGGGGCCTTCTCTAGTCATAGGCAGAGCCTCATTTTCGCGCCACTAATGCGCAGTTGTTTTTGGAAGGCAAGGCATGCAGATGCATGTGTGAGGAGCTAAGAACCACTGAAAAAGCTTATAGAAGGCGTCATTTGGTATCGTATTCCCCCCTGGGCTTGGTTGGGTCTCAGCAAAGCAGATACCTGGGACTGTATAGGGGTTAAATGTAAAAACGGCTCCGGTTCCGTTATTTTAAGGGTTAAAGCTTTCAAATTTGGTGTGCAATACTTTTAAGGCTTTAAGACACTGTGGTGAACTTTTGGTGAATTTTGAACAATTGCTTCATGCTTTTTCGCATATTCAGTAATAAAGTGTGTTCTGTTTAAAATTTAAAGTGACAGTAACGGTTTTATTTTAAAACGTTTTTTGTGCTTTGTTGACAAGTTTAAGCCTGTTTAACATGTCTGAACCATCAGATAAGCAATGTTCTATATGTATGAAAGCCAATGTGTCTCCCCATTTAAATATATGTGATAATTGTGACATAGTGTCCAAACAAAGTAGGGACAATGATGCCACAGATAATAATAGTGCCCAAGATGATTCTTCAGATGAGGGGAGTAAGCATGGTACTGCATCACCCCCTTCTGTGTCTACACCAGTTTTGCCCACCAAAGAGGCCCCTAGTACATCTAGTGCGCCAATACTTATTACTATGCAACATTTAACGGCTGTTATGGATAATTCTATTGCAAATATTTTATCTAAAATGCCTACTTATCAAAGAAAGCGCGATTGCTCTGTTTTAAACACTGAGGAGCAAGAGGACGCTGATGATAACGTTTCTGACATACCCTCACACCAATCTGAAGGGGCCAGGAGGGAGGTTTTGTCTGAGGGAGAAATTTCAGATTCAGGAAAAATTTCTCAACAAGCTGAACCTGATGTTGTAACATTTAAATTTAAATTAGAACATCTCCGCGCACTGCTTAAGGAGGTATTATCTACTCTGGATGATTGTGACAATTTGGTCATTCCAGAGAAATTATGTAAGATGGACAAGTTCCTAGAGGTTCCGGTGCCCCCCGATGTTTTTCCTATACCCAAGCGGGTGGCGGACATAGTAAATAAGGAATGGGAAAGGCCCGGCATACCTTTTGTTCCTCCCCCTATATTTAAGAAATTATTTCCTATAGTCGACCCCAGAAAGGACTTATGGCAGACAGTCCCTAAGGTCGAGGGGGCGGTCTCTACTCTAAACAAACGCACTACTATTCCCATAGAGGATAGTTGTGCTTTCAAAGATCCTATGGATAAAAAATTAGAGGGTTTGCTTAAAAAGATGTTTGTTCAGCAAGGTTACCTTCTACAACCAATTTCATGCATTGTTCCTGTCACTACGGCAGCGTGTTTCTGGTTCGAAGAACTAGAAAAGTCGCTCAATAAAGAATCTTCGTATGAGGAGGTTATGGACAGAGTTCAAGCACTTAAATTGGCTAACTCTTTTATTCTAGATGCCGCTTTGCAATTAGCTAGATTAACGGCGAAAAATTCAGGGTTTGCTATCGTGGCGCGCAGAGCGCTCTGGCTAAAGTCTTGGTCAGCGGATGTGTCTTCCAAGACAAAATTGCTTAACATCCCTTTCAAGGGCAAAACACTGTTTGGTCCTGATTTGAAAGAGATTATTTCAGACATCACCGGGGGAAAGGGCCACGCCCTTCCTCAGGATAGGTCTTTTAAGGCTAGAAATAAGCCTAATTTTCGTCCCTTTCACAGAAACGGACCAACCTCTACTTCTACATCCTCTAAGCAAGAGGGTAATACTTCTCAACCCAAACCAGCCTGGAGACCGATGCAAGGCTGGAACAAGGGTAAGCAGGATCTGGTGGGGGGCAGACTTTCTCTCTTTGCTCAGGCCTGGGCAAGAGATGTTCAGGATCCTTGGGCACTAGAAATAGTTTCTCAAGGTTATCTCCTGGAATTCAAGGAACTACCCTCAAGGGGAAGGTTCCACAGGTCTCAATTATCTTCAAACCAAATAAAAAGACAGGCATTCTTACATTGTGTAGAAGACCTGTTAAAGATGGGAGTAATTCATCCAGTTCCAATAGGAGAACAAGGGATGGGGTTTTACTCCAACCTGTTCATAGTTCCCAAAAAAGAGGGAACATTCAGACCAATTCTAGATCTCAAAATCCTAAACAAATTTCTCAGGGTTCCATCGTTCAAAATGGAAACCATTCGAACGATCCTTCCTACCATTCAGGAAGGTCAATTTATGACCACGGTGGATTTAAAGGATGGGTACCTACATATTCCTATCCACAAGGAACATCATCAGTTCGCTTTTCTGGACAAGCATTACCAGTTTGTGGCACTTCCATTCGGATTAGCCACTGCTCCGAGAATTTTCACAAAGGTACTAGGGTCCCTTCTAGCGGTTCTAAGACCAAGGGGCATTGCAGTAGTACCGTACTTGGACGACATCCTGATTCAAGCGTCGTCTCTGTCAAAAGCAAAGGCTCATACGGACATCGTCCTAGCCTTTCTCAGATCTCACGGATGGAAAGTGAACATAGAAAAAAGTTCTCTTTCCCCGTCAACAAGAGTTCCCTTCTTGGGAACAATAATAGACTCCTTAGAAATGAGGATTTTTCTGACAGAGGTCAGAAAATCAAAACTTCTAAGCTCTTGTCAAGTTCTTCATTCTGTTCTTCGTCCTTCCATAGCGCAGTCCATGGAAGTAATAGGATTGATGGTTGCAGCAATGGACATAGTTCCTTTTGCACGAATTCATCTAAGACCATTACAACTGTGCATGCTCAGACAGTGGAATGGGGATTATACAGACTTGTCTCCGACGATTCAAGTAGATCATTCTGGAACTGAGAGCGATATTCAATGCTCTCAAAGCTTGGCCTCATCTAGCAAAGGCCAAATTCATAAGGTTTCAATCAGACAACATGACGACAGTTGCATATATCAACCATCAGGGGGGAACAAGGAGTTCCCTGGCGATGGAGGAAGTGACCAAGATAATTCAATGGGCGGAGGATCACTCCTGCCACTTGTCTGCAATCCACATCCCAGGAGTGGAAAATTGGGAAGCGGATTTTCTGAGTCGTCAGACATTCCATCCGGGGGAGTGGGAACTCCACCCGGAAATCTTTGCCCAAATAACTCAATTATGGGGCATTCCAGACATGGATCTGATGGCCTCTCGTCAGAACTTCAAGGTTCCTTGTTACGGGTCCAGATCCAGGGATCCCAAGGCGACTCTAGTAGATGCACTAGTAGCACCTTGGACCTTCAACCTAGCTTATGTATTCCCACCGTTTCCTCTCATTCCCAGGCTGGTAGCCAGGATCAACCAGGAGAGGGCTTAGGTGATCTTGATAGCTCCTGCGTGGCCACGCAGGACTTGGTATGCAGACCTGGTGAATATGTCATCGGCTCCACCATGGAAGCTACCTTAGAGACAGGACCTTCTTGTTCAAGGTCCATTCGAACATCCGAATCTGGTTTCCCTCCAACTGACTGCTTGGAGATTGAACGCTTGATTTTATCAAAGCGTGGGTTTTCAGATTCTGTAATAGATACTCTGATTCAGGCTAGAAAGCCTGTAACTAGAAAAATTTACCATAAGATATGGAAAAGATATATCTGTTGGTGTGAATCTAAAGGATTCCCATGGAACAAGATAAAAATTCCTAAGATTCTATCCTTTCTACAAGAAGGTTTGGAGAAGGGATTATCTGCAAGTTCTCTGAAGGGACAGATTTCTGCGTTATCTGTTTTACTTCACAAAAGGCTGGCAGCTGTGCCAGACGTTCAAGCGTTTGTTCAGGCTCTGGTTAGAATCAAGCCTGTTTACAGACCTTTGACTCCTCCCTGGAGTCTTAATCTAGTTCTTTCAGTTCTTCAAGGGGTTCCGTTTGAACCCTTACATTCCGTAGATATTAAGTTATTATCTTGGAAAGTTTTGTTTTTGGTTGCAATTTCTGCTGCTAGAAGAGTTTCTGAGTTATCTGCTCTGCAGTGTTCTCCGCCCTATCTGGTGTTCCATGCAGATAAGGTGGTTTTGCGTACTAAGCCTGGTTTTCTTCCGAAAGTTGTTTCCAACAAGAATATTAACCAGGAGATAGCTGTACCTTCTTTGTGTCCGAATCCAGTTTCAAAGAAGGAACGTTTGTTACACAATTTGGACGTAGTCCGTGCTCTAAAATTCTATTTAGAGGCCACTAAAGATTTCAGACAAACTTCTTCTTTGTTTGTTGTTTATTCTGGTAAAAGGAGAGGTCAAAAAGCAACTTCTACCTCTCTTTCTTTTTGGCTTAAAAGCATTATCCGATTGGCTTATGAGACTGCCGGACGGCAGCCTCCTGAAAGAATCACAGCTCACTCCACTAGGGCTGTGGCTTCCACATGGGCCTTCAAGAACGAGGCTTCTGTTGACCAGATATGTAAGGCAGCGACTTGGTCTTCACTGCACACTTTTGCCAAATTTTACAAATTTGATACTTTTGCTTCTTCAGAGGCTATTTTTGGGAGAAAGGTTTTGCAAGCCGTGGTGCCTTCCATTTAGGTGACCTGATTTGCTCCCTCCCTTCATCCGTGTCCTAAAGCTTTGGTATTGGTTCCCACAAGTAAGGATGACGCCGTGGACCGGACACACCTATGTTGGAGAAAACAGAATTTATGCTTACCTGATAAATTACTTTCTCCAACGGTGTGTCCGGTCCACGGCCCGCCCTGGTTTTTTTAATCAGGTCTGATGAATTATTTTCTCTAACTACAGTCACCACGGTATCATGTGGTACGTCGGTCGAATGACTGGGGTAGGCGGAGCCTAGGAGGGATCATATGACCAGCTTTGCTGGGCTCTTTGCCATTTCCTGTTGGGGAAGAGAATATCCCCCAAGTAAGGATGACGCCGTGGACCGGACACACCGTTGGAGAAAGTAATTTATCAGGTAAGCATAAATTCTGTTTTAAAAGTTAAATTATGCACTGAATTTGTGCTTTGGATAGCAGTGCCCCACCCAGCTACTTCATAATGCCACCCAACTGGCTAAATGTTTTGTGGAGAACACTAAGTACAGATCTTTTTGTGAGGATCCGAATGCATAAGAACGCAGCTGCTCATGCCGTTTGTATCTTTTCGTAACTGGATTGATTTTAGTGAAAGATCACCTACAATAAGATGTAGATTTGCACAGATCTTAGTGTGGTTATCTTTCACTAGAATCAATCCAGCTACGAAAAGGTCTGAACCGCTTGAGCGCCGCCTACTTGCGTATTCGAATCCTCACAAAGGGATCCAAATGCATGTTCCTAACACTGAATAATATAATTAAAAGGCACACTCACAACTGTAGAGCACCAAAAAGTTGCTAGCAGGGTAATCTGGTCCCAAAGTAACAAACTGTGTCTCCTTGTAGCTCCACTTGATAGTCTTTCTTCATGATATATTCTCTCCTACATTTAGGGCCAGATTACAAGTGGAGCGCTAAATATTGCTTTCATGTAAGCGATATTGGTGCTCCACTGTGCGCACGCTAATGTGCGCTGGTATTACACATTAACAAGAGTGCGCTTCCATAGGCTCCTATGGGAGCCTTGTTCTGATGCCGTCAGACGGGATCAGAACTTCAGTGCAGCAAAGGGGTTAAGTAGCGCAGCAATTTTAATGATTATGTACATATTTATTTGTGTTAATATGTGAATAAACGCATATTAACACATAAATATATATGCAGACGAACAAAGAACCAGTGAGTCTCCAGGCGTTAAAACAAGTAATTTATTTCAAAGGCAATTGATTCCAATGGAGTCATAAAAACACATAGTTAAAAATGTCATGACACAAAGCGGTATACGTCTTCCGTGTTTCGGCAGGAAAGACGCAGCCTTACTCATAGACACCTAGATATACATAGATATATAGATAGATAGATATATGGAGAGATGGATAGAGAGAGAGATGTGGAGATAGAATCTATATATATATATATATAGAGAGAGAGAGAGAGAGAGATTCTATCTTCTACCCTCTACCCCTCCAAAACACAGTTCCCATAGACCGCAATGTAAAGGCATTATGCCCTTTTGTGAGCGTGCGATAATGTAGCGCTCCACTTGTAATGTAGCCCTTTGTGTATACAATAAGATAAATATATCTCTATAGTTTGTGTGCATTGGTAGTGATTTAAACTTCTGCATGCTTTTGTTGACCTGTATACATTTATGTGTAAACAGGGCAGCTATGTTATATACAGTTAATGAGGGGCAGTCTTAAATATGTCTTGTTTTGCATATTCACCATCCCTATATACTTGGCTTATGCACCATATACACAGTCATGTATACAAGATATGTCCTGTATACCCACAGTTTTGTAGACACTGCATGTTCTGTGTATACATAGTCTTGTATAGAAATACTAAAAAAGTTTAAAATTGTTCTATTGTTACAGAATGTTCTTAATAGGGCTTCTTCCAAGTTACAGTCTGAAGAACCCAACACAATGATTCCTCTGTTACCTTTAAGTTTGCCAGAAGGAACAGATCATGACAATGAGGATAACAGTAAGTATCAGCAAAATGTGACATTGTCTATCCCAGTGATTCAGTCCTCAGCTTAGGATGCTAGTCAGATTTTATGTGAGGGAGGAAAGATTCCAAACATCTCAATAAAAATATTATATATGTGCTATATATATATACATATATATATATATATATATATATATATATAGTTAATTTTTATCTCATTGTTTTACTTTACTGGAGTCCTTGGTGCCACAGGAGAATAAATATACATTTGATATATAGTCCAAGGGTGTCTCTAAGAAAAGAAAAATATTGTGCTGAAAATCTATTGTGTAGTTCTGTGACATTGTAACCTCTATACTCTTTCACTTTTGAAAAAAGTTTGAGAAGATTGATCTGTGCTAAGACATTCGGGTGTTCTGAAACCCAAAAATGTATTTAGTGATTCAGACAGATGATACCATTTAAAAAAAATTTCCAATTTACTTCATTTATCAAGTTTGCTATATTCCCATGATATTCTGTATTGAAGAGATACCTAGGCAGGCATTTGAAGCACTACATGGCAGGAAATAGTGCTGGCAAAGAAATGTGCCGGTGTTCTAAAGAAAGTGGTATACCACATAGGAATGTGTATACCACGTCACTTTAGGTCACGTGACTCAGCTGCTGGAGGGGTGTTGCGCACAATGCGCATGCGCAAGAGGCCCAACCTCCTCCAAACAGCTGATGTAAAGTAAACAACGGGTCGAGGAAATATATGGCCCGTAATCACTGCGGTCGCTTTATTCAATAATCTAGACTCTATATGCGACTGTCATGCATTTAGTTTTTAGCTCACTCAAATACACTCTAGATTCTAGAGTGTATTTGAGTGAGCTAAAAACTATATGCACGACAGTGACAGATGTGACAGCATAGTGCTACCGTCATGATACCCACGTCACACACCCTCACCTGCCCTACCCCACCCCACCGAAATAAAATATTGTAGCATTCACCGGACTTCATAGAAAAATTCCAAACACTGCGGCGCACGGAGTAGGGCCGCATGCGCATTGCAAAGTACGGTCCATAGAATCCTGCGACCCGTTGTTCGCAAGTAAATCATCTTAAACAGCTGTTTGTAGGAAATGTGTCCTCTTGCGCATGCGCATTGCGCGCCACACCCCTCCAATAGCTGATAAAACGTCACCGGAAGTGACGTGGTATACACATTCCTATGGTATACCAGTTACTTTAGAACACCGGCTCCTAAGCATATGTCTCTGCTTTTGAAGAAAAGATAACAAGAGAATGGAGAAAAATTGAAAATAGACATAAATTAGAATGGTGTTTAAAATCACATGCTATATCTGAATTATAAAAGAGAATTTTTGGGTTTCATATCCTTTTAAATATAATTTATTTTTTTATAATTTATGGAGCAAAGCGAAAAAAATATGGCTGCACTCATGGAAAAGATAAAAAAAAAAAAAAAGCACAAATGTTCTCAATAAAGGAGCTTTAACGGGACACTAAACACCTGCTGCAAATTCTGCACACTAACTTCTGCTGTCAATGATAAATGGCCTTAAATCTAGTAATCAAGGATGTTTATGCTGTTTGTGCAGTTTACCCCCAGTATGTTCAAGAAGAGTGTTGTCAAACAGATTGCTGATACTGTGCTTAATGCTGCCATGTATGCCGCCATATTGTAAAGTACGTTACTCACACGAACAGCAGTCACGTGATGCGCATGACATATACTCTTATTAATCAAGTTTAGAAGAGGATTATCAGAACGCTTGCTCACTGTGGTGCTGAGTGTGTGCTGCATTAGATGTATATGGTATTAAAATAATCATATGTGCCTCATATATAAACATTCAGTTTGTAAAGGCATTGTAATAATAAAAGCACTCACACTTTTTCTACGTTATAAATACATCTGCACTATTGAGTGCACAGCTCCAGGAACGGTTGTAATTTCTCATAGCAAACTACAGGGAGGGGGGAGGCATGTTTCGTGGGAAGAAATCAGCTGAATAACGAACGCTGCGTATACATTTACTAGAAGATTTATGCACTAAAATATTTTAATTTATCTACATTTAATAAAATCTATGTATGTATAACAGCGTTAGTGATTCAGCTGCTTTCTTCTCACGGAACATGCCTCTCCCCACTCCCCTTCTTCCCCTCCCTCACTCTCTGTAGTTTGCTATAATAAATTATAACCGTTTCTGGAGGTGTGCATTCCTGGAGCCGTGCACTCAATAGTGCAGATGTATTTATAACGCAGAAAAAGTGTGATTGATTTTATTATTACAATGCCTTTACAAACTGAATGTTTACATATGAGGCACATATGATAATTGTAATACTATATACATCTAATACAGCACACGCTCCGCACCACAGTGAACAAATGTTCTCATGATCCTCCTCTAAACTTGATTGATAAGAGTATATGCCATGCGCATTATGTGACTGCTGTGCCCATGGGGCAATATGGCGGCATATATAGCATCACCAAGCGCTGGATCAGCAGTTTAATTGAAGACACTCTTCTAGAACTTTTTGGGGTAAACTGAACATCAAGAATAGAGATCCATGCATAGTTTGTTATTAGTCAGTATAAGTTAGTATAAAGGAATTTTAGAAGATGTTATAGATCCCTTTAATGCCTGTTTGTTGGGGGTTAAACACAAAGTGGTTAACAATCTATCAGCAAATTTGTTTTCCACCCAAAGAGGTCACTTTTTGTTTTGACACAATCACAATATCGTGTGACATTTTAAAGGTATATTTGCATAAATGGTCCGGATTCAATTTTATTGTATAGTCTGTCTGCAGTGGGAAGGGCAAACATTTACATATGTACTGAACACATGAGATTCTGTACAGCTAAGGGGACCTTCAGGAAAAGTGAGATCAGGACACCAACATTTAGACGTGTAGCAATCTTTCTGTAAATATTTGTTTCTAATTCTCAGTCACACGTTTATGATTGTCACTTTCAGTACATGCATCTTTTCAAATGTGATCCCACCTTCATGACCAGGATTTCAAAACCTATTGTAAGCTGAATCTATCCTGATCACTCATAAGCAATATGAATGCCTTGTGTATATAGGCAGCATGGGTATACTGGGCATGTTTAATTAATTTTATTGAAACTTTTAATATTTGAAAAATATTTTTTTATTTACAATTATTAATATTTAAAAATAAATTTTGGTTTGTTTGAAAATATATACATCTGACATTATGAAGAAGACTATGGGGCCTATTTACTATGGTGCGAGCAGACATGATCCGATATAGGGGATTATGTCTGCTGCACATTGATAAATGCCGACAGCATACGCTGTTGGCATTTATCATTGCACCAGCAGTTCTTGTGAATTGCTGGTGCAATGCCGCCCCCTGCAGATTTGCGGCCGCTAGTAGGGGGTGTCAATCAACCCGATCTTATCCAATCGGGTTGATTTCTGTCCGTCACCTCAGATCAGGCGGACAAGTTATGTCTGCTGCTTCATAACTTCTGTTTTACGGAGCTTAATAAATATGCCCCTAAATGTTTCTAAAGATAAATTGTCTGAACCCAATGTCTCTCAGGATGATGCTGTTAAGGCAATGCCACAGCTTTCTCCTCAAACATCCCAAGCCTCTATAGCGTCACATACAGTGCCCTGCAGTTTCTCTCAGCCTTCTGGAGGAGTTTATTTGCCTGCAGATTTTGCTGCACAGGTATCTTCTGCGGTATCTGCAGCATTATCTTCTTTTCCTATCCTGGGAATAGACATTCAGATAGTAAGTTTTCTGTTCCACCTACTGCTATGCAGGTTGCCCTCCTTCATAAGTCTGAGGAGGATACGTCGGTAGCCTCTCAGGGTGAAATCTCAGATTCGGACAGTATTATTCCTTAATCTGATACTGAAGAAGTAAACTTCAGATTTAAGCTTGAACACCTTTGTGTACTGTTAAAGGAGGTTCCTTTGTGGAAGTTTTTCCTGTCCCAGACCGTGTGACGGAGATTATTTCACAGGAATGGGAGAAGGTAGGGATTCCTTTCTCCCCGTCTCCTGTATTTAGAAAGATGTTTCCTGTTGCTGACTCCATTAAAGATTCTTGGCGCACGGTGCCTAAAGTAGAAGGGGCTATTTCTCCTGTTAAGTGTAGTCAGTCCACGGGTCATCCATTACTTATGGGATTATATCTCCTCCCTAACAGGAAGTGCAAGAGGATCACCCAAGCAGAGCTGCTATATAGCTCCTCCCCTCTACGTCATACCCAGTCATTCTCTTGCACCTAACTAAAGATAGGACGTGTGAGAGGACTGTGGTGTGTTAAACTTAGTTTTTATTTCTTCAATCAAAAGTTTGTTATTTTAAACGGCACCGGAGTGTGTTGTTTGTTCTCAGGCAGCATTAGAAGAATAATCTACCTGAGTTTGTCTATGATCTTAGCGGTCGTAACTAAGATCCACTTGCTGTTCTCGGCCATTCTGAGGAGTGAGGTAACTTCAGAACAGGGGATAGCATGTAGGGCCCACCTGCAAGGAGGTATGTGCAGTAAATTATTTTCTAAGGAATGGAATTGACTGAGAAAATACTGCTAATACCGATGTAATGTAAGTGCAGCCTTAAATGCAGTAGTAGCGACTGGTATCAGGCTGATATGTATGTATGTATACTCTGAGGTATTTCTGGGGAATGGAATTTCACTAAGAAAATACTGTCAATATTAAAGTAATATTTGAGCCTGCACTGCAGTGAAAGCGACTAGCAGCAGGCTTATTAATAACACTTCATAATTTTCAATTTTTAAAACGTTTACTGGCATGTTAATCGTTTTTTCTGAGGTACTTGGTGATAAAACTTTATGGGCATGATTTTTACCACTTGGCTGTCGTTTTTTTTTTTCTGAATAAAAACAGTTTACTGAGCTTCCCCACTGTTGTAATATGAGTGGGAGGGGCCTATTTTAGCGCTTTATTGCGCAGTAAAAATTTAGTCACAGTCTTCCTATTTCTTCCTCCATGATCCAGGACGTCTCTACAGAGCCCAGGGGTCTCCAAAACTAGTTTTGAGGGAGGTAATCAGTCACAGCAGACCTGTGACAGTGTGTTTGACTGTGATAAAAACGTTTATTATTTCAACTGTTATCCGTTTGGGTATTAAGGGGTTAATCATCCTTTTGCTGGTGGGTGCAATCCTATGCTAACTTTATACATTTTCTGTTAAAATGTGGTTGTTTTAACATATTTGGTTCATTGTTAATTCAACTGTGTTACATTTTTATGTTTTCTTAAAAGCGCAGTAGCGTTTTTTATATAGCTTGTAAATTTATTTAAGAGTTTTTTTTCCAAGCTTGCTAGTGTTATTGCTAGTCTGTTTAAACATGTCTGACACAAATGAATCTGTTTGTTCATTATGTTTAAAGGCCAATGTGGAGCCCAATAGAAATTTGTGCACTCAATGTATAGATGTTACTTTGAATAAAAGTCAAACTTTATATGTTAAAAAAATATCACCAGACAACGAGGGGGAAGTTATGCCGACTAACTCTCTTCACGTGTCAGTACCTTCGCCTCCCGCTCAGGAGGTGCGTGATATTGTGGCGCCAAGTACATCAGGGCGGCCCATACAAATCACTTTGCAAGACATGGCTAATGTTATGACTGAAGTACTATCTAAATTGCCAGAATTAAGAGGTAAACGCGATCACTCTGGGGTAAGAACAGAGTGCGCTGATAATAATAGAGCCATGTCTGATACTGCGTCACAATTTGCAGAACATGAGGACGGAGAGCTTCATTCTGTGGGTGACGGATCTGATCCAAGTAAACTGGATTCAGACATTTCAAATTTTAAATTTAAGCTTGAGAACCTCCGTGTATTACTAGGGGAGGTATTAGCGGCTCTCAATGATTGTAACACGGTTGCAATTCCAGAGAAAGTATGTAGGCTGGATAAATATTTTGCGGTACCGGCGTGTACTGACGTTTTTCCTATACCTAAAAGGCTTACAGAAATTGTTAACAAGGAGTGGGATAGACCCGGTGTGCCCTTTTCACCCCCTCCTATATTTAGAAAAATGTTTCCAATAGACGCCACCACACGGGACCTATGGCAGACGGTCCCTAAGGTGGAAGGAGCAGTTTCTACTCTGGCTAAGCGCACCACTATCCCGGTGGAGGATAGCTGTGCTTTTTCAGATCCAATGGATAAAAAGTTAGAGGGTTACCTTAAGAAAATGTTTGTTCAGCAAGGTTTTATATTACAACCCCTTGCATGCATCGCGCCTGTCACTGCTGCGGCGGCATTCTGGTTTGAGTCTCTGGAAGAGACCCTTAGCACAGCTCCATTGGATGAGATTATGAACAAGCTTAAAGCCCTTAAGATAGCTAATTCATTTATTTCTGATGCCGTAGTACACTTAACCAAACTTACGGCTAAGAACTCCGGATTCGCCATTCAAGTGCGTAGAGCGCTGTGGCTTAAATCCTGGTCAGCTGATGTGACTTCTAAATCTAAATTGCTTAATATTCCTTTAAAAGGGCAGACATTATTCGGGCCCGGCTTGAAAGAAATTATCGCTGACATTACTGGAGGTAAGGGCCATGCCCTGCCTCAAGACAGGGCCAAACCAAATGCTAAACAGTCTAATTTTCGTGCCTTTCGTAACTTCAAGGCAGGAGCAGCATCAACTTCTTCCGCTCCAAGACAGGAAGGAACTGTTGCTCGCTACAGACAGGGCTGGAAACCTAACCAGTCCTGGAACAAGGGCAAGCAGGCCAGAAAACCTGCTACTGCCCCTAAGACAGCATGAAGTGAGGGTTCCCGATCCGGAAACGGATCTAGTGGGGGGCAGACTTTCTCTCTTCGCCCAGGCTTGGGCAAGAGATGTCCAGGATCCCTGGGCGTTGGAGATCATATCTCAGGGATATCTTCTGGACTTCAAAGCTTCTCCTCCACAAGGGAGATTTCATCTTTCAAGGTTATCAGCAAACCAGATAAAGAAAGAGGCGTTTCTACGCTGTGTACAAGACCTCTTACTAATGGGAGTGATCCACCCAGTTCCGCGGTCGGAACACGGGCAAGGATTCTATTCTAACCTTCAGACCAATCTTGGACTTAAAGATCCTAAACAAATTCCTAAGAGTTCCATCATTCAAAATGGAAACTATTCGAACCATCTTACCCATGATCCAAGAGGGTCAGTACATGACCACAGTGGATTTAAAGGATGCCTACCTTCACATACCGATTCACAAGGATCATTACCGGTATCTAAAATTTGCCTTCCTAAACAGGCATTACCAGTTTGTAGCTCTTCCCTTCGGGTTAGCTACGGCTCCAAGAATCTTTACAAAGGTTCTGGGCTCTCTTCTGGCGGTACTAAGACCGCGAGGCATAGCGGTAGCTCCGTACCTAGACGACATTCTGATACAAGCGTCAAGTTTCCAAACTGCCAAGTCTCATACAGAGTTAGTTCTGGCATTTCTAAGGTCGCATGGGTGGAAGGTGAACGTAGAAAAGAGTTCTCTATTGCCACTCACAAGAGTTCCCTTTCTAGGGACTCTTATAGATTCTGTAGAAATGAAAATTTACCTGACGGAGGACAGGTTATCAAAACTTCTAAATGCTTGCCGTGTCCTTCATTCCATTCAACACCCGTCAGTGGCTCAGTGCATGGAGGTAATCGGCTTAATGGTAGCGGCAATGGATATAGTACCATTTGCGCGCCTGCATCTCAGACCGCTGCAATTGTGCATGCTAAGTCAGTGGAATGGGGATTACTCAGATTTGTCCCCTCTGCTAAATCTGGATCAAGAGACCAGAGATTCTCTTCTATGGTGGCTTTCTCGGCCACATCTGTCCAAGGGGATGCCCTTCCGCAGGCCAGATTGGACGATTGTAACAACGGACGCCAGCCTTCTAGGTTGGGGCGCAGTCTGGAATTCCCTGAAGGCTCAGGGATCATGGACTCAGGAGGAGAGACTCCTTCCAATAAACATTCTGGAATTAAGAGCAATTTTCAATGCTCTTCTGGCTTGGCCTCTTTTAGCAACTCTGAGGTTCATCAGGTTTCAGTCGGACAACATCACGACTGTGGCTTACATCAACCATCAAGGAGGAACAAGGAGTTCCCTAGCGATGATGGAAGTCTCAAAGATAAATCGCTGGGCAGAGTCTCACTCTTGCCACCTGTCAGCGATCCACATCCCAGGCGTGGAGAACTGGGAGGCGGATTTTCTAAGTCGCCAGACCTTTCATCCGGGGGAGTGGGAACTTCATCCGGAGGTGTTTGCCCAACTGCTTCATCTTTGGGGCAAACCAGATCTGGATCTCATGGCGTCTCGCCAGAACGCCAAGCTTCCTTGTTAGAGAGCATCAGTGATTCTAATCGCGTCTGCGTGGCCACGCAGGACCTGGTATGCAGATCTAGTGGACATGTCGTCCTGTCCACCATGGTCTCTGCCTCTGAGACAGGACCTTCTGATTCAGGGTCCTTTCAAACATCCAAATCTAATTTCTCTGAGGCTGACTGCATGGAGATTGAACGCTTGATTCTATCAAAGCGGGGATTCTCGGAGTCAGTGATTGATATCTTAATACAGGCTAGGAAACCTGTTACCAGGAAAATTTACCATAAAATATGGCGTAAATACTTATATTGGTGCGAATCCAAGAGTTACTCATGGAGTAAGGTTAGGATTCCTAGGATATTGTCTTTTCTACAAGAAGGTTTAGAAAAGGGTTTATCTGCTAGTTTGTTAAAGGGACAGATTTAAGCTCTGTCTATCCTTTTACACAAACGTCTGGCAGAAGTTCCAGACGTTCAGGCTTTGACTAGGATTAAGCCTGTGTTTAAGACTGTTGCTCCGCTGTGGAGCTTAAACTTAGTTCTTAACGTTCTGCAAGGTGTTCCATTTGAACCCCTTCATTCCATCGATATCAAGCTGTTATCTTGGAAAGTTCTGTTTTTAATGGCTATTTCCTCGGCTCGAAGAGTCTCTGAGTTATCGGCCTTGCATTGTGATTCTCCTTATCTGATTTTTCATTCAGACAAGGTAGTTCTGTGTACTAAACCTGGGTTCTTACCTAAGGTCAGGCATGTCCAAAGTCCGGCCCGCGGGCCAATTGCGGCACGAGTACCGGACTGATATGGCCCCCCAGTGAGTCCCTGACCGCCGCTCAGTTAAGTCCCAAACTGCCTTGAGTAGTGTTATTTCTGTCTCAGTGCACGGCAATCGGCCGTTATCCGTCCTCTGACGTCACACGCCACAGGAAGCTCAGCCGTACTGAGCCACAGGAGTACTCCTCCACCATCTTGCTGATCTCTACAGAGTTTTTTTTGTTAAATCCTGTCGAACAGTGATTCCTACAAGGTAACCTCTTAAATAACTTTTGCTGCACTATAATTACTGCCATTATCATAACCTTGTGAAGTGATTATGAATAACTTTTGCTGCACTAAAATTACTGCCATTATCGTAACCTTGTGAAGTGAATAAGAACTGACTTTAACGTAACCCTGTGAAGAGAACTTTCATATGCTTTAAGACAGTATTACGATATCAACATTTGACAAGCATTTAATAATTAACACAATATATGTTTGTTACACCCTTTATATTAGTTAACACTATAAGGAAGTATTAACAACATTAGGTGTTTTTTATATGAAGTGTCCCAGCAGGGATATATAACAAGGAACTCTATGAAGAGTATATATTTTATTAGAATTATCATTCAGAAAAAGGTATAGGACAGGTAGTTCCAGCAATTAGTTATATGCTGTACAATGGAATTAAATTTTGGTGTTATGGTGTTATGTTCCTGTTCACATTTTCTGAACTTAAAAGTTGACAGACAACCTTTATTAGTTTGTGTAATGTACTTTACAATGCTCCTGGCATAGTTCAGCTTCCTGTTTTTTTAAAGGCAGAGTGATTTAACACATGTTTAGATTTGTCATCCAAGTCACAAAATGTAAAAGTATGCCGTTTTCAATAAACTTTGCATAAAATAGTTAATTTGCATTTATTTTAAAATGGTTCAAAGAATGTCAGGCAAAATGGTCGGCCCTCGCACATGTTCACTTCATGAAATCTGGCACTCTTCCAAAAAAGTTTGGACACCCCTGCCTAAGGTAGTCACTAACAAGAATATCAATCAAGAGATTGTTGTTCCATCATTGTGCCCTAACCCTTCTTCAAAGAAGGAACGACTTTTGCACAATCTGGACGTCGTCCGTGCCCTGAAATTTTATTTGCAGGCAACTAAAGATTTTCGTCAAACTTCTTCCCTGTTTGTCGTTTATTCTGGACAGAGGAGAGGTCAAAAAGCTTCGGCTACCTCTCTCTCTTTTTGGCGTTGTAGCATAATACGTTTAGCCTATGAGACTGCTGGACAGCAGCCTCCTGAAAGGATTACAGCTCATTCTACTAGAGCTGTGGCTTCCACTTGGGCCTTTAAGAATGAGGCCTCTGTTGAACAGATTTGCAAGGCTGCAACTTGGTCTTCACTTCACACTTTTTCAAAATTTTACAAATTTGACACTTTTGCTTCTTCGGAGGCTGTTTTTGGGAGAAAGGTTCTACAGGCAGTGGTTCCTTCCGTGTAAAGATCCTGCCTGTCCCTCCCGTCATCCGTGTACTTTTAGCTTTGGTATTGGTATCCCATAAGTAATGGATGACCCGTGGACTGACTACACTTAACAGGAGAAAATATAATTTATGCTTACCTGATAAATTCATTTCTCCTGTAGTGTAGTCAGTCCACGGCCCGCCCTGTTTTTTACGGCAGGTCTAAATTTTAATTAAACTCCATTCACCACTGCACCCTATAGTTTCTCCTTTCTCATATGGTTTCGGTCGAATGACTGGATATGACGTAGAGGGGAGGAGCTATATAGCAGCTCTGCTTGGGTGATCCTCTTGCACTTCCTGTTAGGGAGGAGATATAATCCCATAAGTAATGGATGACCCGTGGACTGACTACACTACAGGAGAAATGAATTTATCAGGTAAGCATAAATTATATTTTCTACTCTGGCTAAGAGAACTACGATCCCTATAGAGGATAGCTGCTCCTTTAAGGATTCCATGGACAAAAAGCTGGAAGCTTATTTGAAGAAGATGTATGTTCATTGAGGTCTTCAATGGCAAGCTGCAGTTTGTATTGCCACAGTAGCAAGTGCAGCATCTTATTGGTGCGACGCCTTGTCATGAATCTGAACTCAAACTAGCCAATTCCTTTATTTCTGATACTAACATGCAAGTTATTAAACTGGGAGCCAAGATGTCTGGCTTCTCTGTCCTAGCCCATAGGGCATTGTGGGTAAAATCTTGGTCAGCTGATGTTACCTCTAAGTCCAAGCTTCTGTGCTTCCTTACAAGGGTAAGACCTTGTTCGGACCTGGTCTGGCAGAAATAATTTCTGATATTACTGGTGGAAAGGGTCTTTTCTACCGCAAGACAAAAAGAACTTGTGCGTGCTCTAAAATTCTACCTACAGGCAACTAAGGATTTTCGCCAGTCTTCTGTCCTGTTTGTTTGTTTCTCAGGAAAGCGTAAGGTTCAGAAGGCTACTTCTACTTCTCTTTCCCTCTGGTTGAGAAGTATTTCTTTCTAATGACACGATGAGTCCACGGATCATCTAATTACTATTGGGAATATCACTCCTGCCCAGCAGGAGGCAGTAAAGAGCACCACAGCAAAGCTATTAAATATCACCTCCCTTCCCTCCCACCCCAGTCATTCTCTTTGCCTATGTTAGAGCAAGGAAGTGGTAAATTTAGGTGTTAGATAAAGATTATTCAAGCAAGATTTTATTGTTTTTTTAAAAGGTGCAAGATTGTGCTGCTTTGTCCTAGGGTGTAGCTGTAGCGCCGATCAGTCTCTTCAGTAGGGTAGTGGTGGCTTTAGAGCACTGGGAACTTGTGGGACATAATTCTCACTGCACCTCCCATGTAATTTATGCTGCCCTAATCTTGATAGCCTGAGTAAGATTACTCAGTCTTTATCTTTTTCTCCACAGGTCTATGTGAGGGAGAGGACCTCTCAAATCTGGTGAGCTGCCTTGCTGTCGGGCAGATTTGTGAGGTAAGTGCTGACTTTATTATTTCTGGGAAAGGAGAAAGACACTCAGAAAAAGTGGGCACTTTATTTCAGAACAAGGTGTATTTTATAAATGCACTATATTTTACAAGTGACACTTAAACCCTCCTATACTGGAGAGGACTTAGAACACAGCTGTTTTATGCAGGCACTGGGGCAGAGGATGCAGTAAGCTAAACAGGGCTCAGGTGGTTCCACTACTCCCGGCGGTTAAACCATAATACAAAATGCCGACCAGGAGATTATTGTTTGAGGGACGCCCACGATGGGCGGAGCTATGTGGGGCGGCAAGTTGTGTGCAGAGGAAGGGGATAATCTGGGTCTGTCTAGCAACGCATGGTTATCTGCAAGCATGTGTTCCTACGACCGGAGAACGGCTCAATTTGTCTCCTGCTGAGTTCCGGATCGTTTGTCTAGGGAATTTGCAAAGCTTCGGTGTAGCAGGTCAGGTAGGCACCTTAGCAAAGAAGCTGAGGTGTAGAGGTGTTCTGTTAGTTTTTTATTTAGCACATTTTGTTAGTTTTCAGACTATAGTAAAAAAGTTTAAAATTTAAAGGGACAGTAACGTTTTTTTCTATTTAATTTTTTTTTGTAAAAATGAAGGTTATAATTTGATCCATTGTGTGTCAGAATGGACCAAGAGGCTTTGCAAAATGTCACTTGTTCTTTGTGTTTTGATGCCAATGTGGAACCACCAATCCCTTTCTGTTCCTCATGTATTGAGAGAACTTTAAATTATAGGGATAGACTTCTTTTTTTTTTTGAGCCAACATTTTCAAAGACAGATGCTGTTCAGGAGTCTAATGACGATGTTCAATATATGCTGCAGCTTTCTCCTCAAGCGTTCCAACTTGTATCGCCCACACATGCAGTGCCCTGCGCTTCCTCTCCAACTCCTCCTGGAGTTATGTTGCAAGACATCGCTTCTCTCATGTCCTCTGCGGTTTCTGATGCGTTGCCTGCTTTTCCCATGCTGCAGGGAAAGCGCAAGAGGAAAAGTAAACATTCAGTAGGGGTTACTGACGCAGTTGTTGCTATTTCGGATGCCCCCTCCCAGAAGCCTGAGGAGGAGGATACTTCGGTAGCATCTGAGGGTGAAATCTCAGATAATTACAGTGTAATTCCTCCTGCTGATACTAAAGTTGTATCCTTCAGGTTTAAGATAGAACACCTCCGTCTGTTACTTAAGGAGGTTTTAGCTACATTGGATGACAGCGACACTATGGTTGTAGTTAATCCTAAGAAATCCAGTAAGCTTAACAAATATTTTGATGTACCTTTCTTGGTAGAGGTTTTTCCAATACCTGACCAAGCTCCTGAGATCATTGGTAAGGAATGGGAGAGACTGGGAATCCCTTTTTCTCCATCTCCTATATGTAAAAAGATGTTTCCCATAGCGGACTCTATCAAGGAGGCTTGGCAAACAGTACCCAAGGTGGAAGGAGCTATTTCCACTCTGGCCAAGAGAACTATTATCCCTATTGAGGATAGTTGTGCCTTTAAAGATCCTATGGACAAAAAATTAGAGGTGTTACTAAAGATGTATGTACACCAAGGTTTACAATGGCAACCTGCTGTGTGCATTGCTACCGTCACCAGTGCGGCTGCATATTGGTTTTATGCGTTGTCTGATGCTATTAGGACAGAAACTCCCCTTGATGAGATCCAGGATAGGAAAAAAGCCCTTAAATTGGCTTATTAATTTATTACTGATGCTTCCTTACAGGTTATCAAACTTGGAGCAAAGATTTCAGGTTTTGCTGTACTAGCCCGCAGAGCTTTATGGTTAAAACCTTTGTCTGCGGATGTGTCATCTAAATCTAATCTTTTAGCGATTCCTTACAAGGGAAAGACCTTGTTTGGACCGGGTTTGACGGAAATAATCTCTGATATTATGGGAGGAAAGGGTCATCTTCTCCCTCAGGATAAGAGAAACAAACAAAAGGGACGTCAGAGTAATTTTCGTTCCTTTCGAAATTTCAAGGGAAACTCTTCCGCTTCATCTTCCAAGCAAGAACAGTCTAAGCCTTCCTGGAGATTCAATCAGTCTTGGAACAAGGGAAAACAATCCAAAAAGCCTGCTGTTGAATCAAAGATGGCGTGAAGGGCTTTCCTTCTTCGCTCAGGCTTGGGTTTGAGATGTTCAGGATCCCTGGGCAGTGGACATAGTGTCCCAGGGATACAAACAAGAAGGCAGGTTTCTGCTTACAAGATTATCTGTAGACCAGACAAAAAGAGGCGTTCTTACACTGTGTACCGAACCTCTCCGACCTGGGAGTGATAGTTCCTGTTCCGATGCAGGAACAGGGTCTGGGGTTTTATTCCAATCTGTTTGTGGTTCCCAAAAAGGAGGGAACCTTCAGACCAATTTTAGATCTCAAGAGTCTAAACAAATTCCTCAGAGTACCGTCCTTCAAGATGGAAACTATTTGTTCCATTCTTCCTTTGGTCGAAGAGGGTCAATTTATTACAACGTTGGACTTAAAGGACGCATACCTACATGTTCCCATTCACAGGGATCATCACAAGTTTCTAAGGTTTGCATTTCTAGACAAACACTTCCAATTTGTGGCTCTTCCTTTTGGCCTTGCCACAGCTCCCAGAATTTTCTCAAAGGTTCTGGGATCCCTGTTGGCGGTGCTCCGATTACAGGGCATTGCAGTGGCGCCTTATCTGGACGACATCCTGGTCCAGGCGCCATCCTTTCAACAAGCAAGATCCCACACGGAAATGTTATCTTTCCTGCGATCTCACAGAGGTAAATTTGGAAAAGAGTTCCTTAGTTCCAAATACAAGGGTAACTTTCTTGGGAACCATAATAGATTCCCTGTCAATGAAGATGTTTCTGACAGAAGTCAGGAAATCAAAGATTTTCAAATCTTGCCTAGCACTTCAGTCTGCTCCTCGGCCCTCAGTGCATGGAGGTAATCGGGCTGATGATGGCGGCAATGGACATCATCCCGTTTGCTCGTTTCCACCTCAGACCTCTGCAGTTAAACATGCTCAGTCAATGGAACAGAAATTATGCAGATTTGTCTCCACGAATACTACTGGAGCAGGAGACAAGGGATTCTCTTCTTTGGTGGTTGTCTCAGGATCATCTTTCCCAGGGAACCTGCTTTCCAGACCCTCCTGGGTAATTGTGACAACAGATGCCAGCCTTCTAGGATGGGGAGCAGTCTGGGGCTCTCTAAAGGCTCAGGGAACTTGGAATCGGTCAGAGTCTGTTCTGCCTATAAACATTCTGGAGCTGAGAGCAATCTTCAATGTTCTTATGACCTGGCCCCAGTTAGCCTCGGCCCGGTTAATCAGGTTCCAGTCGGACAACATAACTTCAGTGGCTTACATCAATCATCAGGGAGGAACACAGAGTTCCTTAGCCATGACAGAGGTAGCCAAGATAATTCGGTGGGCGGAGACCCACAATTGCTGTCTGTCTGCGATCCACATCCCAGGGGTGGACAACTGGGAAACGGACTTCCTGAGCACACAGACCTTTCACCTGGGGGAGTGGGAACTCCATCCGGAAGTTTTTTCCAGCCTGATTCTCAAATGGGTTCAGCCGGAGTTGGATCTCATGGCATCTCGGCAGAAAGACGCCCTGGCCGTACCTTGGAATTTCAGTCTTGCATACCTATTTCCTCCGTTCGCTCTTCTTCCTCGAGTCATTGCTCGAATCAAGCAGAAGAGGGTGTTGGTGATCCTGATTGCACCGGTTTGGCCTCATAGGATTTGGTATGCAGGCCTGGTGGACATGTCATCTCTTTCACCTTGGAGACTTCCGTTGAGGAAGGACCTTCTACTTCAAGGACCCTTCCTTCATCCAAATCTAGTTTCTCTGAAGCTGACTGCTTGGAGATTGAACGCTTAATTTTATCCAAGCGGGATTTTCAGATTCGGTCATAGAGACCATGATTCAGGCTCGTAAACCTGTGACTAGAAAGATTTACCACAAGATATGGCGTAAATATCTATATTGGTGTGAATCCAAGGGCTACTCTCGGAGTAGAGTTAGGATTCCTAGAATTCTGTCATTTCTCCAAGAAGGTTTGGAGAAACGATTATCGGCAAGGGTCAAATATCTGCCTTGTCTATTTTGCTACATAAACGTCTGGCAGACGTTCCAGACGTGCAGTCTTTTTGTCAGGCCTTGGTCAAGATCAGGCCTGTGTTCAAATCAGTTACTCCTCCCTGGAGTCTTAATTTAGTTCTTAAGGTTCTTCAAGGGGCTCCGTTTGAGCCTATGCATTCCTTAGATATTAAGTTGTTATCTTGGAAAGTTTTGTTTCTTGTTGCTATTTCATCTGCTCGTAGAGTGTCAGAGCTCTCAACATTACAGTATGAGTCACTTTACCTTATTTTCATTCGGATAAGGTAGTTTTACGTACAAAGTTAGGGTTTCTCCCTAAAGTAGTTTCCGACCGGAACATTTATCAGGAGATTGTTGTTCCTTCATTGTGTCCTAATCCTTCTTCTCAGAAGGAATGGCTTCTGCACAATTTAGACATGGTACGTGCTCTAAAGTTTTACTTACAGGCGACTAAGGATTTTCGTCAGTCTTCTGCCTTGTTTGTGGTTTTCTCGGGAAAACATAAGGGACAGAAAGCTACGGCTACTTCTTTCTTTTTGGCTGAAGATTATCATACGTTTTGCCTATGAAACTGCTGGGCAGCATCCTCCAGAGAGAATTACGGCTGATTCCACGAGGGCTGTTTCTTCCTCATGGGCATTCAAAAATGAATCTTCTGTGGAACAGATTTGCAAGGCTGCAACTTGGTCCTCTCTTCACACTTTTTCAAATTTCTACAAATTTGACACTTTTACCTTGGCTGAGGCCGCTTTTGGGAGAAAGGTTCTTCAAGCAGTGGTGCCTTCCGTTTGGTTCCCTGTCTTGTCCCTCCCTTATCTGTGTACTCTAGCTTGGGTATTGATTCCCAATAGTAATTAGATGATCTGTGGACTCATCTTGTCATTAGAAAGAAAGGAGACAGCCCAAGTGGAATGAGCTGTAATTCTCTCAGGAGGTTGCTGTCCAGCAGTCTCAAACTAAAAAAAAAAAGAAAATTTATGCTTACCTGATAAATTTATTTATTTCTTGACACAATGAGTCCACGGTCCGCCCTGTTCTATATACAGGTTGCTGTTTAACTTTAGACACCTCTGCACCTTGTTGCTTCCTTTCTCTCCTTTACTTCGGTCGAATGACTGGGGTGGGAGGGAAGGGTTGTAATATTTAACACCTTTGCTGTGGTGCTCTTTGCCGCCTCCTGCTGGGCTGGAGTAATATTCCCAATAGTAATTAGATGATCCGTGGACTTATTGTGTCAAGAAATAAAGACATTTATCAGGTAAGCATACATTTTCTTTTTTGTTTTGTTTGCTGGACAGCAGCCTCCTGTGAGAATTACAGCTCATTCCACTAGGGCTGTCTCCTTCTTGGACTTTCAAAAATGAAGCTTCTGTGTAACAGATTTTCAAGGCTGCAACTTGGTCCTCTCTGCATACTTTTTCCAAATTTTATACTTTTGCCTCGGCTGAGGCCTCTTTTGGGAGAAAGGTTCTTCAAGCGGTGGTGTCTTCTGTTTAGGTCTACCTGTTCATTATGTGTCCTCTAGCTTGGGTATTGTTTCCCACTAGTAATTGAATGACATCATGGACTCTCCATATCTTAGGAAAGAAAACAACATTTTTGCTTACCTGATGAATTTCTTTCTTTCCGGATATGGAGAGTCCACGACCCCACCCTTTATTAAGACAGTTATTTTTTACTAAACCTCAGGCACCTCTACACCTTTGTGTTATTCCATTTCCCTTTGGTCGAATGACTAGGGATTATGGGTAGGGGAGTGACAGTTTACTCGAAAATGTTCTCCCCTTTAATTTGTTCCCAATGATCCACTTTACCTACTGAAATGTATTAAATTGTTTCCAAGTATTTCCATTAACCTTATATTGGCATTTGAATTAGTTTATTTAGCCAGTGGTATCCCCACCCATCCTGAAAGTTTTTGGCCTCAAGGCCAAGCTGTGTTAACACAGCCCGTAGAAGAAATTACACTCCCAGTGGGTTATAGAAGAGATACGTTAATAAAATGTTAATTTCCATTATATATTTAGAAACTTATGTTAGTTCATACTGTTTTATGTCCCTTTAAGAGGTGCGAAACTGCCATTGACATCAGTATTGGTTGGATTTACAGTTTTTATCCCGATAACAAGATCAGGTTTTTGGGAATTGTTCTGTTGTATACACGTTCTCTGTTGTGGGCTTTTAGCGGCTGAATTAATTTTGGGTTGTGATCAACAAAAAATCTGCTGACTAAAAAAAGCCAAACCTTAAAAACCATTATCGGGAGCAGATAGCTGAAAAGATTGTGACTGACACCAGAGTAAGCTAGGGTCAGGAATAGAAATATTACATTCTTTAAAGGGATACTAAAGTCTTATGATTCAGATATAGCATGCAATCTTTAAAACAACTTACCTGTTTATTTCTATTAACAAAATGTGCACTGCCTTTTTATATGCACACACTTGCTGAGGCACCAGCTCCTACTGAGCATGTGCAAGAGTTCAGTTAATTCATTTCTTTTACAAGATATGACGAGTCCACGGATTTCATCCTTACTTATGGGATATCCCCTCCTGGTCAGCAGGAGGAGGCAAAGAGCACCACAGCAGAGCTGTATATATAGCTCCTCCCACCCTAGTCATTCTCTTTGCTTGTGTTAGTGTAGGAAGAGGTAAAGTGAGGTGTTAGTTTAGATTCTTCAATCAAGATTTTATTGTTTTTAAATGGTGCCAGTGAGTACTATTTTTCTCAGGGGAGAGCATCAGGTGTTTTTAACAATGGGTATTGAGGAGATTCTATGTTCTCTGTTCACTCCCCATGCTGGTGCTGCCCTGCTGATGGTCTTATCGAATAACACATAAGACCCTATTTGTCCACACAGCTGCAGGAGGTGATGACAGGAGACCTTTTCTGCGTGTGGGACAAGTTCACATTGTGATCAACACTACGGTATGTCTTTTTTTTTTGTTTCTGGGAAGAAGAACAGCTCAGAACAGACTGGCCGGTAGTGATTACAACACAAGGGGGGTAAACTGGTACATTGCTATAAATTTCCCTCTTATTTTACTGTGTATATTTGTGTGGGTGGTGTTAACATGATCCGGTTTGAGAACCGGTGCACTTTTCACTGCAGGCTGACGCTTTTGAATAGGAGACTCAGAGTCATTACTCCGGGGCTGACTTTGTTTGTGGCAAAACTTTGTTATGGTCGCACATTGGTGTTGCGGTCGGGTCTACCCGACATTATTTGTACCCACGTGGTAGGTTCTGTGTGGGGTTTTTTCCTATACCGCCCACGAAGGGCGGGGCTTAGGTTTGCGCGGTTTGTTGCGCACTTGTTCCCGGCCTCTGACTGTATACGGAGGACTTAGGCAGTGTTTCTCTCATGTTCCGGTGTTGTCCGGTGGACGCTTGGCCTCAGCTGCTCCTGATCACATGCGACCCTAAGCAGCGGTTATCGAAGGGCCTCTTGGTTGGTAGAGAGTACGGTAGGGAATTGAAATAAATAAATAAATAAAAATTTAGCGTTTTTTTTTTTTTTTTTCTCTAGGCATTGCAATAAAGCAGTTATCGTTTATCGAATGTGATACTCTGGTGCAAAACGTATTATTATTAGAACGCTTGCAATAAAATTTTTAGCGTTTTTTAAAATTTAAAGGCATAGCACAGTTTATTTTTCTTAATTCAATTTCTGTACCACGACCTGTTTGCACTTTGTTTTTCTGTTTAGCATGGCTGAACTACTGGAACATACTTGTTCTATGTGTTTAGATGCCAATGTGGAACCCCCTCCTACATTTTGCCCCTCATGTACTGAGAGGGCTTTAAGTTTTAAAGATAAGATTTTCTTTAAAGATAACATATGCCGCAAATTTCTCCCCAAGCGTCACAGCCTTTAACACCCACTCAGGCGCCATCAACTGCATCCTCCTCTTTTACCCTACAGGATATGGCGTCAGTTATGTCATCTACTCTTACAGAGGTTTTGTCTAAGTTGCCAGCATTACAAGGCAAGCGTAGTAGAAGAGAGGACCAGGTGGTCCAGGCGACTCCTGACTCTCTGATGGCGATCTCCGACATACACTCCCAGGGCTCTGAAGTGGGAGGTAGGGAGACTCTATCTGAAGGGGAATTATCTGATTCAGGAAGTACATTGCCCCAGACAGATTCAGACGTGATGTCATTTAGATTTAAGATTGAACACCTCCGTCTGTTGTTGCGGGAGGTTTTGCTGACTCTGGACGACTGTGACTCTATTGTGGTACCGCCAGAGCAACTGTGTAAGATGGACAAATACCTAGAGGTCCATGCTTACTCTGATGTTTTTCCGGTTCCTAAGAGAATTTCGGAAATTATTACACGGGAATGGGAGAGACCGGGTATTCCGTTTTCACCTTCCCCTACTTTTAAAAAAAATGTATCCTATAGCTGACACCGTTCGGGATTCTTGGCAGACGGTCCCTAAGGTGGAGGGAGCTATTTCTACCCTGGCTAAACGTACGACTATCCCTATTGAGGACAGTTGTGCTTTCAAAGACTCTATGGACAAAAAGTTGGAGGGTCTTCTGAAGAAGCTATATTCATCAAGGGTTTCTATTACAACCAACGGCCTGCATTGTACCGGTCACAACTGCGGCTGCCTTCTGGTTTGATGCTTTAGAAGAGTCTCTTAAGACTGAGACTTCCTTAGAGGAAATTCTGGAGAGAATAAAGGCCCTTAAGCTGGCAAATTTGTTTGTTACGGATGCCGCTTTCCAGATCGCCAAATTAGCGGCTAAGAATGCAGGATTTACCATTTTAGCGCGCAGAGCCTTATGGTTAAAGTCTTGGTCTGCGGATGTGTCCTCTAAATCCAAGCTTTTGGCTATTCCTTTCAAGGGGAAGACCTTATTCGGGCCTGACTTGAAAGAGTTCATTTCTGACATTACGGGAGGTAAGGGTCACCTTCTACCTCAGGATAAATCATCTAAGCAGAGGGCCAGACAAAGTAATTTTCGTTCCTTTCGAAACTTCAAGGGAGTCCCCGCTTCCTCTTCCATTAAACAGGAAGGGAATTTTGCTCAAGCCAAGACTGTCTGGAGACCCAACCAGGCTTGGAACAAGGGTAAGCAATCCAAGAAGCCCGCTGCTGCTCCCAAGACAGCATGAAGGGGCGGCCCCCGATCCGGGACCGGATCTAGTAGGGGGCAGACTTTCTCTCTTTGTCCAGGCTTGGATAAGAGATGTTCAGGATCCCTGGACACTAGAAATCGTGTCTCAAGGGTATCAACTGGAGTTCCAACATTCATTCCCAAGGGGAAGGTTCCTGCTTTCACGATTGTAAATAGACCAGAAAAAAAGAGAGGCGTTCTTACGTTGTGTAAAAGACCTCTCCACTATGGGAGTAATTTGTCCCGTTCCAAAACGGGAACAGGGGCAGGGATTTTACTCAAACCTTTTCGTGGTTCCCAAAAAAGAGGGAACGTTCCGACCCATTTTAGATCTCAAGTGTCTAAACAAGTTTCTCAGAGTTCCATCCTTTAAGATGGAGACTATTCGGACAATTCTTCCATTGATCCAGGAGGGTCAATATATGACTACCGTGGACTTAAAGGATGCATATCTTCATATTCCTATCCACAGAGATCATCACCAGTTCCTAAGGTTTGCCTTCCTGGACAAACATTTTCAGTTCGTGGCTCTTCCATTTGGACTGGCCACGGCACCCAGGATCTTCACAAAGGTTCTAGGGTCTTTGCTAGCGGTTCTCAGACCATGGGGCATTGCACTGGCGCCTTATCTGGACGATATTCTAATCCAGGCGTCGTCTTATCAACTGACAAAGTCTCATACCGACATGGTTCTGTCCTTTCTAAGGACTCACGGGTGGAAGGTGAATCTAGAAAAAAGTTCACTAATTCCACAGACAAGGGTTCCTTTCCTGGGAACTCTAATAGACTCTACATCCATGAAAATCTTCTTGACGGAAGTCAGAAAGTTAAAGATTCTGAATACATGCCGAGCCCTTCAGTCCAATCCTCAGCCATCAGTGGCTCAGTGCATGGAGGTAATTGGATTGATGGTGGCGGCAATGGACATCATTCCTTTTGCTCGTTTTCATCTCAGACCTCTACAGCTGAGAATGCTGAGTCAGTGGAATTGAGATTATGCAAATTTGTCTCCTCAGATAGATCTGGATCAGGAGACAAGAGACTCTCTTCTTTGGTGGTTGTCGCCGGATCATCTGTCCCAAGGGACGTGCTTCCGCAGGCCCTCATGGGTGATAGTGACAACAGATGCCAGTCTACTAGGATGGGGTGCAGTCTGGAATTCCCTGAAGGCTCAGGGTGTGTGGACTCTGTCGGATTCTCTACTTCCAATCAATATTCTGGAATTGAGAGCGATATTCAATTCGCTTCAAGATTGGCTTCAGTTGGCTGCGGCAAAATTAATCCGATTTCAGTCGGACAACAACACGACTGTGGCTTACATCAATCATCAGGGGGGAACAAGGAGTTCCTTAGCAATGACAGAAGTATCCAAGATAATTCGGTGGGCGGAGGCTCACTCTTGTTATCTGTCAGCAATCTACATCCCAGGAGTGGACAACTGGAAAGCGGATTTTTTGAGCAGACAGACGTTTCATCCAGGGGAATGGGAACTCCATCTGGAGGTCTTTGCCAATCTGATTCTCAGATGGGGCAGACCGGAGATGGATCTTATGGCATCTCGTCAGAATGCCAAGCTCCCGAGATACGGATCCAGGTCAACGGATCCTCAGGCCGAACTGATAGATGCCTTGGCAGTGCCTTGGTCCTTCAACCTAGCTTATGTGTTTCCACCGTTTGCTCTCCTTCCCCGGGTGATTGCTCGGGTCAAACAGGAGAGGGCGTCAGTGATTCTCATCGCTCCTGCATGGCCTCGCAGGACTTGGTATGCCGATCTTGTGGACATGTCCTCTCTGCCACCGTGGAAGCTTCCATTGAGGCAGGACCTTCTCATTCAGGGACCCTTCCATCATCCGAATCTTGTTTCTCTGCGGCTGACTGCTTGGAGATTGAATGCTTTATTTTATCTAAGCTAGGGTTTTCTGATTCGGTCATTGATACCTTGATTCAGGCACGAAAGCCTGTTACTAGAAAAATTTACCATAAGATATGGCGTAAATATATTTTTTGGTGCGAATCCAAGGGCTACTAATGGAGTTAGGGTTAGGATTCCCAGGATTTTGTCTTTTCTCCAAGAAGGATTGGAGAAAGGATTGTCAGCAAGTTCCTTAAAGGGACAGATTTCTCCATCTTGGAGTTTGAATTTAGTTCTTAACGTTCTTCAAGGAGTTCCGTTTGAACCCATGCATTCCATAGATATTCAGTTGTTATCTTGGAAAGTTTTATTTTTGTTGAGTCTCTGAGCTTTCAGCTTTACAATGTGATTCTCCTTATCTTATTTTCCATTCTGATAAGGTGGTGTTACATACCAAACCTGGTTTCTTTCCTACGGTTGTTTCTAATAAGAATATTAATCAGGAAATTGTTCTTCCTTCATTGTGTCCTAATCCTTCTTCTAAGAAGGAGTGTCTGTTACATAACTTGGATGCAAGTTTTACTTGCAGGCGATTAAAGATTTTCGTCAATCATCTTCATTATTTGTTATTTTTTCTGGAAAACGTAGGGGCCTGAAAGCTACGGCTACCTCTTTCCTTTTGGCTGAAGAGTATCATCCATTTTGCATATGAGACTGCTGGACAGCAGCCTCCTGAAAGAATTACGGCTCATTCTACTAGGGCTGTGGCTTCCTCATGGGCATGATTCTTCTGTTGAACAGATTTGCAAGGCTGCAACTTGGTCGTCTCTTCACACTTTTTAAAAATTTTAAAAATTTGATACTTTTGCCTCGTCCGAGGCTGTTTTTGGGAGAAAGGTTCTTCAAGCAGTGGTGCCTTCCGTTTAGGTTCCTGTCTTGTCCCTCCCTTTCATCCGTGTCCTATAGCTTTGGTATTGTATCCCATAAGTAAGGATGAAATCCGTGGACTCGTCATATCTTGTAAAAGAAAAGGAAATTTATGCTTACCTGAAAAATGTATTTCTTTTACAATATGACGAGTCCACGGCCCACCCTGTTTTGTTAGACAGGTCTGTATTTTTCTTAAACTTCAGTCACCTCTGCACCTTGGCTTTTCCTTTCTCTTCCTAACTTCGGTCAAATGACTGGAGTGTGAGGGAAGGGAGGAGCTATATATACAGCTCTGCTGTGGTGCTCTTTGCCTCCTCCTGCTGACCAGGAGGTGATATCCCATAAGTAAGGATAAAATCCGTGGACTCGTCATATCGTAAAAGAAAGAAATTTATCAGGTAAGCATAAATTTCCTTTTTGTGATTGGCTGTTGGTTCTCTCATGATACAGGGCGAGGAAAAATGGAAGCATCTTTGAAATTTGCCAGAAAAAAAAATGCACTAGTTTAAAATGCAGAGTGTGTTATGTAATGTATTTTTAATTATGCATTTGGCTATGTAATTCTACTGTCTTTAATGGTCCTTTAATGATTTAGCGCATGTAACTTTTGCATTACAATGTTCCTTTAATGGAACTATTTTTTGCAGGGTAGTCAGGCTGGGCTCAAGAATAAAATGACACCACCAACACTCTGTCCACTACAATTTAAACCCAGCCATAGTCAACAGTCTCAACGATTAAAGAGCAGATTAAAGGGATATAAAACCGTCCGTTTCGGGGGCGTGTCCTAACAGCGATCCTGACCGGTCGCAACTTCCAAGAGCTCTGATTGAGAAGCTTAAAATCCGCCGATTATAGGCGCTACTACACAGCTAAAATATAATAGTATATGGTTGCAACATCTGTTAGTCCCTCTGAGGGCTCATCTCTAATATTTGGGCTGTATTTTTGACATCGGATCTCTGGAAAGGACAATAGGGGCCTGGAGCGGCGGCTCCTTAATGGCGGTGCTTCCCCCTCGGTAAATCCGAGGTACTTGTTCCTAACTGGGAATTACAGCATTTCTGCACTAGCGAGAAGAAATCAGATACCTACAGTAAAGTGAATTAACACACTTTTCAAAGAGAACAACAAACAAACTACCTTACATGGCGACACTTAAAATGGCGCCAATGGCGGGAGAATCCTACTTGCAGCGATCGGATGAGAGGTTGGAGAGAATTGAAAAGCTGTTTCACAGGATGATGGATAAAGCTCCATATGACCGTTTGATGCAAATATTGCATAATAAAGAAATACATGCCACACACCTAACCAGGTCTTCTACTGTGAAAGGGTCCCTTGACACAGAGCCACTCGAAGACTTCTCACAGCCGGGAGAGCTGGCTGACTTGCCACAACCACAGGAGTCTCCTATGGAAGCCCATGCTGCGCAGAACACTACACCGCTGCCAAGATTGTCCGTAGCGCAGGAGAAGCAGCAGATCGCTTGCATTACAGACCTGCAAGATCAGGGGACACAGAACATCACCTCGATCAGCACACCTCGTATGAGCGGGCACCCTCAAAAAATTACTGGATCTATACCCCGGCATGTGACTCGGAGGCTAACGGTGCAAGACACAGCAGGGACGCTAACCCAAGGGACACAAAAATGGACTCTGCCACCTGCTGTTCTGCACTGGAGGTACGCTGAGCAGACATCTCGTTCTCCTTCACAACAACAAGCATTAAGAGAACTCAAGTCCTGTCATCGCAAAAATTCACAGGTTTTTATATCAGATAAAGGCTAGATTATTGTAATGTCAGCTAGCAGGGGTTAAACAACTATCCTGTTGTGCTGATCAGATGTGACTTTGCTCAATTCATCTAGGAGGTTGAACAGAGAAAACCATAAGGGACTCATTTTGAAAGGTGGCCCGTTGGCAGAGATGTTTAGTGTTTCACATGTTGTTTAGTTTCAGTTAATTATGTATGGGATACGATAGCTTGGATATGCCACATACCTCACTCTACCCTACACAGCCTGCTACTCTAAGATGCTTAATTTAAATTTTTATAAAATAGCATATTCTTCCTCATACTATTGTACTGAAGGAAGGCTATCTATGGGAAAATAAATAATAAATAGCCTACATGTTTGTGGAACGCACAGTCTTTCCCTGGCGGCTGGCGGCCGAGGCCACAGGGAGGGCAGTATTATATTGCATTAGATGACATGTACAGAGAATCGCTATGTATCCCAACATTATAGTGATGGTATTGGCGGTATACTTTATGAAACAGCAGAAATATGTTGGGTCACTAATTCACTTTCAAGTATGTAACATGAATACCTCAGTAATTCATATTATATAGTATTAGTAGTTTTTTTTAAGTCTTGTTACTATTGTTGCTGCAGTTACTAATCTCTCACTAATATTCATTGCTACAACATTGATAATGCCCACTCCTCTCCAAAAAGATTGCTATACATAAGATCTCATCATTAAGACAGATATCAAGAGGATCCTTTGTCAAATATCACATTTATTTATACCCTCACTTTGTGTAGGGGTAGTATAATTTATCCTCCCTATTGCATATGGAACGTTAGACAGCTAGTTATGTTCTTAACTATTAACCCAGTTGGGACTTTTTTCTTTCTTTATTGTTTTCTATATCACATTATGTAAAACCTTCCCTTTTTAGTTTTTCTTTCTGTTAGTTTATCCACAGCATTGGACTAATACTACTCCACACCAAACAGATTTTAAATTTCTAAGGGGTCCAAGAGCGACCTAACATGTCTTAGGGGTATAAAAATGAAGTCTGTCTTGACTCCTATGTAATATCTTCTTTAAAGACTCAATTTACAAATTATATGTATAATTACTGCATGATAAGTCTGTATGTACCATTTCATTTGACAGTTCTTCAATAAAAAATAAATTAAAAAAAAAACAAAAAAAAACAACCGTCCGTTTCATTGTTGTAATTAAAAAGCACTTAGCAGTGGCTAATACTTAATATAAATCATTGCAATATGTATTCATCATTTTAAAAAGATTTTATCATTTATTTATTTTTTACTTAATTTGTGCAGTGTCCATTATTTTCCTGTCACAGCCCTACAAGGGCTGGGGTCTCTACAGAAAAGCATATCTAGCTTAATGTCATAAAACTTCTAGAGTAACATGAGCTGGATTAGTGTTTAGTCAATGCAAAATAAAAACAGGAAGTCTGGTTTGCCCAGAAGAGGACAGAATGGACATGTCAGCTCTTATCTCCCCGAGGGCAGGGGCTAAAGTGAGAATTTCTAAGTGCTCATTTTCCAAGAAAACAAGTAAACTTATTGCTGTTTCTTTTTATGTTTAGCATGATTTAGCATAGGAGTACTGTTTCATATCACCTTAAAGTTTCACATGAGATCATGCTGATACACAGAAGATGGACCCTATATAAGAGACATTATAGAGCTAGCCTAGCACAAAGCCTGTGGCATTATATGGGGTATGTAAGTTTAGCCACAGCTGACTAATGATACAAGAGGGGAAGAGTATTGTAGAAGCTTAGTAGTGATTCCTGCTCACTTTCTGGCATTATGGAGAGTGTCATTTTCTCCATCTCTATTGTCCCTACTGTTTTCTCATTATTTTCTTATATCTCCACAGCCATCCGCAGAGCATTTGACATTTTTGCTAAAAATGTAAAACCTAACGAGTGGACAAGGTTTATGAGATCCCTTCGTCTGTCAGACACTGATATCCAAGATGCGGAACGCACTTTCCCAATGAACCCTTATGAGCAGCGTTACAACATGCTTACCACATGGAGAGAACAAACCGGCAGCAACAATGTGAACACTTTACTGCAAAACTTATATTCTCTCAACATGAGAAGGACAGCAAATGATATTATTAAAAAACTGATTCAAGAACAGTTGTATGTGTCGAACACATGGTGCTGTAATGACCATGCAAGTTAGTACTGAACAAATGTAAATACCTTAATTTATTTTTTTTCTAAAAAAATTTAAAAAAAAATCTAAAAAATCTAAAAAGATAAAAAAAATATCTAAAAAAATAAAAAAAATAAAACCCAAAGTCTCTCTTTATATAATGTAGTTACAATATCTATTGATCTTATCCGATCTATTAAACACGGAAATGGACAGCCCTGAACACTTACAGACAACTGTATAACTCAGGCAGTTACCCCTGACCAGCCTGGGTGCAAAGCCCATAGGGAAAATAACAAAGCAAAATTATTGACACAAAACACAGTCTGGCACTTGCCTGCAAGCACACAGTGAGTTTTAAAAGAAAAAATAGAAGTTAGTTGCATTTGGCCAAACATCATGTCAAGGTCTCTTCCCTCCTGAGTACCTAACCTATAGCCACACAATTACAAATGCCTGTGTCACTTCTGTTGGTTCTCAGTTTGTTTAAAAGCATGCATTGTGTGCCTGTAGGTTAGGGATCCAGGAGGGAAGAGACCTTGATGTGGTCCTGGACTTAAACTGCTTAGCCAAATGCAACTAGATAGATATAGAAAGATATATATATAGATAGATATCCAAGTTAAAAGGAGACACAAACGGTATGCAAATGTGTATTAAGACATACAATCACCTATATTCATATAAAATCCACACGTATATAAATTAAGAGTTCAAATTCATGCAGTATCGGTGTCTTCAAAAGATTTCCAGCTCATTGTAAAATCAAATACATGAACAGTGAAAAAGCTATAAAAATACCCTTTCCGGGGTTTCTACTTACAAACGTTTACCTCAATCAAATGAGGTAAGTGCCCCACGATTAAAGGAGAGGCTTCACTTCTGGCACCCTGTCCTTCCCTGGGTTATGGTAGACTTCCCTTCTCTCTATGTTGTACAGAGGGGAACAAATAAAACCAAAATAGTGCAATACTGTATACAAAACGGTTTTAATCTTAAAATGACACGCACGGTTAAAAGCTGCTCACATTTGTCAACCTCAATAGCTCATGAGGTTTTGATTGCACTTCATAAAACAGACACACATAGTGTCCATAGAACCATTGTTACACAGGTACACATAATATCCTTTAAAACAAAATGTCACCCAGATAGGAATCCCGAATGCCAGCGTCTTTCAGTATCTTGTAAGGTCAATGTCCCTTGTAACTGTAAAACGGATCATGTGGTCTATTTAATACATTGTACTTGTGGACTGCAGTATGTAAGGCGCATGATTAGGCCCTTTAAGAAGAGATTAGCAGAACATCTCACAAATGTAAAATTGGAGGGGGGGGGGAACACATAATCTCTCAGCTCACTTCAAGGAGTTTCATAATAAGGATCCGACTGGCCTTAAAGCCACAATATTAGAGCATATACCCATAAAGGAAAGGGGTGGTAACAGGGAGTTGAGACTGAAAAGGAGAGAAAGATTCTGGATCCACACCTTACATACAATGATTCCGTATGGATTAAATAAAGATATTGATTTGACTGCCTTTCTACTGGAGAACTAATAAATGAGAAAACTGGATTGAATACACATAATGTGCATGTATTTATGTTCATGCACGTGTATAAACATATGTGAATAATTTTGTGTGCATACCTACGTATGATCGGGTTTCCTATGGGATGGATTCAGTTAAGTTTCTGTTTTTTTGTCCCTGTTGTGTATGCACACACATGGATATATTTGTATGTAGGTACATGCACATATGTGGGCATGTTAATACTAATATTTGGATATAGTCTAACTTCATTTCATAATTTAAAAAAAAATAATAATCTACACAAATGTAGTGACCCTATTGCAGCTATATATATATATATATATATATATATACACTCAACAAGAAAAAGAATATAAAGCAATTCCTGTCCAGCACTAATACCTTCAAGTTTTGGGATATAATTCCTAGGTCTAAGAAACCTCAACATACCAGTAAAAAGAATTACCAATGTCAAATGCATTTAAATTCACTGCTAACAAAGGGGGAGCATATATAAAGCATTTATTGGAGCAAACACAAGGCATAAAATATCACAGACATTGCAACTCCTCATCATAGTGCACTATGAATCCCCAAAAATAAAAAGTTACTATTAGAGAGCTCTCAAACCAATAAAGATAAGGCAAAAAGTTCCTGTTGAAAGTCACAGAAATATGTTACGATTTCCAGCACTACAATGAAGAAGTTCAATTTCAGTAATGGAATATACAATTACCCTTGTATGGGTACAAAACGGGTAGTCTGAGTATGTCAGGAAAGTGATGCGGATCAGCTACTACCCTTTACTTAAGCAACTGCACTGAATCATGTGCACAGGTAGTCATAGCTGTGTTTTAAATGGCAGTCCCAAAATTGAACATCCGCCGTAGCGGTAAATACTTGCGGTTCTTGAAGGAGTCCCACTATTGCGGTTCAACACCTCCTGGGTACACCTGTTTGTTCCTGTTGACTCGTGTATGCCAAAGGGTGTTTGTCTCCTCTGTTCAATAATACATTTGGGATTAGGTAAGAACGCCACCTGACATTTCCTCCAAAGACATCCCTTGCTGATAACGTCTGCCTGGGTTCCTCCATCAAACACAACTTGCCAGCTACACGCGTTTCACCCCTTAGGCTCTGGGACTTCTTCCGGCTCCAATAAAGATCACATGACTGTGAATACCTAGGATCTCTTTTAAAGACAAGACATGGAGGAAAACTCCTCCTATTTTGAAGCCTTTAAAAATGTTTGGAAATATTTGGGGCAAAATGGTAACAAATATGTAATGATAAAAACTATTTTGTTACTTAATATGAAATACTATATTACAATATGTACACCAATTGAAACTCTTTCAAATTTTGTTTTATTGATACAATGTTATTAAATCTCTCCCCCTTAACGCATTGTGAATATTATTTAATCAGGCAGTAATACTGCAAATTCTAAGAAACCTTAGAAATACTAGTCCGATCCTAAAGATCATATAAACTATATCAATTATATAGTTCATAATGGATAGACAGTTTTTAAATAAACCATTTTTATGGAAGTTAGTAGCAATTAATTAAAACTTGTCAATTTTTTGACATATACTATTTTTAATATATAAAGATCAGCTTGGAGTGGGGACTTTGATATATGTTACTCCCCTCCTCATCATCAAAACAATATTTGATTTTATTCAGAAAGGGTTTTTATATTTATATTAAGATACACTCAGATGGTTAATTCACCCAAACAGCATGCATAATTTGTCTATTTATTCATTCCTAGTGGTGCAAGTGTTTTTAAATTAAAAATCCATTTACATTCATTTTGTAATAGTAATTTGTCTAAATTGCCTCCTCTTTCTTGAAGATCTATTTTCTGAAGGCCCCTAAATTTAAGTTCATACTTATTACTATTATGTTTGTAAAAGAAATGTCTTGCTACGCTACTAGTATCCATTTATTTTTAATGTCTTGTTTGTGTTCTTTAATTCTTTCCTTTAGCTTTAGTAATAACAAGGGCAGCTACAGTAAACTAAATATACTACTCCTTCACTATGGCAATTTATGTGTCCCTGAGTGTGCCATTGTTTACCAAATTTATCAATTAATTTATTTTCCGTTATCATATTTCTGCAAACTGAGGCCTAGATTTAGAGTTCGGCGGTAAAAGGGCTGTTAACGCTCCGCGGGCTTTTTTCTGGCCGCACCATAAATTTAACTCTGGTATCGAGAGTTAAAACAAATGCTGCGTTAGGCTCCAAAAAAGGAGCGTAGGGCATTTTTAGCGCAAATGCAACTCTCGATACCAGAGTTGCTTACGGACGCGGCCGGCATCAAAAACGTGCTCGTGCACGATTCCCCCATAGGAAACAATGGGACTGTTTGAGCTGAAAAAAAACCTAACACCTGCAAAAAAGCAGCGTTCAGCTCCTAACGCAGCCCCATTGTTTCCTATGGGGAAACACTTCCTACGTCTGCACCTAACACTCTAACATGTACCCCGAGTCTAAGCACCCCTAACCTTACACTTATTAACCCCTAATCTGCCACTCCCGCTATCGCTGACCCCTGCATATTATTATTAACCCCTAATCTTCCGCTCCGTAAACCGCCGCAACCTACGTTATCCCTATGTACCCCTAATCTGCTGCCCTAACATCGCCGACCCCTATGTTATATTTATTAACCCCTAATCTGCCCCCCACAACGTCGCCGACACCTACCTACACTTATTAACCCCGAATCCGCCTCACTAACCCTATCATAAATAGTATTAACCCCTAATCTGCCCTCCCTAACATCGCCGACACCTAACTTCAATTATTAACCCCTAATCTGACGACCGGAGCTCACCGCTATTCTAATAAATGTATTAACCCCTAAAGCTAAGTCTAACCCTAACACTAACACCCCCCTAACTTAAATATAATTTTAATCTAACGAAATAAATTAACTCTTATTAAATAAATTAATCCTATTTAAAGCTAAATACTTACCTGTAAAATAAACCCTAATATAGCTACAATATAAATTATAATTATATTATAGCTATTTTAGGATTAATATTTATTTTACAGGCAACTTGGTATTTATTTTAACTAGGTACAATAGCTATTAAATAGTTAAGAACTATTTAATAGTTACCTAGTTAAAATAATAACAAATTTACCTGTAAAATAAATCCTAACCTAAGATATAATTAAACCTAACACTACCCTATCAATAAAATAATTAAATAAACTACCTACAATTACCTACAATTAACCTAACACTACACTATCAATAAATTAAATAAACACAATTGCTACAAATAAATACAATTAAATAAACTAGCTAAAGTACAAAAAATAAAAAAGAACTAAGTTACAGAAAATAATAAAATATTTACAAACATAAGAATAATATTACAACAATTTTAAACTAATTACACCTACTCTAAGCCCCCTAATAAAATAACAAAGCCCCCCAAAATAATAAATTCCCTACCCTATTCTAAATTAAAAAAGTTACAAGCTCTTTTACCTTACCAGCCCTGAACAGGGCCCTTTGCGGGGCATGCCCCAAGAAGTTCAGCTCTTTTGCCTGTAAAAAAAAACATACAATACCCCCCCCCAACATTACAACCCACCACCCACATACCCCTAAGCTAACCCAAACCCCCCTTAAATAAACCTAACACTAATCCCCTGAAGATCTTCCTACCTTGTCTTCACCATCCAGGTATCACCGATCCGTCCTGGCTCCAAGATCTTCATCCAACCCAAGCGGGGGTTGGCGATCCATAATCCGGTGCTGAAGAGGTCCAGAAGAGGCTCCAAAGTCTTCATCCTATCCGGCAAGAAGAGGACATCCGGACCGGCAACCATCTTGATCCAAGCGGCATCTTCTATCTTCATCCGATGACGACCGGCTCCATCCTGAAGACCTCCACCGCGGACCCATCTTCTTCCGGCGACGTCCAACTGCAGAATGACGGTTCCTTTAAGGGACGTCATCCAAGATGGCGTCCCTCGAATTCCGATTGGCTGATAGGATTCTATCAGCCAATCGGAATTAAGGTAGGAATATTCTGATTGGCTGATGGAATCAGCCAATCAGAATCAAGTTCAATCCGATTGGCTGATCCAATCAGCCAATCAGATTGAGCTCGCATTCTATTGGCTGTTCCGATCAGCCAATAGAATGCGAGCTCAATCTGATTGGCTGATTGGATCAGCCAATCGGATTGAACTTGATTCTGATTGGCTGATTCCATCAGCCAATCAGAATATTCCTACCTTAATTCCGATTGGCTGATAGAATCCTATCAGCCAATCGGAATTCGAGGGACGCCATCTTGGATGACGTCCCTTAAAGGAACCGTCATTCTGCAGTTGGACGTCGCCGGAAGAAGATGGGTCCGCGGTGGTGGTCTTCAGGATGGAGCCGGTCGTCATCGGATGAAGATAGAAGATGCCGCTTGGATCAAGATGGTTGCCGGTCCGGATGTCCTCTTCTTGCCGGATAGGATGAAGACTTTGGAGCCTCTTCTGGACCTCTTCAGCACCGGATTATGGATCGCCAACCCCCGCTTGGGTTGGATGAAGATCTTGGAGCCAGGACGTATCGGTGATACCTGGATGGTGAAGACAAGGTAGGAAGATCTTCAGGGGATTAGTGTTAGGTTTATTTAAGGGGGGTTTGGGTTAGATTAGGGGTATGTGGGTGGTGGGTTGTAATGTTGGGGGGGGGTATTGTATGTTTTTTTTTACAGGCAAAAGAGCTGAACTTCTTGGGGCATGCCCCGCAAAGGGCCCTGTTCAGGGCTGGTAAGGTAAAAGAGCTTGTAACTTTTTTAATTTAGAATAGGGTAGGGAATTTATTATTTTGGGGGGCTTTGTTATTTTATTAGGGGGCTTAGAGTAGGTGTAATTAGTTTAAAATTGTTGTAATATTATTCTTATGTTTGTAAATATTTTATTATTTTCTGTAACTTAGTTCTTTTTTATTTTTTGTACTTTAGCTAGTTTATTTAATTGTATTTATTTGTAGCAATTGTGTTTATTTAATTTATTGATAGTGTAGTGTTAGGTTAATTGTAGGTAATTGTAGGTAGTTTATTTAATTATTTTATTGATAGGGTAGTGTTAGGTTTAATTATATCTTAGGTTAGGATTTATTTTACAGGTAAATTTGTTATTATTTTAACTAGGTAACTATTAAATAGTTCTTAACTATTTAATAGCTATTGTACCTGGTTAAAATAATTACAAAGTTGCCTGTAAAATAAATATTAATCCTAAAATAGCTATAATATAATTATAATTTATATTGTAGCTATATTAGGGTTTATTTTACAGGTAAGTATTTAGCTTTAAATAGGATTAATTTATTTAATAAGAGTTAATTTATTTCGTTAGATTAAAATTATATTTAAGTTAGGGGGGTGTTAGTGTTAGGGTTAGACTTAACTTTAGGGGTTAATACAGTTATTAGAATAGCGGTGAGCTCCGGTCGTCAGATTAGGGGTTAATAATTGAAGGTAGGTGTCGGCGATGTTAGGGAGGGCAGATTAGGGGTTAATACTATTTATGATAGGGTTAGTGAGGCGGATTCGGGGTTAATAACTTTATTATAGTAGCGCTCAGGTCCGCTCGGCAGATTAGGGGTTAATAAGTGTAGGTAGGTGTCGGCGACGTTGAGGGGGGCAGATTAGGGGTTAATAAATATAATATAGGGGTCGGCGGTGTTAGGGGCAGCAGATTAGGGGTACATAGGGATAACGTAGGTGGCGGCGCTTTGCGGTCGGAAGATTAGGGGTTAATTATTGTAAGTAGCTGGCGGCGATGTTGTGGGGGGCAGATTAGGGGTTAATAAATGTAATATAGGGGTCGGCGGGGTTAGGGGCAGCAGATTAGGGGTACATAAGTATAACGTAGGTGGCGGTCGGAAGATTAGGGGTTAAAATTTTTAATCGAGTGGCGGCGATGTGGGGGGAGCTCGGTTTAGGGGTACATAGGTAGTTTATGGGTGTTAGTGTACTTTAGGGTACAGTAGTTAAGAGCTTTATAAACCGGCGTTAGCCAGAAAGCTCTTAACTCCTGCTTTTTTCAGGCGGCTGGAATCTTGTCGTTAGAGCTCTAACGCTCACTGCAGAAACGACTCTAAATACCAGCGTTAGAAAGATCCCATTGAAAAGATAGGCTACGCAAATGGCGTAGGGGGATCTGCGGTATGGAAAAGTCGCGGCTGCAAAGTGAGCGTTAGACCCTTTAATCACTGACTCCAAATACCAGCGGGCGGCCAAAACCAGCGTTAGGAGCCTCTAACGCTGGTTTTGATGGCTACCGCCGAACTCTAAATCTAGGCCTGAGCATTTTGTACATCGAAAATTACCATCAGATTTTTTATATTGAGATAGCCAATTGCTATCTTTGTTCGAAACAAAGTGACTTTTGACTAGTTTGTCTTTAAGATTTGGTGCTTTTCTAGCTGTCATTTGTGGTGCATTACCTACACATTCAGCTTTTGAGGAATCCAGGGTTAAAACATGCCAATGTCTAACAAGAATGGATCTTATTTTTGTCCAGGAGTCATTATATGTTCTTATAAACCCTACTATATCATCTTTCACATTTTCTTTAGGTTTATATAAGATTTCCTGTCTGTCCAAGTATCTTGTTTTGCTATAAGCCCTTTTCAGGCAATCTTGTGAATAACCTTGTTCCTGAAATCTTTGTTTTAGATCCCTCAACCCCATTTTGAAGGTGTCTAATTTTGTACAATTAAGTCTATGTCTCAGGTATTGACCATGTGGTATATTATGAAGTAGATGAACAGGGTGATGACTATCAGCACGTAGCAGAGTGATCCCTGCTGTTTGTTTTCTATGGGTGGCAGTAATGATAGACTGGTTTTAATTCCTTATAGTTAGATCCAAAAAACTAATTTCAGTTTTACTGTAAGTAAAAGTACATTTTAAATTATAATTATTGATATTTAAATACTTCATAAAGTCTTCTAATTTTTCTTCTGTCCCTTCCTATAGCAGTAACGTCATCTATGAAACATATCTATAGTCCTATATAGTCTTTGTACATGCCACCCCAAATTACTTCCTTTTCCCAGAAGCCTAGGTACAGGCATGCATAAGTTGGCGCACAACAAGTGCCCATGGCTGTATCTAGGATTTGTTCATAAATCTTCTGGTTAAACGTAAAATAATTGTGTTTCAGTAAAAAATTCAGAAGGGAAACAACAAATTGTGTATGTTCATTATATTTTTGTCCTCTCTGCTCAAGAAAGTATTTACATATTTCCACTCCTCTATCATGTGGGATTGAAGAGTATAATCCTTCCACATCAATTGCTACTAGTAAAGTGTTTTCAAGAATAGTAACACATATCAAAGTCCCCACTCCAAGCTGATCTTTATATATTAAAAATAGTATATGTCAAAAAATTGACAAGTTTTAATTAATTGCTACTAACTTCCATAAAAATTGTTTATTTAAAAACTGTCTATCCATTATGAACTATATAATTGATATAGTTTATATGATCTTTAGGATCGGACTAGTATTTCTAAGGTTTCTTAGAATTTGCAGTATTACTGCCTGCTTAAATAATATTCACAATGCATTAAGGGGGAGCGATCTAATAACATTGTATCAATAATACAAAATTTGAAAGTTTCAATTGGTGTACATATTGTAATATAGTATTTCAAATTAAGTAACAAAATAGTTTTTATTGTTACATATTTGTTACCATTTTGCCCCAAATATTTCCAAACATTTTCAAAGGCTTCAAAATGGGAGGAGTTTTCCTCCGTGTCTTGTCCTTAAAAGAGATCCTAGGTATTCAGTCATGTGATCTTTATTGGAGCCGGAAGAAGCCCCAGAGCCTAAGGGGTGAAACGCGTGTAGCTGGCAAGTTGTGTTTGCTGGAGGAACCCAGCCAGACGTTATCAGCAAGGGATGTCTTTGGAGGAAATGTCAGGTGGCGTACTTACCTAATCCCAAATGTATTATTGAACAGAGGAGACGAACACCCTGGGGCATACACGAGTCAACAGGAACAAACAGGTGTACCCAGGAGGTGTTGAACCGCAATAGTGGGACTCCTTCAAGAACCGCAAGTATTTACCGCTACGTCGGATGTTCAAGAGTGTTCAATTTTGGGACTGCCATTTAAAACACAGCTATGGCTACCTGTGCACATGATTCAGTGCAGTTGCTTAAGTAAAGGGTAGTAGCTGATCCGCATCACTTTTCCTGACATACTCAGACTACCCGTTTTGTACCCATAGAAGGGTAATTGTATATTCCATTACTGAAATTGAACTTCTTCATTGTAGTGCTGGAAATCGTAACCTATTTCTGTGACTTTCAACAGGAACTTTTTGCCTCATCTTTATTGGTTTGAGAGCTCTCTAATAATAACTTTTTATTTTTGGGGATTCATAGTGCACTATGATGAGGAGTTGCAATGTCTGTGATATTTTATGCCTTGTGTTTGCTCCAATAAATGCTTTATATATGCTCCCCCTTTGTTAGCAGTGAATTTAAATGCATTTGACATTGGTAATTCTTTTTACTGGTATGTTGAGGTTTCTTAGACCTAGGAATTATATCCCAAAACTTTAAGGTATTAGTTATCTTTTTCTTGTTGAATATTTTCATAACTTTTTCTCATGCACCAATGGCCTGTCAATGCTACAATAACAGGTTATTGTCACTAGCCCTTTATTGGTAATATTGTTAGTTGCTGACAACACTTCTTGTATAAATATATATTTAAATATATACATATATATATATATATATATATATATATATATATATATACACAGGCAGTGTCCGGGTTACGTACAAGATAGGGACTTTAGGTTTGTTCTTAAGTTGAATTTGTATGTAAGTTGGAACAGGCACTTTTGTTAGGTGAAACTCTAGCCAAACATTTTTATTTGTTTTGGATAGCATAGGATAAAGTTTGTTTTGCTATCTGTGCCCCTGTTCAGAAAATTTCACATCACTTTCTGTCCTTGTGACAATTGGATTTTCAGTATTTTGGATTATCCTGGAAAGAAGGATTGTCGATAAAGCTCTATTTTCTCTGTATGTAAGTACGAGTTGTACTTAAGTCGGATGTCTGTAACCCGAGGACTGCCTATATATATATATATATATATATATATATATATATATATATATATATATATATATAACAAGATGCAGATCCAATGTACTTCCCAGTAAATACCGTGTGGGAAATAGGTTCTATGGGAAGGATAAACGGGACACATATAAGAACAATCTCTGGGAAGAATGAATACCACTAGGATACTAATTATTTTTTCCATGTTTCATCCACCTGGTAGGATACACATGTGTATAATTTATACACGTGTATAAATTATAGGGGTACTACGATTTATAGCAAAAGAAGGAATATAAGGACTCCAGGCTTCTTAAAAAACAAAACTTTAATAACGATATTTTTAAAACATGGATAGAATCCAAAAAGTAGTGGTCGGCGCAGCACACAGGCTTACGCGTTTCGGCTAGCAGCCGTAATCTTAGCCTAATAGGTACATTGTTCTGCAGGTTTAAAATGGGTAAAAAGAAATTTCATTGGTTGAACAGAATATGCTGTACCTCTCTATAATGCCTAATTATGTGAATGCCTAACACATGTGTATAAATTATACAGACTGTTACTATCTTTAGATACATCAGGGGATCTACTCCAATGAAATATACAAAAAAGGCAGCTTAATTGTATAGAACTATTAAACCATTGCATCATATCCAATAACTTATTTTGCTCTACACTATTGGTGATACCAATTGTAATGCTACCCTCACTAATAACATCTGTTTGATAAACTAAATCATGCTTAAACCTTTACAATCCATTTTGGATATTTTGTGATATACACTTGAAGTGCGTCCTGCATATACAGACTGTACATATATTTGGTGTGCATTTCACTAGGTATCTATGTTTATCCACAGCTTTCCTCCTATTTTATGGTAATTCTTTAGAGATGCAATTCTTTAGAGATTTAAAATATTAGAGGGTTAAGAGCCTAAGTGTCACATGAATTGTATAAACGATTTTAAATATATGGAACATGTATGTATACATCGTTAGAAACTGGATGTATTGGGGTGACTAGTTCATGTAAAAATCTTAATTGATTAAGTAATACTTCCAATTGGTTAGTATTATTCCCAATAATTGATTAAATCGTATCTGGAGTTGAGACCCTCTGAATGTCTAGTGCGTAACTTAAACATCCAGAAAATCTCTCTTTTTGCCAGCAATTTGTCAATATTGCCACCTCTCTTGGGTAATTTGACATGTTCAATAGCACACCATTTTAATGTGCATATTTTCCCGCCGTGTTTCTCCACAAAATGGCGTACCAGTGGGGTAGTCGACTTTCCCCGTGTAATGGTTGAAATATGTTCTCTTATGCAGGATTTTATGTCCCTTGAAGTGAGTCCAATGTATTGAACCCCACATATTTCACATTTTAACATGTATATCACCTGTTAGATCATACAATTCATGCAGGTTTGAATTTGAAGTTTTTCCTGTTGTGTGTGATGTGAAAGTTTTGGTTCTTTCCAAAAATTCACATGGTCGACATTTTCTATGTCCATATCCATACATGCCTCTCGTGCTCATCCATGTACTCGTTCTGGACTGCTCATTTTTGAGGGCCGTAGGAGAAAGTATGGACCCCAGGGTGGAACATTTTCTGGGAGTACATCTGACTCCAGCTTTCACCAGATCAATTAGTTTGTCATCTGCTGCCAAGATCGGAAAATGTTTCCAAACTATGGCAGCGATCTGTGGAAATTGTGTACTATAGCTAGTTATAATGTTAACTCCCTCAAAAGTTCCTTTTGATTGAGATTTTTTTGTTAGCATGGAGTCACTTTGTCTGCTATCCACTTGTTTCCTTGCCTTGACTATGGTTCTCCTTGGGTATCCCCTTTCCCTAAGTCTACCTTCCAATTTATTTGCTTCATGGCAGTAGTCCATATATTGAGAACAGTTCCTCCTTAATCAAATAAATTCTCCTTTAGCCAAAGCAACAGCCGTATGATCAGGATGACAGCTCTTGCCATGAAGCAGTGAATTGCCACTTATGGGTTTTCTATAAACCTCTGGATAATACCTTCTACAGATCCTGTCAATGTAAGATCTAAATAGTTGATCTCTGTAGTGTGAATTTAAGTCCAATGGTGTTAGAATTCAAATATTTCACAAAATCCTCAACTCTAGATATTGGACCATCCCATATAAAAAGGAGGTCATCAATATACCTCCCATATGTGAGAATATGCTTTCTATGGGGGTTTCTATCTCCAAAGATGTGGACAAATTCCCACCAACCTAAAAATAGGTTGGCGTACAACGGGGCAAACTTAGCCCCCATCGCAGTTCCACATCTCTGGAGATAGAAAAACCCCTGGAATTCAAAGAAGTTGTGGGTTAACAAAAATTTGTTGACTCCAATGATATATTCCTGGAATTCCACTGAATATTCTGTGTAATTTCTTAGAAAGAAAGCAATAGCTTTTAGGCTTTCCTTGTGTGGGATTGAGGAATAAAGGGAGACAGAATCTACTGTCACCCAAATGTCAGTATCCTTCCACTTCAGTTTTTCCATTTGATTAAGGACATGTTTCGTGTCCTTTATATATGAGGGTAGTGTTGCTACTATAGGTTGGAGGATGGTATCCAACCATTGGGACAGATGTTCAAGCAGTGAGCCTATTCCACTCACTATTGGTCTACCCTGTATGTGTGTTAGAGTTTTGTGTACCTTGGGTAGATGGTGGAACAGGGGCGTTCGTGGGTTCTCTACATAGAGATACTCTGCTGTTTTCTCATCTAAAAACCCCTGTTCCAAACCATCATCCAGGATATGACATAACTCTTGTTTAAAGTTGTTAGTAGGGTCTCTGGACAGAAAGACATAATTGTCACCATTAGAGAGTTGTCTTAGAGCTTCTTCTAAGTATGTAGATTTATCCAAAACTACTATTGTGCCTCCCTTGTCCGCATTCTTGATTACTATATTGGGGTCTTCTTTCAATTGTTTTAATGCTATCTTCTCTCTCCTACTTAGATTGTGTGCTGTGGTTGTTGTTGTAGATTTTAACTGTATAAGATCATTCTCAATTCTGTTGAAAAAGGTCTCTATGTATAGGATAGAAGCTAAATGTTGGTTGGAATGAGGTACCTGAATTCTTATTACCCTCTCTATCTGAATTATCAAATTAAAGTTCCTGCAAGGAAACTGTATCACATATCTCTTGAAATGAAAAAACTGAGTGATCAGGGTCTGAGTTATCTGGAGATAACTGCTCAGTGTCTCGCTGACCGTGAAAGTGTTTTTTTAATGTTATGTTTCTTATCAAGCGATTAACATCTACTATTGTCTGAAAAACATTGAATTCAGTAGTTGGGGCAAATGAAAGACCATGATTTAAAACTTTGAAATGATCTTTGGTCAATTCTTTATTGGATAAATTGATACATTCCCTATTTGTACTTGCTTTGTCCCCTCATCCCTTTCAACTGATACCTCTCCTGTGGTATTTGATTTTCTATAGGGACTGACATTAATCCTGTGTCCAGTGGAAAAACCTGATCTATATCAGTTGGAGCTGCCCCCTGTGAGGTGACTCCAGTGATGTATTTCGTGCCCCCATGTTTAGAGTGTTGATTTTTCTTTTCTTTGGGTCTTACTACCTGTTGTTGCTCTGCTGTGGTATTTGCTACAGCTGAGGTGTTTGTGACAGTATTTTTTTAGAATGGCTACATGTCTGGTTCCTAGGTCTTCAGTTCCTAAGGATCTCTCATCTGAGGAGTAATCTCCCTCACTTTCTGAGAATGTAACTGACTTGCTAGTTGTCTTGCTCACCTTTCCCTTGTTATTTTTGTTAGTGCTTGTATTCTTATTATTAGTTTTGTGTCTATTGTATGGACGTTTCTTTCTATTCCAAATGTATACTGTTTTATTTTTGTAATCTGTTTTATCTCTCAGATATTTAGTGTGTTTGTTTTCCATTACTAGTTTCTTATTTTTTGCTAGGGTGTCTTTCAGTACTTTATCAAATCTAGCAAAGTCCGGATCATCCTTGCTTTTGTTCATTTCTGTGTGTCTTCTATGTCCTTTCTTATATCTATAAGCTGTTTATTTTTATAATCAATTAAAATTAACATTAGTCTTGAGGAGCACTCTGACAGCACCTCATTCCAAGCTTCTATAAATTCTGTATCACTAGTATCTACTTGGAAAGTAGGAAATTTAAAGACTCTTAGTCCCCTAGGTATAATACTGGTTTTTATGTAACGGTCAAAGGTCCATAAGTCCCATTGAACCTTAGTCTCTTTTATGAGTAATCGTTCCATAGTATCAAAAAGATTACTCAATGATAAGATTCCTTTGTCTTGTGAAAAAATAACATCACAGTCCATAGTGTTAGCATTCCGTAGTACAGAGTTCTGTGAGGAGTATGGTTAATACAAATGTTCTCATATAAATGAGTTATTCCAATGTATAATCAGTCCTGTAAAATGGTTTATGGAATTGTTTCATATAATCCATACAATGGTGAGATTAGTTCAATCGTAGCATACATACTCTATTTCTACCCCACAGACGACGCAATATTCACTTATATGTTCACGTTACTTCTAAGCGTAGAGTCGTCTTTGGGATGGTATGTCGGGCAGAATCATATGGCATAGTACACAAATAAACCATAACAGTGTCCACTTGGGAATAGTTTACCTCTTACACAGCCTAGGTTGAATAAAAATAACAACTAAAGCCTTCATCTGTGACTTATCTCACTGTTGGATATTGTTGGATATGTTGCGCTATAAGTCATATACACCAAAAAAGATTATTGGTTGCCTAGTTGCACTGCCTGTTTCAACATACCTCCTACTACGATTTATGACATAGAATTATGTATGCTATTTGAGTCAGGAAATTGTGGGTACATTATATATGAATTTATCTAATAGATTCTTTAAGTAAACTTTAGTATATATAACTATGGGAAATAATTCAAAATAAGGAATTAACAAAGCGAAGTAATTTATATTTTATATTTGTATATATATATATGAGATAGGGAAGTAATTATATCACTGCTTCTGTATATAGATTATGTGTGAGCCACATTCCATGTTAAATGGTCGGTTGTGGTGTCTTGTTGCTTTAAACAAATTGTGTATCAAGAAGTAACATTTGAAATCACAGGCACAAGTAAAATGTACGTAGCAGGGTCTGATGACCAATGGGCTTGGAATTTTCACAGAGGCGGACAGCAGCCTCATTTCAAGTAGTGGAACATAGAGTCTTTTTTTCAATCCTCTGATGAAGAAGGAGCTTAAAACTTATAACCTTCGAAACGCTTAAGGATACTGAAAGAGACTCTGGCATTCGGGATTCCTATTTGGGTGACATTTGATTTTAAAGGATTTTACGTGTACCTGTCTAACATTGGTTCTAAGGACACTGTGTATCTGTTTTTTTTCCTAAGTTATGGAGAGTCCACAACGTCACTCCAATTACTAGTGGGAATATCACTTCTGGCTAGCAGGAGGAGGCAAAGAGCCCCACAGCAAAGCTGTTAAGTGTCACTCCCCTACCCATAATCCCCAGTCATTCTCTTTGCCTCTGTCAATGGAGGGGTGTTGAAGTTTTGGTGTCTAAAGAAATGAATTCCTTTTTTGGGTACTTTTCCCTGCAAGCAAGGATTTGGGTTTAGCCGAGTCCACGTCAATCTCTTCAGTGGAGTAGTGGTGGCTTTTAAGCAGTTAGGAAGTTGTGAGGTGGTCCTTACTTTAGGGCTGCAGCTAATGATTATTTTCATAATCGATAAATCAGACTATTATTTTTTCGATTAATCGACTAATTGGATAAAAAAAAATCTATAATTTTTTTCCTATATTTAAAATAAAATCCACATACTTACTGAGTGTTACAAATATAAACTTCAGACTAAAACTTTACATTAACACAACTGTTTGTCCAATTTTTAAGCAGCAGAACAAATTTTTAGACTTAAGCAAAACAAAAGTTTGAAAAGAGGTAGAACTAGAAAGAGGTAAAGGGCACTATCACTATTTATCGCATTTTGTTATTCACTCTTTCAGAAACTTTGCTTTGAAATGCAAAAATTTCAAAATGACCACATGCTCCTGGCTGAGGCTGGCTCTCTTTTTGCAAACTATATTTCCTGCAGCAGAGAAGAGGCACTCAGATGGTGTTGAGGTGCCTGAGATGCATAAGTAGGGGTTTGCCAATTTCGACAAGGTGGGATATTTATCTTTCTGTGCGCTTTACCAATGTAAGGGACCTCTTAAAGTGAGCCTGGACTTCATTCTAACATAAAAATATATTTATCTATATGCAATGGTAAATAACCAGCTATAAGGTTAGGGGAAAAAATATCTAGTCCGCTCTTAAAATAACAGATATATACTTATACAGGTTGAATTTGGTACATATTACAATTAATTAAAAAATTAAAAAACTATTAAAAAAAAGTCAAAAGTGCTAAGGACTGTATATCAATAACAGGACAACGCCTTATACATTTATCTATGCAGTACATATAATCAGCAAGCAATCCGCTAATAATTGTGCAAACAGATAATAGTGCACATCAATTCAAATAATAACTCCCATCAAATTAGGGCTAAGTGTAAATAACAAGCTCTGCACTATATCATGCAAAGCATAGTCCCAAATCACCTGATTTTAATATAAACAATCCTAATGATGACTCATAAGCCAGGGGTAGTTGTAAACTTTTACTATCCTGCAAAAGTGAAAAGTAAATGTCTGTAGACGTCCTTTATTCTAAGGGCATAACCATAAAACTCAATACCATGTGCATAAACTCATTGGAGTGAAGCAACTGGTGCTGTGCACAGACCAACTAATTGCAAACCAACTAATCGATTGTGAGATTAGTTGAAAACTATTTTAATAATCGATTATTATCGATTAGTTGTTGCAGCTCTACTTTACTTCGTTTCCTAACATATTGCTGCCCTAGTTATAGAAAGCCAGAGTTGGTTACTCTGTTCTTTCTTTTTCTACAGGTTTCTGTAAGGAGTATGGGGGATATCTATCAAGCCGTCAACTGTGTTGCATTCTCCGGCATCAATACGTTTGCCTATTATCGCGCCCGCGGAACTCAATATGCTCTCCTTATTTATAAAGAAAAGACACCCATCAAGTACGGGGCGATGAGCATCGGACTGTTGTTAACTAGCAGTCATCGATCTCGCGTCTATTAGGCTTTTTACCAACTTTTTTTATACCCTGTCACTAAACGCCGCCACTATACTAAAATGTTTAACTCCTATCCTGCCACTCCATGACCCCGCCACAACATAAATAAACTTATTAACCCCGACCCTGCCGTAACATAAAGTTATTAACCCCTATTCTGCCACTCCCCGACACCGCCGCCACTAAATAGACGCATTAATCCCTAAACCTCTGGCCTCCCACATCACCACCACTAACTAAACCTATTAACCCCTAAACCGTCAGCCCCCCACATCATCATAAACTAAATGAAGCTATTAACCCCTAAACCTAACAACCCGCTAACTTTAAATTAAAATTACAACATCCCTATCTTACCTGTAGAATTAAAATAAAATTAAATTAATTAAAATATTAATTAACCTACCCTATTATACTACAATTAAATTAAACTACCAATTAAACTAAATTACATAATAAAAAACCCTAACCCTACTCAAATTATTTAAATTTGCCCCAAAGATGTCAGCTCTTTTACCTGTAAAAAAAATACAAACCCCCCCAACAGTTAAACCCATCACCCACCCAACCAACCCCCCCCCCCCAAATAAAAAAAACCTTAAAAAAAACACTAACCCCCGACGATCCACTTACAGTTTTTGAAGTCCCGCTTGAAGGATCCATCCAGTCAGAGAAATCATCATGCAGGCGGCAAGAAGTCTTTATCCGGGCGACCTCTTCCATCTTCATCCAGCCGGAGAAGTCCTCATCCAGGCGGCATCTTCTATCTTCATCCATCCGGCGCGGAGCGGGTCCATCCTGAAGACATCTGGCATAGAGCATCCTCTTCATGCGGTCACCGCCGTAAACTGGAACTTCAATGCAAGTGACGTCATCCAAGATGGCGTCCCTTGCATTCCTATTGGCTGAAAGATTTCAATCAGCCAATAGGATTAGAGCTGCTAAAATCATATTGGCTGTTCCAATCAGCCAATAGGATTGAGCTCTAATCTGTAAAAACTGTAAGTGGATCGTCGGGGGTTAGTGTTTGGTTTTTTAAAGTTTTTTTTTTGGGGGGGGGTTATTTTTAGATTAGGGTCTAGGCATGTAAAAGAGCTAAATGCCCTTTTAAGGTCAATGCCCATACAAATGCCCTTTTCAGGGAAATGGGGAGCTTACGTTATTTTAATCAGTTTTTTTTTTGTTGAAAACGCTTTTATTAATATATGTCAAATTGTACAATTCCACAAAATACATACATAAATAATATTACAGAAGATTCAATAGCTCATACAATACACAACGTTAATAACAGTCAATTACACAGGAACAATAGCAAATACGACAGGCAATCCTGACAGATACTGAAATTCTCCACCCTGACACTTGGATATCTTTGTTTTCATATGATAAGCCCTAGGGGGGTTCTACGTCTAGCTTCCGTATACATGATCCAGGGTTCCCAAAGAGCAATAAATTGATCCTTTTAAGGGCCATTGGTAGTTTATTGTAGGCTGGGGGGGGTATTTGATGGGGGGGGGGGGGGCTTTTTATTTTGATAGGGCTATTAGATTAGGTGTAATTCTTTTTTATTTTTGATAATGTGTTTTTTTTATTTTTCGTAATTTAGTGGGGGGGGGGGTTGTAACTTAGTTTTTAGTTTTTTTTGGTAATGTAGTACTTTTAATAAGGTTTAATAGTATATTTAAATAATTTGAGTAGGGTTAGGGTTTTTTAATATGTAATTTAGTTAATTTAATTGGTAGTTTAATTTAATTGTAGTATAATAGGGTAGGTTAATTAATAGTTTAAAATAGTTTTTTTTTAATTCTACAGGTAAGTTTAAATTTAATTTAAGATAGGGATGTTGTAATTTTTTATTTAAAGCTAGCGGGTTGTTAGGTTTAGGGGTTAATAGCTTAATTTAGTTTTTGGCGATGTGGGGGGGCTGACGGTTTAGAGGTTAATAGGTTTAGTTAGTGGTAGTGATGTGGGAGGCCAGGGGTTTAGGGGTTAATACATTTATTTAGTGGCGGCGGTGTCGGGGAGCGGCGGAATAGGGGTTAATACATTTTATTTAGGTTGCGGCAGATTAGGGGTGTTTAGACTCAGGGTTTATGTTAGGGTGCTAGGTGTAAATGTCACTTGTTTTCTACCATATAAATCATTGGGATATCTGGCAGCATCGAACATAAGCTTTTGCTGCTTTCAGATTCCCATTGATTTATATGGCATCTGTGGCCTCCAGGGTGGCGGATTGAAAACTAGGTACGCTGGATCGGAATAGCCGCGAGCGTACCTGTTAACTATTTGGTAAATGGGAAAAAGTGTCAAATAGAGCCGAATGTGTATTCGAAACATCTGTAATGACGTAAGCATCGATCTGCGTCGGATTGAGACTGGGAGATCGTATGTTATGTCACAAATTTCAACATTTGCCGGTCTGTAGACTTTGATAACTAGGTCGGATCAAGCTTGCAACAATTATGCTGCGGAATTTCAGTGTATTTGCGGTTGACGGCTTGATAGATATCCCCAATGTGTCCTTTCACGCCTTGTAAGCTGTCTTCCTGCCGGACAGCTAGATTGCAGGTAAGTGCTTTTGTCTTCGAGCTACTGGAGACTTGCACTTCAGAATATCATTTATATTCTGCAGTTAAAATATCTGGGACATAATAATCCTTTATGCTGGATTCATTTGGGCAGTGTGCAGGCACAAGTATGTGGAGACTAGGGGGCATATTTATCAAGCTCCGTATGGAGCTTGATGCCCCGTGTTTCTGGCGGACCTGATCCGCACTGTCGGATAAGGTCCGACAGACCTTGATAAATTGGGGCCTAGGGGTTAATATTCCCTTATCTGGGGGGCTGTTCCTCTGTGGCTCTTATTTTATTTATATTAAAATTTTGTATGTGGTAAAAGGTTTTTGATGGGGCATTATTAGGACAAAAATTGTGAACAAAAAGAAAGGAACCAATGGCACTACTGGAACATTAATGAGCACTGCTGCCCTATCACAAGGATACTCAGGTATAATAACCTGAACTTGGGGGTTGGTGCTGTGTATTGAAGAAAGTACATTGACTAGGTTTGAGGGGAGAAATCACTCACCTCAACAAGAATACACATATAGCACTCCTGAGTGCTCTCACATGGATACTTTTGTGCGATATATTCATTCACAATAGACTACTGTCCATGGTATGGCTCAATATTAGCAAATGAGTCCAGATAGATAGAAATGAAAGAATGTACATTAAAATTTAACTTTTATTCTTGTTATGTTAAAAATGTATACACACATACCCATGACACACAATTTTATTAAAACTACGGATAGGGGGAACAAGGCTCAGTGTGATAGCCAGATAAAAAATAAGGAGAATAATGAGTAATACTGGTAGTATAGCAGGTTCAGTGTTTAAATCTCATTAGAGAAATTCTATGTAAGTACTGCTATACACCCTGGTAAGCTGCCAATACTCCTGAATAAAATAGTGATAGATTACAGTGCCTAAAGTGTGACTCAGGATAACTGCACACTAGATTGACGTAATAGATAATACTTAACTAATAAGTATTACAAGTTGTATGTAAATATAGTGAGTAAATCAATGAGGTTAATCTTCATAGTGCAGAAGGTTTAGTGTGCAATTTGGCTTATATATAGTGGGTAAGCTAAAGCCAATGCACTCTATATCACCACAATTTAACTGGAATAATGGTGTTAATCATAGTTGAACTGAGAAGTATATATATTTTTATGGTAGTATTTAGTTGCGCGGGTAGAGTATTTGACCGCACACTATGACTTTAGATATTAGCTTATTGGGAGCGGACTTTATACGTCCCTGAATGTTTACCACTGATATCTATACACTATGATTCGTTGTCTTACAGTAACTATGTAGCTTGGGTTTTTACCACCTTATATATTCATTCCCATTAGGTATTGGTGTATATATAGAAATATGCTCTGGCCCACTAAATCAATATCTTTCGCCTAAATTGAATACCAAAGTTGATAATTCTCACGCCAGTGAGGAGACACACTCACTTTTAAATGCTGGATCTGCTTATAATAACTGTCATCAGTGTGCTACAGAATCTAAAGATGTTGCCACTTGTGATCAAAACCGGCTATATGTTAACTCCTGCAGCTGATATGCTGCCTCTTATAAAGACCTTAATATTGCTACAATATTAGCAATTAGCTTGCTGAGTAGTATTATTTAAAAGGTTACCAATATATCGAGTTCTGTTAACTCCTGCAGCCAATGTGCTGCTTCTTGTAAAGACCTTTATATTTATACAATATTAGCAATCAACAGGCTGAGTAGTATTACTTTAGAGGTTATCAGTATATCAAGTTCTGAGAGTTATGGTTCATAATATAGACCGGGTTGATTTGTGACATCTATAGTTAGCGTAAATTTGAGCGTGCTGCACGCTACAAAATTAGGTCATACACACACTCTTGGTTTTATTACAGTAACTTGAGTTGTACACGGAGGTGGATAGATTGTAGGATTACCACTCGTAATGTTAATCTAGTAGTTACAGTGATAATTCTGTAAAAGCTGTTAGTATAGATTTGGTATTCTGTTTGGTATTAGCGTATATATGTTTATACTTATATTTATACTTCGCTTGTATACCTTGATTATAACCACAGATAGAGTGGCTATAACTCGCTCTAAAGTACGTAAGTTTTGTATTACGTTAAATCTGTTGGATCAAACGTATTGCTAGAGTACTACAGAGTGGAATTTAAATGTCAGCACTAATCACCACTCCACTCGTGAACTGAGTTAGCTCACCGTATTAGCAGTTAATATGCTGCATAGTACCACATCAAGGTTAACACTATAAGGAGTACTGAGAGTCACAGCTTGTGGTGTGAACCGAATTAGTTTGTAATAACCAAGTTCAGCGTATAATTGAACATGCTGCACGCTGCAAAACCTGAGTCACACACACATATTCACTATTGATTGAGGAAATGGTAGTTTGATGAAAAGCAAACATACGGAGCATTGACAGGCTGGGACACGCTGATCGTTCCCCACTAAACGCTACCTAAAATACAGGAGCTCACTGGGCCCCTCACCAATTCCCTAACATGTTTCGCCGCTTGTCGGCTTTTTCAAAGGGTGCGCGCGCGGCGCGCCAAACTGGGTTTAAATAATGTTAGTGCCGGGTTATGCCGCCCCCTGGGTGACGTCATGCGGTCCCATATTGTGGGATTATCTGGGTCCTAAATCCTGTCATGTATATTTCGGTTAAACAGGTATCTGATTCATATAGATAAATGGGGGATGTTATTACAGAATTGGATGAAACGAAAGAAGAAAAGGGGAATAATGGAATTTCTCCAACATAGGTGTGTCCGGTCCACGGCGTCATCCTTACTTGTGGGATATTCTCTTCCCCAACAGGAAATGGCAAAGCTGGTCACATGATCCCTCCTAGGCTCCGCCTTCCCCAGTCATTCTCTTTGCCGTTGCACAGGCAACATCTCCACGGAGATGGCTCAGAGTTTTTTTGGTGTTTAAATGTAGTTTTTATTCTTCTATCAAGAGTTTGTTATTTTAAAATAGTGCTGGTATGTACTATTTACTCTGAAACAGAAAAGAGATGAAGATTTCTGTTTGTAAGAGGAAAATGATTTTAGCAACCGTTACTAAAATCGATGGCTGTTTCCACACAGGACTGTTGAGAGGAATTAACTTCAGTTGGGGGAATCAGTGAGCAGACTTTGGCTGCTTGAGGTATGACACATTTCTAACAAGACTTGGTAATGCTGGAAGCTGTCATTTTCCCTATGGGATCCGGTAAGCCATTTTCTTAATTTTCAATATAAGAATAAAAGGGCTTCACAAGGGCTTTAAAGACTGGTAGACATTTTTCTGGGCCAAAACGATTACTATATAAGCATATTTAATGGTTTATAACTTTGGAGAGTTATTTTAATCTTGGCAATTTTGTTAAAAAAACGGCAGGCACTGTATTGGACACCTTTTTCACTGGGGGCCTTTTCTAGTCATAGGCAGAGCCTCATTTTCGCGCCACTAATGCGCAGTTGTTTTTGAGAAGCAAGGCATGCAGATGCATGTGTGAGGAGCTCAGATCCACTGAAAAAGCTTATTGAAGGCGTCATTTGGTATCGTATTCCCCTCTGGGCTTGGTTGGGTCTCAGCAAAGCAGATACCAGGGACTGTATAGGGGTTAAATGTAAAAACGGCTCCGGTTCCGTTATTTTAAGAGTTAAAGCTTTCAAATTTGGTGTGCAATACTTTTAAGGCTTTATGACACTGTGGTGAAATTTGAACATTTCCTTCATACTTTTGCGTATATTCAGTAAAAAAGTGTGTTCAGTTTAAAATTTAAAGAAACGGACCAGCCTCAAATTCTACATCCTCTAAGCAAGAGGGTAATTCTTCTCAAACCAAGCCAGCCTGGAGACCGATGCAAGGCTGGAACAAAGGTAAGCAGGCCAAGAAGCCCGCTACCGCTACCAAGACAGCATGAGATGCTGGCCCCCGATCCGGGACCGGATCTGGTGGGGGGCAGACTCTCTCTCTTCGCTCAGGCTTGGGCAAGAGATGTTCAGGATCCTTGGGCACTAGAAATAGTTTCTCAAGGTTATCTCCTGGAATTCAAGGAACTACCCCCAAGGGGAAGGTTCCACAGGTCTCAATTGTCTTCAGACCAAATAAAAAGACAGGCATTCTTACATTGTGTAGAAGACCTGTTAAAAATGGGAGTGATTCATCCTGTTCCATTAGGAGAACAAGGGATGGGGTTTTACTCCAATCTGTTCATAGTTCCCAAAAAAGAGGGAACATTCAGGCCAATTTTGGATCTCAAGATCCTAAACAAATTTCTCAAGGTCCCATCGTTCAAGATGGAAACCATTCGGACAATTCTTCCTACCACAGTGCATGGAAGTAATAGGTTTGATGGTTGCGGCAATGGACATAGTTCCTTTTGCGCGAATTCATCTAAGACCATTACAACTGTGCATGCTCAGACAGTGGAATGGGGATTATACAGATTTGTCCCCGACGATCCAAGTAGATCAGAGGACCAGAGATTCACTCCGTTGGTGGCTGACCCTGGACAACCTGTCCCAAGGGATGAGCTTCAGAAGACCAGAGTGGGTCATTGTAACGACCGACGCCAGCCTGGTGGGCTGGGGCGCGGTCTGGAAACACCTGAAAGCTCAGGGTCTATGGTCTCGGGAAGAATCTCTTCTCCCGATAAACATTCTGGAACTGAGAGCGATATTCAATGCTCTCAAGGCTTGGCCTCAACTAGCAAAGGCCAAATTCATAAGGTTTCAATCAGACAACATGACGACTGTTGCATATATCAACCATCAGGGGGGAACAAGGAGTTCCCTGGCGATGGAAGAAGTGACCAAAGTAATTCAATGGGCGGAGCTTCACTCCTGCCACTTGTCTGCAATCCACATCCCAGGAGTGGAAAATTGGGAAGCGGATTTTCTGAGTCGTCAGACATTTCATCCGGGGGAGTGGGAACTCCATCCGGAAATCTTTGCCCAAATAACTCAATTATGGGGCATTCCAGACATGGATCTGATGGCGTCTCGTCAGAACTTCAAGGTTCCTTGCTACGGGTCCAGATCCAGGGATCCCAAGGCGACTCTAGTAGATGCACTAGTAGCGCCCTGGACCTTCAACCTAGCTTATGTGTTCCCACCGTTTCCTCTCATTCCCAGGCTGGTAGCCAGGATCAATCAGGAGAGGGCTTCAGTGATCTTGATAGCTCCTGCGTGGCCACGCAGAACTTGGTATGCAGACCTGGTGAATATGTCATCGGCTCCACCATGGAAGCTACCTTTGAGACGGGACCTTCTTGTTCAAGGTCCGTTCGAACATCCGAATCTGGCATCACTCCAACTGACTGCTTGGAGATTGAACGCTTGATTTTATCAAAGCGTGGGTTCTCAGATTCTGTCATTGATACTCTTATTCAGGCTAGAAAGCCTGTAACTAGAAAAATTTACCATAAAGTATGGAAAAAATATATCTGTTGGTGCGAATCGAAAGGATTCCCATGGAACAGGGTAAAAATTCCTAAGATTCTATCCTTTCTACAAGAGGGTTTGGAGAAAGGATTATCTGCAAGTTCTTTGAAGGGACAGATTTCTGCTTTATCTGTTTTACTTCACAAGAAGCTGGCGGCTGTGCCAGATGTTCAGGCTTTTGTTCAGGCTCTGGTTAGAATCAAGCCTGTTTACAAACCTTTGACTCCTCCTTGGAGCCTCAATTTAGTTCTTCCAGTTTCAAAGAAGGAACGTTTGTTGCACAATTTGGATGTAGTTCGTGCTCTAAAGTTCTATTTAGAGGCTACAAAGGATTTCAGACAAACATCTTCCTTGTTTGTTGTTTATTCTGGTAAAAGGAGAGGTCAAAAAACAACTTCTACCTCTCTCTCTTTTTGGCTTAAAAGCATCATCAGATTGGCTTATGAGACTGCCGGACGGCAGCCTCCTGAAAGAATCACAGCTCATTCCACTAGGGCTGTGGCTTCCACATGGGCCTTCAAGAACGAGGCTTCTGTTGATCAGATATGTAAGGCAGCGACTTGGTCTTCACTGCACACTTTTACCAAATTTTACAAATTTGATACTTTTGCTTCTTCTGAGGCTATTTTTGGGAGAAAGGTTTTGCAAGCCGTGGTGCCTTCCATCTAGGTGACCTGATTTGCTCCCTCCCATCATCCGTGTCCTAAAGCTTTGGTATTGGTTCCCACAAGTAAGGATGACGCCGTGGACCGGACAAACCTATGTTGGAGAAAACAGAATTTATGTTTACCTGATAAATTACTTTCTCCAACGGTGTGTCCGGTCCATGGCCCGCCCTGGTTTTTTAATCAGGTCTGATGATTTATTTTCTCTAACTACAGTCACCACGGTATCATATGATTTCTCCTATGCAAATATTCCTCCTTTACGTCGGTCGAATGACTGGGGAAGGCGGAGCCTAGGAGGGATCATGTGACCAGCTTTGCTGGGCTCTTTGCCATTTCCTGTTGGGGAAGAGAATATCCCACAAGTAAGGATGACGCCGTGGACCGGACACACCGTTGGAGAAAGTAATTTATCAGGTAAACATAAATTCTGTTTTTGATCATACATATTTTTGATATAAAAATTAAATAATTGACTGCGTGATGTGCAAGTGTGTGAAATAAATTAACCGATTGTGTCCAAATATAGAAGATCAAATCAAGTGTGAAAATCAACTCTGCGTTATGTGAGTGTGTAAATAGATAACAATAATGGTGATAATGAATTTGGTGTAATTGAACGGTAGTATATATAGTGTGATGTTGTAATAGCATAGTTTGGTGAAATTATTATACTAGTGAAATAAATAAAACCAAGGACTTAATACCTTCAATTATTTTCTAATAGTGACTAATGTTACATATTAAGAGTGAACCAAATGTAAATAGTCAATAACTATCTACAGATAGCGAATGGTGATCACGTTTATATTAGTGATTTAAGTGAATCATATTAAGGAGATAAAAGACCCTGTGTAACCTTAAAATATATTTATACCAATGTGTTGGACAAGCACTTATTGTTCTGTGCTTGTCAGTATTCAGTGCAGAACAGTCAACAAATTGTTGGTTTAATCAAAATTGATGTGAATGTATGAGTTTGTGAGTATATATACACACAGATTGTTTTCTTATATAACCCCTATTCTTCATGATCTTTTTGAAATTCAGATACAAGAACTCAACAATAAATTAAAAACATTTGAAACACTTAAGGACTTTGAAGTATCTTATAATAAGTTCCAAAATGAACTGGATAAATATGAACAAGAAATAAAATCAACCAAACAAGGCAAATTAAGCCGTGATAAAACAGACTATGCAAACAAAAAAGTGTACAAATGGAAGAAAAGAGGGAATTTCAATAAAGATAAACCTTCTAGAGTCAATATAGTACAGAGTGACATCTCTGATACAGAAGGAGAAGACACAGAAACATTTTAATCAGACTCAGAAGCTTCAACATCTACAGTAGCGAGTAACAGTAACAACCCGATGACTCGACGCAAAAGGAAGGATTTTTTAGACCAAAGTACCTCTTCAGAACTAAACACACTAGAAGAGGTAGGGGGAAAACCAAAAAAAACAAATGAAGAAGAAACCAGAAACTCAGAAGAAGGCAGATCGCAGAAATTGGAAACCATACAAGAGGGATCCGAGCCCCTTTTCAGAGCTGAGGATGAAGCAATGAGGGTGATCAACTTGTCTCACAAATTATTAACACCAGATCACATTAATGTACTTTCCAAAGGAATGTCTTTTTGCCCAACATCAAGAGGTGATAAATTCGAAATGATAAAAGATGTACAACTATTCATCAGGAAAATAGCTTTGAAGAAAATGTATTCTAATACTCAGAATCAATGCTCTGATGAAATTACATCTAACTTATCAGAAGATGAACGCATCTCTCTTGCCAATTTGGAAGAGTTGTTAAGTGAAAATGAGCCTAAAAAAGACCCTAATTGGCGGGATAAGATTAAGAATAAATCTCAATTTATGCCTAAAACTAGTAACTGTCCACAATTAGAGGTTTTTAACAAAGTGGTATGTGATAAAATTACCAATTTAAAAGAACATTGGACCAATCAGAATCTATCTAAATCTGAATCTAAGGCACTTCAAGAAATGAAACAATGGGATGACGTCATAATACGTAATTCTGATAAAGGTGGGAATGTGGTAATCTGGCCTATCAACAAATATAGAGAAGAAGCGCAAAAACAACTCAGAGACAAAAAATGTTACCGGAAATTAAACTACAATCCATCACACGAGTATCTACAGGAATACGCCAATATTATTACCACGGCTAAACACAATGGACTGTTAACTCCCAAAGAGTTCAAATTTCTAAAAGTTACAAATCCAACGGTCTCTTCATTCTATTTGATACCAAAGATCCACAAAGATCAATCCCATCCACCAGGACGCCCAATAGTGTCTGGGATTAACTGTCTAACCGAAAAAGCAAGTCAATTTATTGACTTCAGATTGAGACAATACCTCACACAACTACCATCCTATGTGAAGGACACCACCGATGTCCTAAAACAAATAGATAACATTTATGTTAACAAGGACATTTGGCTAGTGACAGCAGATGTGGAGTCCTTATATACAAGCATCTACCACAAGTTAGGACTCAGAGCAGTTAGAAGTTTTCTGGAAATGGGCTCAGAAGAAGAAAAGGAACACAATGAGTTCATTCTGAACTTGTTACAATTCGTTCTAAATCACAATTTTTTCACTTTCGACCATGCGTTCTATCTTCAAATCAGGGGGACTGCCATGGGCACCGCTTGTGCCCCAACATACGCCAACCTATTTTTGGGTTGGTGGGAGCAACACATTGTCTTCTCTGATATCAATGATAAATATACTAACCAAATACCTCTATGGCTGCGTTACATAGATGACGTGCTTTTTCTATGGGAAGGTACAAAGGATGAACTTGATATTTTCTTGCAGGCTATCAACTCAAACGATCTGAATATAAAATTAACTCATGAAGCCAGTCAAAATTCAATATCATTCCTAGACCTAACAATTACTAAGAACTTGGATGGTACTCTAAGTACAGATGTATTTAGGAAAAAGACTGCTACCAACAGCATACTGCACAGTTCAAGCGCACATGCGCCAAATACCGTAAAATCGCTTCCAATTGGAGAATTCCTTAGAATGAAGAGGAACTGCTCTACCAATGAAAAATTTGAAGTTAGAGCAAAGGAATTGAGAATCAGACTCCTACAAAGAGGATATAGTAGGAGATCAATAAAAAAAAGCGGAATACAGGGCTAAATGCACTCCCAGACATGAACTATTGAAACCCAAAGATCATATCACAAACCAACAAGAAACAATCAGGTTTATTACCACGTATAACACCAAAACAACTCAAATGCTTAATATTCTGAAAGAATCATGGCATATCTTACAATCCGATAAATCCTTGGGGGAAATTGTGGGAGAAAGATTACAAGTAGGGTACCGCAGGGCACCCAATTTGAAAGAAATGATCAGCCCTAGCCATCTAAAAGGCAATAGAACCAGAACTCCCCTAAGACATGGTTCCTTCAAATGTGGTACGTGCAGTACATGCAGCTTCATGAAGAAAACAAACCAAATAGAAGATCGTTTTGGTAAAATTCACCAAATCAACTCACATATCAATTGCACAACAGAGGGAGTGATTTATGTACTCCAATGCAAATGTGCAAAATTTTACGTTGGTATGACGACTAGAAAAATCAGAACTAGACTGCAGGAGCATCTCAGAAACATCAAAAACGCAGCAAATGATAGTAAAGCAGGAAAAACTATCACCTCAGTTGCCAGACATTTCCTCAAAGTGCACAATTCTAGACAATCAGACCTCCAATGTTGGGGGATACAGAAAATTGATTTGGGCATACGAGGGGGCAATATTGAACAGGCTCTCTTGAAGGCAGAAAGTAGATGGATTTATTTGTTGAATACTTTTCAACCGTTTGGACTTAACAAAAACAATAACTTCGTGGCATTCCTGTAAATCCTATAACATAGTGCCTTATACCCCCACCTGGTTCATAATAACTCTTTTTGTGGTCTCTATATATGTTTCAGATATTCAAACATTATAGACTGGGGATGTTAATTTAATAACATTAGTCTTGAAGAATAGGGGTTATATAAGAAAACAATCTGTGTGTATATATACTCACAAACTCATACATTCACATCTATTTTGATTAAACCAACAATTTGTTGACTGTTCTGCACTGAATACTGACAAGCACAGAACAATAAGTGCTTGTCCAACACATTGGTATAAATATATTTTAAGGTTACACAGGGTCTTTTATCTCCTTAATATGATTCACTTAAATCACTAATATAAACGTGATCACCATTCGCTATCTGTAGATAGTTATTGACTATTTACATTTGGTTCACTCTTAATATGTAACATTAGTCACTATTAGAAAATAATTGAAGGTATTAAGTCCTTGGTTTTATTTATTTCACTAGTATAATAATTTCACCAAACTATGCTATTACAACATCACACTATATATACTACCGTTCAATTACACCAAATTCATTATCACCATTATTGTTATCTATTTACACACTCACATAACGCAGAGTTGATTTTCACACTTGATTTGATCTTCTATATTTGGACACAATCGGTTAATTTATTTCACACACTTGCACATCACGCAGTCAATTATTTAATTTTTATATCAAAAATATGTATGATCAAAATTCCATTATTCCCCTTTTCTTCTTTCGTTTCATCCAATTCTGTAATAACATCCCCCATTTATCTATATGAATCAGATACCTGTTTAACCGAAATATACATGACAGGATTTAGGACCCAGATAATCCCTCAATATGGGACCGCATGACGTCACCCAGGGGGCGGCATAACCCGGCACTAACATTATTTAAACCCAGTTTGGCGCGCCGCGCGCGCACCCTTTGAAAAAGCCGACAAGCGGCGAAACATGTTAGGGAATTGGTGAGGGGCCCAGTGAGCTCCTGTATTTTAGGTAGCGTTTAGTGGGGAACGATCAGCGTGTCCCAGCCTGTCAATGCTCCGTATGTTTGCTTTTCATCAAACTACCATTTCCTCAATCAATAGTGAATATGTGTGTGTGACTCAGGTTTTGCAGCGTGCAGCATGTTCAATTATACGCTGAACTTGGTTATTACAAACTAATTCGGTTCACACCACAAGCTGTGACTCTCAGTACTCCTTATAGTGTTAACCTTGATGTGGTACTATGCAGCATATTAACTGCTAATACGGTGAGCTAACTCAGTTCACGAGTGGAGTGGTGATTAGTGCTGACATTTAAATTCCACTCTGTAGTACTCTAGCAATACGTTTGATCCAACAATTTTAACGTAATACCAAACTTACGTACTTTAGAGCGAGTTATAGCCACTCTATCTGTGGTTATAATCAAGGTATACAAGCGAAGTATAAATATAAGTATAAACATATATACGCTAATACCAAACAGAATACCAAATCTATACTAACAGCTTTTACAGAATTATCACTGTAACTACTAGATTAACATTACGAGTGGTAATCCTACAATCTATCCACCTCCGTGTACAACTCAAGTTACTGTAATAAAACCAGGAGTGTGTGTATGACCTAATTTTGTAGCGTGCAGCACGCTCAAATTTACGCTAACTATAGATGTCACAAATCAACCCGGTCTATATTATGAACCATAACTCTCAGAACTTGATATACTGATAACCTCTAAAGTAATACTACTCAGCCTGTTGATTGCTAATATTGTATAAATATAAAGGTCTTTACAAGAAGCAGCACATTGGCTGCAGGAGTTAACAGAACTCGATATATTGGTAACCTTTTAAATAATACTACTCAGCAAGCTAATTGCTAATATTGTAGCAATATTAAGGTCTTTATAAGAGGCAGCATATCAGCTGCAGGAGTTAACATATAGCCGGCTTTGATCACAAGTGGCAACATCTTTAGATTCTGTAGCACACTGATGACAGTTATTATAAGCAGATCCAGCATTTAAAAGTGAGTGTGTCTCCTCACTGGCGTGAGAATTATCAACTTTGGTATTCAATTTAGGCTAAAGATATTGATTTAGTGGGCCAGAGCATATTTCTATATATACACCAATACCTAATGGGAATGAATATATAAGATGGTAAAAACCCTAGCTACATAGTTACTGTAAGACAACGAATCATAGTGTATAGATATCAGTGGTAAACATTCAGGGACGTATAAAGTCCGCTCCCAATAAGCTAATATCTAAAGTCATAGTGTGCGGTCAAATACTCTACCCGCGCAACTAAATACTACCATAAAAATATATATACTTCTCAGTTCAACTACGATTAACACCATTATTCCAGTTAAATTGTGGTGATATAGAGTGCATTGGCTTTAGCTTACCCACTATATATAAGCCAAATTGCACACTAAACCTTCTGCACTATGAAGATTAACCTCATTGATTTACTCACTATATTTACATACAACTTGTAATACTTATTAGTTAAGTATTATCTATTACGTCAATCTAGTGTGCAGTTATCCTGAGTCACACTTTAGGCACTGTAATCTATCACTATTTTATTCAGGAGTATTGGCAGCTTACCAGGGTGTATAGCAGTAGTTACATAGAATTTCTCTAATGTGATTTAAACACTGAACCTGCTATACTACCAGTATTACTCATTATTCTCCTTATTTTTTATCTGGCTATCACACTGAGCCTTGTTCCCCCTATCCGTAGTTTTAATAAAATTGTGTGTCATGGGTATGTGTGTATACATTTTTAACATAACAAGAATAAAAGTTAAATTTTAATGTACATTCTTTCATTTCTATCTATCTGGACTCATTTGCTAATATTGAGCCATACCATGGACAGTAGTCTATTGTGAATGAATATATCGCACAAAAGTATCCATGTGAGAGCACTCAGGAGTGGTATATGTGTATTCTTGTTGAGGTGAGTGATTTCTCCCCTCAAACCTAGTCAAGGACAAAAATTGTGTTTATGAGACTTTTTGATGTGACCGGGAGCTGCTTACGTTTTTTTTTATTACTGTTTCTAGGCAGTTATATTGGAAAGCGCACTTTTAGTTATCTGCGCTGTTCCTGTGTGTTGCTGGTCATGTGACTCCAGTGCTTCAACTGATTCTCTGCAGTTTTGTGCGGCTCGTGAGGAGTTGCTTGCAAGCTAGTCTCTGTGTTTATTTTGAGTCTTCTAGAATTATGGTAGGGCACCTCAGTACTGTCTGAGGTGTAGAAGTAATGTTTAGTTTATTTTCTTTTTGAGCTGTTAAGCGTTATAACGCTTGGGAGAATAAAGACTCTTAAAGTGACAGTAGTCTTTTCTTTTAAGATTTTATTTTCTCTTTTATTTTTAGGATAAAATATTTCAAGTTATGGACATGGATAATGAAACTGTTTCTTTTGATAAGTGTTTATTATGTCTAGAGGCCCAAATTGTTTCACCTATGCAATTTTGTGCTATTTGTTTAGCTAGAACGCTAGAGTGTAAAGATAAATTATTGCCTTATGAGCTCAATGTCTCTCAGGATGATGCTGTTCAGGCAGTACCACAGCTTTCTCCTCAAACTTCCCAAGCTGCAATGGCGTCACATACACTGCCCTGCATTTCTCAGCCTCCTGGAGGAGTTAATTTGCCATCAGATTTTGCTGCTCAAGTATCCTCTGCGGTATCAGCGGCTTTATCTGCTTTTCCCATGTTGGGGAAGCGCAAGAGGAAATCTAAAAAAATGTCAGATTGTAAGGTGTTCCGTCTGCGACTACGCAGGTTGTTCACTCTCATAAGTCTGATGAGGAGGATACCTCTGTAGCCTCTGGGGGTGAAATCTCAGATTCAGACAGTATAATTCTTTCGTCTGATGCTGAAGAAAAAAACTTCAGATTTAAGCTTGAACACCTTCGTGTACTGCTAAAGGAGATATTAGCTACTTTGGACGACTCTGATACTCCTGTCGTCAACCCTAAGAAATCTAGTAAACTTAATAAATACTATGATGTTCCTTCCTCTGTGGAAGTGTTTCCTGTTCCAGACCGTGTGACGCAGATTATTTCACAAGAATGGGAAAAGCCAGGGATACCTTTCTCCACGTCTTCCGTTTTTAAAAAGATGTTTCCTGTTGCTGACTCCACTAAAGATTCATGGCGCACGGTGCCTAAGGTAGAATGGGCTATTTCTACTCTGGCCAAGAGAACTACGATCCCTATTGAAGATAACTGTTCTTTTAAGGATCCCATGGACAAAAAGCTGGAGGCTTATTTGAAGATGATGTATGTTCATCAAGGTCTTCAATGGCAATCTGCAGTTTGTATTGCCACAGTAGCAAGTGCAGGATCTTATTGGTGCAACGCCTTGTCTGAGTCAATTTTCGTAGAGACTTCATTGGAGGATATCGAAGATAGGGTTAGGGCTCTCAAACTAGCCAATTCCTTTTTTTTATGCTAACTTGCAAGTTATTAGACTAGGAGCCAAGATGTCTGGCTTCACTGTCTTAGCCCGCTGGGCTTTGGGGCTAAAATCTTGGTCAGCTGATGTTACCTCCAAGTCCCAGCTTCTGGCACTCCCTTACAAGGGTAAAACCTTGTTTGGACCTGGTCTAGCATAAATAATTTCTGATATTACAGGTGGAAAAGGGTCTTTTCTTCCACAAGACAAAAAGAACAGAACTAAAGGACGTCAAAGTAATTTCCGTTCCTTTTCACGGGTCAAAAGTCTTCCTCTCCTTATTCCAAGCAGGAGCAGTCCATCCAAGTCCACTTGGAAACCCACTCAGTCTTGGAACAAGGGGAAGCAATGAAAAAAAACCTCAACTGAGTCTACGTCAGCATGAAGGGTCTGCCCCCGGTCTGGGATTGGATTAAGTGGGGGGCAGACATTCCCTGTTTTGTCAAGCCTGGATACGGGATGTCCCAGATCCTTGGGCTGTGGACATAGTATCTCAGGGTTACAAAATAGAATTCAAATCTTGCCCTCCTAGGAGCAGATTCCACCTCTCAAGATTATCTGCAGACCAGGTAAAAAGAAAGGCATTCTTGAACTGCATTCAGTACCTTTTTTCCCTGGAAGTGATTGTCTCAGTTCCACTAAGGGAACAGGGTCTAGGATTTTAGACCTGAAGTGTCAACAAATTTCTTAGGGTACCGTCTTTCAAAATGTAAACCATTCGTTCCATTCTTCCTTTGGTCCAAGAGGGTCAGTTAATAATGACCATAGACCTGAAGGACGCTTATCTTCATGTCCCCATCCATCGGGATCATCACAAATTCCTGAGATTTGCTTTTCTAGACAAGCACTTTCAGTTTGTGGCTCTTCCGTTTGGCCTTGCCATGGCTCCCAGAATTTTCTCAAAGGATTTGGGGGCTCTCTTGGCAGTGGTCAGGTCTCAGGGAATTGCAGTGGCGCCCTACCTGGGCGGATATATTGTTTCAGGTGCCTTCTTTTCAACAAGCAAACTCTCATACTGAGATCTTGTTGTCTTTTCTACCTTCCCATGGATGTAAAGTGAATCTGGAGAAGAGTTCCCTTGTTCCAGATACAAGGGAGGTTTTCTTAGGGACCATCATAGATTCCCTATCTATGAAAAATTTTCTGACGGAGGTCAGAAATTCCAAAATTCTTTCCTCTTGCCTCTCCCTACAGTCTACTGTTCGTCCATAAGTGGCTCAATGTATGGAGGTAATTGGTCTGATGGTCACTTCCATGGACATCATTCCCTTTGCTCAATTCCATTTGAGAGCTCTGCAATTATGCATGCTCAGACAATGGAATGGAGACCATTCAGATCTGTCTCAGAGGATAGATCTAGATCAGTCGACAGGAGACTCTCTTTCGTGGTGGCTTTCTCAGGAGCATCTGTCTCAGGGCACATGCTTACGGAGACCTTCCTGGGTGATCGTGACCACAGACGCCAGCCTACTAGACTGGGGAGCAGTATGGAACTCGTTAAAGGCACAGGGACTATGGACTCTGGAGGAGTCTGCTCTCCCCATAAACATCTTGGAGTTGAGAGCAATTTGCAATGCTCTGATGGCTTTGCCTCAGTTGTCCTTAGCCCAGTTTATCAGGTTCCAATCACACAACATGACCTCAGTGGCTTACATCAACCACCAGGGAGGAACTTAGAGTTCCTTAGCTATGAAGGAGGTGGCTCGGATTATTCAGTGTGTCATCCACATTCCAGGAGTGGACAACTGGGAGGCGAATTTCTTGAGCAGACAGACATTTCACCCTGGAGAGTGAGCTCTCCATCCGGAGTTGTTCTCCAGGTTAACCCTCAAATGGTGGGTGCCGGAGTTGGACCTGATGGAGTCTCTTCAGAACGCCAAGCTTCCAAGATATAGTTTAAGGTCAAGAGCTCTGCAGGCTGCTCTGATAGATGCTCTGGCGGTTCCTTAGGTTTTCGGTCTAGCTTACCTGTTTCCTCCTTTTGCACTCCTTCCACGAGTCATTGCTTGTATCAAACAGGAGAGAGCGTCAGTATTTCTAATAGCTCCTGCATGGCCTCTCAGGATTTGGTTTGCAGACCTAGTGAAGATGTCATCGCTGCCACCTTAGAGGTTTCCTCTGAGGAAGGACATTCTAACTCAGGGTCCATTCCTCCATCCAAATCTCGTTTTAGGAAGCCGACTGCTTGGGGATTGAACGCTTAGTTCTGGCTAAGCGTGGGTTTTCTGAGTTGGTCATTGAGACCATGACCCAGGCTTGCAAGCCTGTCACTCGAAAAATTTACAATAAGGTATGGCGTAAATACCTATATTGGTGTGAATCAAAGGGCTACTCTTGGAGTAGGGTCAGGTTTCCTAGAATTTTTGTCCTTTCTCCAGGAAGGTCTGGAGAAAGGGTTGTCAGTCAGTTCTCTGAAAGGTCAGATTTCTGCATTATCTATTCTTTTACATAAGCGTCTGGCGGATGTGCCAGGTGTTCAATCTTTTTCTCAGGCCTTGGTTAGAATCAGGCCTGTGTTTAAACCTGTTGCTCCTCCTTGGAGCCTTTACCTTGTTTGAGCCTATGCATTCCATAGATATTAAGTTGTTATCTTGGAAGGTTTTGTTTCTTATTGCTATCTGCTCAGAGAGTTTCGGAACTCTCGGCTTTGCAGTGTGATTCGCTTTACCTTATCTTTCATGCAGATAATGCGGTTCTTCGTACTAAATTGGGGTTTCTCCCTAAAGTGGTTTCGGATAGAAATATTAATCAGGAAATTGTTGTTCCTTCTCTCTGTCCCAATCCTTCTTCTCATAAAAAACATCTGTTGAACAACTTGGATGTTGTGCGTGCTCTAAAATATTACCTTCAGGCAACTTAGGATTTTTGCCAGTCTTCTGCCCTGTTTGTTTGTTTCTCAGGAAAGCGTAAGGGTCAGAAGTCTACTGCTACTTCTATTTTCCTCCGTTTGAGAAGTATAATTTGTTTTGCTTATGAGACTGCTGGTCAGCAACCTCCTGAGAGAATTGCAGCTAATTATATTAGGGCTGTTTAACTCTTCTTTGGCTTCTGTGTAACAGATTTGCAAGGCTGCAACTTGGTCCTCTCTACATGCTTTTTCCAAATTTGATACTTTTGCCTCGACTGAGGCCTCTTTTGGGAGAAAGGTTCTTCAAGTGGTGGTGCCTTCCGTTTAGGTCTGCCTGCATTGTTCTCCCTCCCTGTTCATAGAGTGTCCTCTAGCTTGGGTATTGGTTCCCAATAGTAATTGGAATGATGTTGTGGACTCTCCATGTCTTAGGAAATAAAACAAAATGTATGCTTACCTGATAAATTTATTTAATTCCGGACATGGAGAGTCCAGGACCCCACCCTTTATATTAGACAGTTATTTTTTACTAAACCTCAGGCACCTCTACACCTTTGCGTTATTCCTTTTTCCATTTCCCTTCGGTCGAATGACTGGGGATTATGGGTAGGGGAGTGACATTTAACAGCTTTGCTGAGGTGTTCTTTGCCTCCTCCTGCTTGCCAGAAATGAGATTCCCACTAGTAATTGGAATGACGTTGTGGACTCTCCATTTCCGGAAAGAAAGAAATCTATCAGGTAAGCATAAATGTTGTTTTTATGGAGTGCAATTAATACCCCATAAGTGACTGCGGTTGACAAATGTGAGCAGCTTTTAACCGTGCGTGTCATTTTAAGATTAAAACCGTTTTATATACAGTATTGCACTATTTTGGTTTTATTTGTTCCTCTCAGTACAACATAGAGAGAAGGGAAGTCTACCATAACCCAGGGAAGGACCGAAGCATCAGTACAGGGTGGCAGAAGTGGAGCCTCTCCTTGAATCGTGCGGTACTTACCTCATTTAATTGAGGTAAAAGTTTGTAAGTAAATAATGGTATTTTCTTCTGTTAAGTGTGATCAGTCCACGGGTCATCATTACTTCTGGGATATTACTCCTCCCCAACAGGAAGTGCAAGAGGATTCACCCAGCAGAGCTGCATATAGCTCCTCCCCTCTACGTCACTCCCAGTCATTCTCTTGCACCCAACGACTAGATAGGATGTGTGAGAGGACTATGGTGATTATACTTAGTTTTATATCTTCAATCAAAAGTTTGTTATTTTAAAATAGCACCGGAGTGTGTTATTACCTCTCTGGCAGAGTTTGAAGAAGAATCTACCAGAGTTTTGCTATGATTTTAGCCGGAGTAGTTAAGATCATATTGCTGTTCTCGGCCATCTGAGGAGTGAGGTAAACTTCAGATCAGGGGACAGCGGGCAGATGAATCTGCATAGAGGTATGTAGCAGTTTTTATTTTCTGACAATGGAATTGATGAGAAAATCCTGCCATACCGATATAATGTCATGTATGTATACTTTACACTTCAGTATTCTGGGGAATGGTACTTCACTAGAATTACACTGTAAGAAATACATAAAGCTGTTTAATAACTAGAGATTATGTTTAACGTTTTTGCTGGAATGTAAAATCGTTTTCATTTGCTGAGGTACTGTGTGAATAAATGTTTGGGCACTATTTTTCCACTTGGCAGTTGCTTAATCTGTTTTTCTGACAGTTTCTGTTCTCCCTCACTGCTGTGTGTGAGGGGGAGGGGCCGTTTTTTGGCGCTTTTTCTATGCATCAAATATTTCAGTCAGCAACTCATTGTATTCCCTGCATGATCCGGTTCATCTCTACAGAGCTCAGGGGTCTTCAAAACTTATTTTGAGGGAGGTAATTTCTCTCAGCAGAGCTGTGAGAATTATAGTTTGACTGAGATAAAAAACGTTTATTCTGTAATTTGTTTCCTGCTTTCAGAATTTGTTATCTTTGCTAATGGGATTAAACCTTTGCTAAAGTTGTGTTGTTTACAAGGATTGAGGCTATAACTGTTTCAATTTATTAATTTTCAACTGTCATAGATCTTCTGTGCTTCTTAAAGGCACAGTACATTTTAATATTATTCTAATTGAATTGTATTTCCAAGTTGCAAGTTTATTTGGTAGTGTGTTAAACATGTCTGATTCAGAGGATGATACCTGTGTCATTTGTTGCAATGCCAAAGTGGAGCCCAATAGAAATTTATGTACTAACTGTATTGATGCTACTTTAAATAAAAGTCAATCTGTACAAATTGAACAAATTTCACCAAACAACGAGGGGAGAGTTATGCCGACTAACTCGCCTCACGTATCAGTACCTACATCTCCCGCTCAGAGGGAGGTGCGTGATATTGTAGCGCCGAGTACATCTGGGCGGCCATTACAAATCACATTACAGGATATGGCTACTGTTATGACTGAGGTTTTGGCTAAATTACCAGAACTAAGAGGTAAGCGTGATCACTCTGGGGTGAGAACAGAGTGCGCTGATAATATTAGGGCCATGTCAGACACTGCGTCACAGGTGGCAGAACATGAGGACGGAGAACTTCATTCTGTGGGTGACGGTTCTGATCCAAACAGACTGGATTCAGATATTTCAAATTTTAAATTTAAACTGGAAAACCTCCGTGTATTACTAGGGGAGGTGTTAGCGGCTCTGAATGATTGTAACACAGTTGCAATACCAGAGAAAATGTGTAGGTTGGATAAATATTTTGCGGTACCGACGAGTACTGAGGTTTTTCCTATACCTAAGAGACTTACTGAAATTGTTACTAAGGAGTGGGATAGACCCGGTGTGCCGTTCTCACCCCCTCCGATATTTAGAAATTTTTTTCCAATAGACGCCACCACAAGGGACTTATGGCAAACGGTCCCTAAGGTGGAGGGAGCAGTTTCTACCTTAGCTAAGCGTACCACTATCCCGGTGGAGGATAGCTGTGCTTTTTCAGATCCAATGGATAAAAAGTTAGAGGGTTACCTTAAGAAAATGTTTGTTCAACAAGGTTTTATATTGCAACCCCTTGCATGCATTGCGCCGATCACGGCTGCAGCGGCATTCTGGATTGAGTCTCTGGAAGAGAACATTGGTTCAGCTACTCTGGACGACATTACGGACAGGCTTAGAGTCCTTAAACTAGCTAATTCATTCATTTCGGAGGCCGTAGTACATCTTACTAAACTTACGGTGAAGAATTCAGGATTCGCCATTCAGGCACGCAGGGCGCTGTGGCTAAAATCCTGGTCAGCTGATGTTACTTCTAAGTCTAAATTGCTTAATATACCTTTCAAAGGGCAGACCTTATTCGGGCCCGGGTTGAAAGAGATTATCGCTGACATTACAGGAGGTAAAGGCCATGCCCTGCCTCAGGACAAAGCCAAGACTAGACAGTCTAATTTTCGTTCCTTTCGTAATTTCAAAGCAGGAGCAGCATCAACTTCCTCTGCACCAAAACAGGAAGGAGCTGTTGCTCGCTACAGACAAGGCTGGAAACCTAACCAGTCCTGGAACAAGGGCAAGCAGACTAGGAAACCTGCTGCTGCCCCTAAAACAGCATGAATTGAGGGCCCCCGATCCGGGATCGGATCTAGTGGGGGGCAGACTTTCTCTCTTCGCCCAGGCTTGGGCAAGAGATGTTCAGGATCCCTGGGCGCTAGAGATAATATCTCAGGGATACCTTCTGGACTTCAAATACTCTCCTCCAAGAGAGAGATTTCATCTGTCAAGATTGTCAACAATCCAGACAAAGAAAGAGGCGTTTCTACGCTGCGTACAAGAGCTCTTGTTAATGGGAGTAATCCATCCAGTTCCACGATCGGAACAGGGACAGGGGTTTTACTCAAATCTGTTTGTGGTTCCCAAAAAAGAGGGAACTTTCAGACCAATCCTGGACTTAAAGATCCTAAACAAATTCCTAAGAGTTCCATCGTTCAAGATGGAGACTATTCGGACAATTTTACCTATGATCCAAGAGGGTCAATACATGACCACTGTAGATTTAAAAGATGCTTACCTTCACATACCGATTCACAAAGATCATTATCGGTACCTAAGGTTTGCCTTCCTAGACAGGCATTACCAGTTTGTGGCTATTCCATTCGGATTGGCTACAGCTCCAAGAATCTTCACAAAGGTTCTGGGTGCTCTTCTGGCGGTACTAAGACCGCGGGGAATCTCGGTAGCTCCATACCTAGACAACATTCTGATACAAGCTTCAAGCTTTCAAACTGCCAAGTCTCATACAGAGTTAGTGCTGGCATTTCTAAGGTCACATGGATGGAAGGTGAACGAAAAGAAAAGTTCACTCGTTCCACTCACAAGAGTTCCCTTCCTGGGGACTCTTATAGATTCTGTAGAAATGAAGATTTACCTGACAGAGGACAGGCTAACAAGACTTCAAAGTGCTTGCCGCACCCTTCATTCCATTCAACACCCGTCAGTGGCTCAATGCATGGAGGTAATCGGCTTAATGGTAGCGGCAATGGACATAGTACCCTTTGCACGCTTACACCTCAGACCACTGCAACTGTGCATGCTAAGTCAGTGGAATGGGGATTACTCAGACTTATCCCCTTCTCTGAATCTGGATCAAGAGACCAGAAATTCTCTTCTATGGTGGCTTTCTCGGCCACATCTGTCCAGGGGGATGCCATTCAGCAGACCAGACTGGACAATTGTAACAACAGACGCCAGCCTTCTAGGTTGGGGTGCCGTCTGGAATTCTCTGAAGGCTCAGGGACAATGGAGTCAGGAGGAGAGTCTCCTGCCAATAAACATTCTGGAATTGAGAGCAGTTCTCAATGCCCTCCTGGCTTGGCCCCAGTTGACAACTCGGGGGTTCATCAGGTTTCAGTCGGACAACATCACGACTGTAGCTTACATCAACCATCAGGGAGGGACAAGAAGCTCCCTAGCTATGATGGAAGTATCAAAGATAATTCGCTGGGCAGAGTCTCACTCTTGCCACCTGTCAGCAATCCACATCCCGGGAGTGGAGAACTGGGAGGCGGATTTCTTAAGTCGTCAGACTTTTCATCCGGGGGAGTGGGAACTTCATCCGGAGGTCTTTGCCCAAATACTTCGACGTTGGGGCAAACCAGAGATAGATCTCATGGCGTCTCGACAGAACGCCAAGCTTCCTCGTTACGGGTCCAGATCCAGGGATCCAGGAGCAGTCCTGATAGATGCTCTGACAGCACCTTGGGACTTCAGGATGGCTTACGTGTTTCCACCCTTCCCGTTGCTTCCTCGATTGATTGCCAGAATCAAACAAGAGAGAGCATCAGTGATTCTAATAGCACCTGCGTGGCCACGCAGGACTTGGTATGCAGACCTGGTGGACATGTCATCCTGTCCACCTTGGTCTCTACCTCTGAAACAGGACCTTCTGATACAGGGTCCCTTCAAACATCAAAATCTAACTTCTCTGAAGCTGACTGCTTGGAAATTGAACGCTTGATTTTATCAAGACGTGGATTTTCTGAGTCAGTTATTGATACCTTAATACAGGCTAGGAAACCTGTTACCAGAAAGATTTACCATAAGATATGGCGTAAATACCTATATTGGTGTGAATCCAAAGGTTACTCTTGGAGTAAGGTTAGGATTCCTAGGATATTGTCTTTTCTACAAGAAGGTTTAGAAAAGGGTTTATCTGCTAGTTCATTAAAGGGACAGATCTCAGCTCTGTCCATTCTGTTACACAAACGTCTGTCAGAAGTTCCTGACGTCCAGGCTTTTTGTCAGGCTTTGGCCAGAATTAAGCCTGTGTTTAAAACTGTTGCTCCACCATGGAGTTTAAACCTTGTTCTTAATGTTTTACAGGGCGTTCCGTTTGAACCCCTTCATTCCATTGATATAAAGTTGTTATCTTGGAAAGTTCTATTTTTAATGGCTATTTCCTCGGCTCGAAGAGTCTCTGAATTATCAGCCTTACATTGTGATTCTCCTTATTTGATTTTTCATTCGGATAAGGTAGTCCTGCGTACTAAACCTGGGTTCTTACCTAAGGTAGTTACTAACAGGAATATCAATCAAGAGATTGTTGTTCCTTCTTTATGCCCAAATCCTTCTTCAAAGAAGGAACGTCTACTGCACAACCTGGATGTAGTCCGTGCTCTAAAATTTTACTTACAGGCAACTAAGGAATTTCGACAAACGTCTTCTCTGTTTGTCATTTACTCTGGGCAGAGGAGAGGTCAAAAAGCTTCCGCTACCTCTCTTTCTTTTTGGCTTCGTAGCATAATTCGTTTAGCTTATGAGACTGCTGGACAGCAGCCTCCTGAAAGAATTACAGCTCATTCTACTAGAGCTGTGGCTTCCACTTGGGCCTTCAAGAATGAGGCCTCTGTTGAACAGATTTGCAAGGCTGCAACTTGGTCTTCGCTTCATACTTTTTCCAAATTTTACAAATTTGACACTTTTGCTTCATCGGAGGCTATTTTTGGGAGAAAGGTTCTTCAGGCAGTGGTTCCTTCTGTATAAAGAGCCTGCCTATCCCTCCCGTCATCCGTGTACTTTTGCTTTGGTATTGGTATCCCAGAAGTAATGATGACCCGTGGACTGATCACACTTAACAGAAGAAAACATAATTTATGCTTACCTGATAAATTCCTTTCTTCTGTAGTGTGATCAGTCCACGGCCCGCCCTGTTTTTAAGGCAGGTAAATATTTTTTAATTTATACTCCAGTCACCACTTCACCCTTGGCTTTTCCTTTCTCGTTGGTCCTTGGTCGAATGACTGGGAGTGACGTAGAGGGAAGGAGCTATATGCAGCTCTGCTGGGTGAATCCTCTTGCACTTCCTGTTGGGGAGGAGTAATATCCCAGAAGTAATGATGACCCGTGGACTGATCACACTACAGAAGAAAGGAATTTATCAGGTAAGCATAAATTATGTTTTTATAGCTTTTCCACTGTACATGTGTTTGATTTTACAATGAGCAGGAAATCTTTTGAAGACTCCGATACTGCATGAATTTAGACTCTTTTAACCCCTTAAGGACAAGGCCATTTTTCAATTTCTTACCCTTAAGGACCAGGGCTATTTTTACATTTCTGCGGTGTTTGTGTTTAGCTGTAATTTCTCTTGTAAAGGTGTATCCAGTCCACGGGTTCATCCATTACTTGTGGGATATTCTCCTTCCCAACAGGAAGCTGCAAGAGGACACCCACAGCAGAGCTGTCTATATAGCTCCTCCCCTAACTGCCACCCCCAGTCATTCTCTTGCAGCTCTCGACAAGAAAGGAAGTATCAAGAGAGATGTGGTGACAGTGTAGTTTTTACCTTCAATCAAAAGTTTGTTATTTTTAAACGGTACCGGCGTTGTACTGTTTTTACTCTCAGGCAGAAATTGGAAGAAGACTTCTGCCTGGAGGTTTGATGATCTTAGCGGTTTGTAACTAAGGTCCATTGCTGTTCTCACACATAACTGAAGAGTATGGAAAGAAAACTTCAGTTGGGGGGACGGTCTGCAGATTGCCTGCTTTGAGGTATGTTCAGTATATTTTTTTCTAGAGAGATGATAAGGTCTAGAAAATGCTGACAGTGCCTGGTATATTTAAGGTAAGCCTGATACAGTGATTTAACTACAACTGGGATCATGCTTGGAAAAGGGATAATATTCATGTTAAAACCTATATTACTTAGTGTAAAAACGTTTGCATGATTTATAAATAAAAACGTTTTTTCTCTGAGGGTGATAAATCTTTATTTGGGGCCTAATTTCCACATGGCTTGTTAGATTACTCCTAGGAGTACCTTTTTAAGGCCCTCTGACTTTGAGTGCATAGTGGGAGGGGCCTATTTTCGTTTTCAGTCTGAGACATCCAGCTTCCCTGAAGGAGTCCTCTGGCTTATAGGACCTCTATAGAGGGGTTTGTTCCTGCGAAAATCGTTTTTAAGGGCAGGTAGGAGACACAGCAGGGCTGTGGCAGTGTGTTTGACTGTTTGTTAACAGGTTTTAAGTTTTTCTAATTTGTTTTTGGGCCTGAGGGGTTAATCATCCATTTGCAAGTGGGTGCAATGCTGCTTTAGTCCCTTATACACACTGTAAAAATTTCGTAGAGTTTACTACTTTTTTTCACTGTTTTGCAGTTTATGTGGTAGTTTTTTTCTCTTAAAGGCACAGTACCGTTTTTTATTATTGCTTTTTTCACATTTATTAAAGTGTTTTCCAAGCTTGCTGGTCTCATTACTAGTCTGTTAAACATGTCTGACATAGAGGAAACTCCTTGTTCATTATGTTTAGAAGCCATTGTGGAACCCCCTCTTAGAATGTGTACCAAATGCACTGACCTTTCTATAAGTTATAAAGACCATATTATGGCTTTTAAAGATTTATCACATGAGGTTTCTGAGACTGACAAAAGGGAGGTTATGCCATCTAGCTCTCCCCACGTGTCAGAACCTATAACTCCCGCTCAAGGGACGCCAAGCACATCTAGCGCATCCAATGCGTTTACTTTACAAGACATGGCGGCAGTTATGAATCATACCCTCACTGAGATATTGTCCAAACTGCCAGGGTTACAAGGAAAGCGAGACAGCTCTGGGTATAGAACAAATACAGAGCTCTCTGACGCTTTAGTAGCTATGTCTGATATACCCTCACAATTTGCAGAAGTTGAAGCAGGAGAGCTTCTATCTGTGGGTGACTTCTCTGATTCAGGGAAGGCGTTACTTCAGTCTAACTCTGAAATGACAGCATTTAAATTTAAGCTTGAACACCTCCGCGTGTTGCTCAGAGAGGTTTTAGCCACTCTGGATGACTGTGACACCATTGTAGTACCAGAGAAATTGTGTAAAATGGACAAATACTTTGCAGTGCCTGTTTACACTGATGTTTTTCCAATCCCTAAGAGGTTTTCAGAAATTATTACTAAGGAATGGGATAGACCAGGTGTGCCGTTCTCTCCCCCTCCTGCTTTTAAGAAAACGTTTCCTATAGATGCCGCTACACGGGACTTGTGGCAGACGGTCCCTAAGGTGGAGGGAGCAGTCTCTACCCTAGCTAAGTGTACAACTATTCCTGTCGAGGACAGTTGTGCTTTCCTAGATCCTATGGATAAGAAATTAGAGGGTTTCCTTAAGAAAATCTTTATACAACAAGGTTTTATTCTCCAGCCTCTTGCATGCATTGCCCCAGTCACTGCTGCAGCGTCTTTCTGGTTCGAGTCTCTGGAGGAGGCTTTACAGGTAGAGACCCCGTTGGATGATATCCTTGACAGGCTTAAAGCTCTTAAGTTAGCCAATTCATTTATTTCTGACGCCGTTTTTCATTTAACCAAGCTAACGGCTAAAAATTCAGGTTTTGCCATTCAGGCACGTAGGGCACTATGGCTTAAATCCTGGTCAGCTGATGTCACTTCAAAGTCTAAACTTCTCAATATCTCCTTCAAAGGGCAGACCATATTTGGGCCTGGACTGAAGGAGATCATTTCTGATATTACTGGAGGAAAAGGCCACGCCCTTCCCCAGGATAGGTCCAACAAGTTAAGGACCAAACAGACTAATTTTCGTTCCTTTCAAAACTTCAAGAGTGGCGCAGCTTTATCTTCCTCTTCTACAAAACAAGAGGGAAATTTTGCCCAGTCCAAGCTAGTCTGGAGACCTAACCAGGCTTGGAACAAGGGGAAACTGGCCAAAAAGCCTGCCTCTAAGACAGCATGAAGGAGTAGCCCCCGATCCAGGACCAGATCTAGTGGGGGGCAGACTTTCTCTCTTCACCCAGGCTTGGGCAAGAGACGTCCAGGATCCCTGGGTTCTGGAGATTGTTTCCCAGGGATATCTTCTGGACTTCAAAGCTTCATCTCCAAAGGGGAGATTTCATCTCTCACAATTATCTGCAAACCAGATAAAGAGAGAGTCATTCTTACATTGCGTTGAAGACCTACTAGTTATGGGAGTGATCCACCCAGTTCCAAAGGAGGAACAGGGGCAGGGCTTCTATTCAAATCTGTTTATAGTTCCCAAGAAAGAGGGAACTTTCAGACCAATCTTGGATCTCAAGATCCTAAACAAATTTCTCAGGGTCCCATCCTTCAAGATGGAGACTATTCGAACCATCCTACCTATGATCCAGGAGGGTCAATATATGACTACCGTGGATTTAAAGGATGCTTATCTACATATTCCGATACACAGGGATCATCATCAGTTTCTCAGGTTCGCCTTCCTAGACAGGCATTACCAGTTTGTGGCTCTTCCCTTTGGGTTAGCCACGGCACCAAGAATCTTTACGAAGGTTCTAGGGTCCCTTCTGGCGGTTCTAAGACCGCGGGGTATAGCAGTAGCCCCTTACCTAGACGACATCCTGATACAGGCGTCAACTTTTCAAATCGCCAGGTTCCATACGGACATTGTTCTGGCATTCCTAAGGTCTCACGGGTGGAAGGTGAACAAAGGAAAGAGTTCTCTCTCACCTCTCACAAGAGTTTCCTTCCTAGCAACTCTGATAGATTCAGTAGAAATGAAGATTTATCTGACAGAGGTCAGGTTGTCAAAACTTCTAACTTCCTGCCGTGCTCTTTATTCCATTTCTCGTCCGTCAGTGGCTCAGTGTATGGAGGTAATCGGATTAATGGTAGCGGCAATGGACATAGTTCCGTTTGCCCTCCTACATCTCAGACCACTGCAACTTTGCATGCTCAATCAGTGGAATGGGGATTACACAGATTTGTCCCCTCTACTAAATCTGGATCAAGAGACCAGGGATTCTCTTCTCTGGTGGCTATCTCGGGTCCATCTGTCCAAGGGAATGAGTTTCCGCAGGCCAGAATGGACTATAGTAACGACAGATGCCAGCCTTCTGGGCTGGGGTGCAGTCTGGAACTCCCTGAAGGCTAAGGGTTTGTGGACTAAGGAGGAGGCCCTCCTTCCGATAAACATTCTGGAACTAAGAGCGATATTCAATGCTCTTCAGGCTTGGCCTCAGCTAGCTGCGGTCAGGTTCATCAGATTTCAGTCGGACAACATCACGACTGTTGCCTATATCAACCATCAGGGGGGAACAAGGAGCCCCCTGGCAATGTTGGAGGTTTCAAAGATAATTCTATGGGCAGAGGTTCACTCTTGCTATCTCTCAGCTATCCATATCCCAGGAGTAGAGAACTGGGAAGCGGATTTTCTAAGTCGGCAGACTTTTCATCCGGGGGAGTGGGAGCTCCATCCGGAGGTATTTGCCCAGTTGATCCAACTTTGGGGCAAACCAGAACTGGATCTCATGGCGTCTCGTCAGAACGCCAAGCTTCCTTGTTACGGGTCCAGGGTTCCCAAGGCAGCGCTGATAGATGCTCTAGCAGCGCCCTGGTCCTTCAGCCTGGCTTATGTGTTTCCACCGTTTCCTCTGCTCCCTCGTCTGATTGCCAAGATCAAGCAGGAGAGAGCTTCGGTGATCTTGATAGCCCCTGCGTGGCTACGCAGGACTTGGTATGCAGATCTGGTGGACATGTCATCCTTTTCACCATGGACTCTGCCGCTAAGGCAGGACCTTCTACTTCAAGGTCCCTTCAAACATCCAAATCTAATTTCTCTACGTCTGACTGCTTGGAGATTGAACGCTTGATTCTATCAAAGCGTGGTTTTTCCGAATCGGTCATTAATTTAGGCTTGAAAGCCTGTCACCAGGAAAATCTATCATAAGATATGGTGTAAATATCTTCATTGGTGTGAATCCAAGGGTTACTCATGGAGTAAGGTCAGGATTCCTAGGATATTATCTTTTCTCCAAGAAGGATTGGAGAAGGGTTTGTCAGCTAGTTCCTTAAAGGGACAGATTTCTGCTCTGTCTATTCTTTTGCACAAACGTCTGGCTGAGGTTCCAGACGTTCAGGCGTTTTGTCAGGCTTTAGTTAGAATCAAGCCTGTGTTTAAACCTGTTGCTCCGCCATGGAGTTTAAATTTAGTTCTTAAAGTTCTTCAAGGGGTTCTGTTTGAACCTTTGCATTCCATAGATATTAAGCTTTTATCTTGGAAAGTTCTGTTTTTAGTAGCTATCTCCTCGGCTCGAAGAGTTTCAGAGTTATCTTCTTTACAATGTGATTCCCCTTATCTGATTTTCCATGCAGATAAGGTAGTGTTACGTACCAAACCTGGGTTTCTTCCTAAGGTGGTATCTAATAAGAATATCAATCAGGAGATTGTTGTTCCTTCACTATGTCCTAATCCTTCTTCAAAGAAGGAACGTCTATTACACAATCTTGATGTGGTTCGTGCTTTAAAGTTTTATTTACAAGCTACGAAGGATTTTCGTCAAACATCTGCTTTGTTTGTTGTCTACTCTGGACAGAGGAGAGGCCAAAAGGCTTCGGCAGCTTCTCTTTCTTTTTGGCTAAGAAGTATAATACGCTTAGCTTATGAGACTGCTGGCCAGCAGCCTCCTGAAAGAATTACAGCTCATTCTACTAGAGCAGTAGCTTCCACATGGGCTTTTAAACATGAGGCCTCTGTTGAACAGATTTGTAAGGCAGCGACTTGGTCTTCGCTTCATATCTTTTCTAAATTCTATAAATTTGATACTTTTGCTTCTTCGGAGGCTATTTTTGGGAGAAAGGTCTTACAGGCAGTGGTGCCTTCCGTTTAAGTTCCTGCCTTGTCCCTCCCTTCATCCGTGTCCTAAAGCTTTGGTATTGGTATCCCACAAGTAATGGATGAACCCGTGGACTGGATACACCTTTACAAGAGAAAACAAAATTTATGCTTACCTGATAAATTTATTTCTCTTGTGATGTATCCAGTCCACGGCCCGCCCTGTCATTTTAAGGCAGGTGTTTTTTTTTTGTTTTTTTTTAAACTACAGTCACCACTGCACCCTATATTTTCTCCTTTTTTTCTTGCTTGTCTTCGGTCAAATGACTCGGGGTGGCAGTTAGGGGAGGAGCTATATAGACAGCTCTGCTGTGGGTGTCCTCTTGCAGCTTCCTGTTGGGAAGGAGAATATCCCACAAGTAATGGATGAACCCGTGGACTGGATACACCACAAGAGAAATAAATTTATCAGGTAAGCATAAATTTTGTTTTTTCTCTTACTCATTTACTGTACCCACACATATTATATACCGTTTTTCTCGCCATTAAATGGACTTTCTAAAGATACCATTATCGTCATCATATGTTATAGTTTACTATAAATTTTTTTTTTAAATATTATGAAAACATTGGGGGAAAAAAACACTTTTTCTAACTTTGACCCCCAAAATCTGTTACACATCTACAACCACCAAAAAACACCCATGCTAAATAGTTTCTAAATGTTGTCCTGAGTTTAGAAATACCCAATGTTTACATGTTCTTTACTTTATTTTTTGCAATTTATAGGGCAATAAGTACAAGTAGCACTTTGCTATTTCCAAACCATTTTTTTTTTTTCAAAATTAGCAATAGTTATATTGGAACACTGATATCTGTCAGGAATCCCTAAATATCCCTTGACATGTATATAATTATATAATTTGTACATTTCTATGTATATATATTATTTTTAGTAGACAACCCAAAGTATTGATCTAGGCCCATTTTGATATATTTCATGCCACCATTTCACCGCCAAATGCGATCAAATAAAAAAAAATTGTTCACTTTTTCACAAACTTTAGGTTTCTCACTGAAATTATTAACAAACAACTTATGCAATTATGGCACAAATGGTTGTAAATGCTTCTCTGGAATCCCCTTTGTTCAGAAATAGCAGACATTTATGGCTGTGGCATTACTTTTTGGTAATTAGAAGGCCGCTAAATGCCGCTGCGCACCACACTTGTATTTGGCTCAGCAGTGAAGGGGTTAATTAGGGAGCTTTTTAGCTTTAGGGTAGTGTAGTAGACAACCCAAAGCATTGATCTAGGCCCATTTTTATATATTTCATGCCACCATTTCACCGCCAAATTCGATCAAATAAAAAAAATCGTTAACTTTTTCACTAACTTTGGGTTTCTCACTGAAATTATTTACAAACATCGGTCTAAAGACCGCTGCTCCATAACCTGTGCAAACAGGCGGCAGACAGACATCACCGAAAATCGACCCGATCCAATACGATCGGGTTGATTGACACCCCCTGCTAGCGGCCGATTGGTCGTGAATCTGCAGGGGGCGGTATTGCAACAGCCGTTCACAAGAACTACTGGTGCAATGATAAATGCCGACAGCGTATGCTGTCTGCATTTATCGATGTGCGGCGGACATGATTCGCTATAGCGGATCATGTCTGCCCGCACCATGTTAAATTGACCCCATAGAGAGAGCAATGGAAAATTAACATTTTATTACCTTATCTCTTCTATAACCCACTGGGAGTGTAATTTCTTCTACTGGCTGTGTTAACACAGCTTGGCCTTGAGGCCAACAACTTTCAGGATGGGTGATAATACCACAAGTTAAATACATTTATTCAAAGGCCAATATAAGGTTAATGAAAATACTTGTAAACAATTTAATACACTCCAGCAGGTAAAGTGGATCATTGGGAACAAATTAAAGGGGGGGGGGGGGGGTTGAGTAAACTGTCCCTTTTAAGAGATAACTCACTGTCTAGCGCTGGTTTGATAACTCTTCCTTTTACACACACACACACACACACACACAGACAATTTGGCAATTTCCTCAGCTCTGAGAGTTTCTGAGCTATCAGCTTTATCCTGTGATTCTCCATTTTTAGTTTTTCACAAACTTCATACTAATGATTTTCTTCCCAAGGTAGTTTCTTTGGAAAATATCAATCAGGAGATTGTTGTTCCTTCTTTGTGTCCAGATCCTACTAATTCTAAGGAACAACTTTTACATCATCTTGATCTTGTCAGAGCGTTGAAGGTTTTTTTTTTTTTTTTTATTTTATTTTCAAAGAAACTTTTGTAAATAAATGTAAGTTGAGGAAAGATTCAATAGAGGACACGCAGTTCCCCAGATATGTATTCAATATACACAAACATATCACAAAATATATAACAGAATATGATTGCAAAATGCTAATAGTATAGGGAGGGAAAAGAAGAGATAGTTGGTATAGTAGGAAGGAAGAGAATTTAGATGGGGGGGTGTGGAGGAGAGGGGACGGGTTTTCGTGGTTCATGGGAGTCCTTCTAGGGGCTGGGGAGCTATGCTGAACATTCCTTGCTTATCAGAGGTATTATGGTCTATTTTGGGCATCCAGAGGGTATTGTATGCATCTTTCCAGTCTGCCCAGATGAGCTTGAAAAGGTCAGATTTGTTGTGAGAGTAAAAGATATCTTTTTCCATTAAGTATATATAAACCATGGTGCTCATCACCATGGACCAGCTTGGGGGAGACTCTTTTTTTCTAGGATCTAGCTATTGTCGATTTTATGGCTGTAAAAAGATAAATGACGAGGTAACTGTGATGTTTAGGGAGGGTGTGTATACCTACATGTGGTAGAGCTAGTGTGGGTGATTTGTGTAAAGGAATCCCCATCTTGGTAAGGGTGAGGAAGCATGTGTTCCATATAGGTTTGATCTTAGGGCATTCCCACCATATGTGTTTAAGGTCTCCCGTCTGGCCACAATTACACCAGCACTTGGGAGAAGTGTCAGCGAACATTTTTCCAAGGTGTGTGGGAACATAATACCAGGGGGCGATGAGTTTGTAAAATGTCTCGTATAACGTGATGCAGTGGATTTTTTTTTACTAAGTGTAATGGATCTTTGCCAAGTTTAGGTAGGGATAGTGGTATTCAAGATGGTTTCCCATCACTGAAGGTGGGGTGCTATGTCTGATGGGAGTGCTCCCTCTAAGATTGTAGTGCGTCAATAGGGGTATATACAATTTTCCACTTTGTTGCCATTTTGTTTCTCAAGGAGTGAGTGGGCGGGGTGATGTGGGTAGGAAACCCCAGCTTTTCAAAAAGCTTTTATTTCTAATATATTGTATAAGGGGTGATGTGGTGGAAGGGTCTCCTATCTGTTCTAGTAGGAGGAAATGATCTTGTGAGGAGCTCTTACATATGCCCAACCTTGCCCATTTGTTGGGATGGGATTTTGGGAGACCCGTTAGAAGACCTGCTATAGAGGTAATGGGAGAAGGGTGAGGTGCTACAGAGTGATAGTGTCTAATTATGTCCCATAGTGATAGACACTCTAGAATAATAGTTTTAGTGATCTATAAGGATCTGCGGCAATGTGGGGGGGGGGGGGTCCAGATAATGTCGTGGAGTCAGATAGGGAAAATAAGCTTGCTTGATATCTTTCCACTTACTGGAAGATTGTAGGACTCCCCACTGTGAGATATGTGTAAGCATTGCTGCTTCATAGTATCAGACAATGGATGGGGAGGCTAGCCCCACATGGTGGTGGGGGTACTGTAGGATCTTGTGAGCAATGTGTGGTGTTTTCGCCTGCCATATGTATTTAGTAAATTCACACTGGAACTGAAGTAAAATATATTTAGGGATTTTAATCAGGAGGCATCTAAATAGGTATGTCATTTTTGGTAGGAAGGACATTTTTAGAGCCGCAATTCGGCCAAGCCAAGAGATGGACTTGTAATTCCATTTATGTTTCAGTTTAGATAGCAGGGGGATGAAATTGTCTTTTATCAGTTGGGGAATCTTGTTAGAAAGATAGACTCCTAAATGTGTTATGTAGTTATCTGACCAAGTGAAATGGTATGTGGTGTCAGTGTATTGCTGATTGACATTAGATTATATATGTGTGTGTATATATATATATATATATATATATATATATATATATATATATATGAGAATCATAAACAGCATACATATGATATTCCAAAAGCAGAGTGAATGTAACAGAAATTAAACATATGTCTTTCAAGGCTCAGTACATTTGTACAATGGTCAGTAATCAAAACCAGAACAAATACAGTACAGCCCAAGAGAACGGAAAAAAAAAAAAAACCTTGAGGTTTTGTATTTTAGCTATCATCTGGCAAAAGTGTGATTATTATGAAAAAGTCATGATGCAGAGACTGGAATAGTGAGCTTACAGCATGGTGCTTGAGTCCCATTTTAACCCAGGGGGCAAATGGGAGTCCTTTTATTGGTCGAATCAGCGGGAAGGCCCGCGGGGTGGTAGAGTTGGGGAAGGAGGGGGAAAGGTAAGGGAGGAAGAGAGAGGAGGGAGAACACAAAAAAAGGGGGGGAAACACTTAGACCCAGTAGGCGTGAGGAGGGGGGATTTAGAGCATGCCCCTCCCCATCAGTGCAGTTATCAGACTCTATCTGGGGTACTATAATTACAAAGAAAGAATTTTGCCCTCCCCCAGGGAGTCCCAAGGTTCCCAGATTGAGGCATACAAATCTGTTTGCTGGCATGATTTATATACATAACTCGCCATAGACCTGAAGTAGTTAATAAGTTGTATTAAGGCCTGCCAATTGGGAGGATTGTGTTGCTTCCAGTTTCGAGCAATCAGTAATTTCACCACCAACAGGATCATTATCAGCAGGATATGTCTGGGTGCCGAAAGGGGCCGGAGGCCGATGTGGATCAGAGCTGTTTCCGGGGTCAGAGACAGAGCTAGCTGTAAATGACAGCACAGGGTCTCTAGTCTACTCCACAGGGGTTTGATGGAGGTACAGGTCCACCAGATATGTAGGGGGTCTCCCGCTTGCTGGCATCGCCTCCAGCATAGCGTGGAGCAGTTCGGGAACATTTTGTGTAACTTTGAGGGCACGTAGTGCCACCTGGTCAGGAGCTTGTAGAACAATTCGTACAACGTCATGCAGTGAATCAACATTTTGGTGTGCGAAATTGCTTCTGACCAGCTTTCTTCAGTTAGGTTTACATTTCAGTCTCTTTCCCACTTCGTCATCTGTATGGTTTTGGTCAATTTCGGAATGTTAAGAAGGATTTGATAATGGGAGGATAAGGGGGAGGTATGATGGATAACTGTGGATAGACGGGTCTCCCACAGCGTCAATGGTCTGGGAGGGGCTTCAAAGAATCCCCAAGATGACAGTATTGAGAGTAGCCTTAGTAGGTCAAACGCGAATCTAGGCTGGATATCATGAATATTAGCCAGGTCAGTGGGTGACGTTGGATTCTCCCCTGAAAAAAGGTCTGCCACTCTGAGTGAAAAGAAGGCCCGTCTTATTGCGAGGCTCGCTAGTGGAAGGCCGTATAAAAGGCCTGATATTGAGTGGAATGGTGAGGGGTGTGGAGAGACCATAGCGTTGTGACAGAGACGCAGCCAGGAGTTCCCGCAGTGGAGAATAATTTAGTTGTTAATCGGGATATCCGAGGCGCAATGGGATGGTATCCATATAAGGTCCAGCAAGGTCATGTGAGCTGGCAAAGGTGCCTGTTCAATTTCTAGCCAGCGGGGACCAGCCCCTTGTACATTCCATTCGGAAATGTGGGATAAGAGGGAGGCTTCGTAGTAAAGCCGTATGTTCGGGAGGCCTAGCCCTCCGGCAAGGATTGGACGTTGCAGCAAAGAGGCCTCTTTCCGTTCCATATGTACCGATTAATTACCGCTTGAAATTTGTTGAGCAGCAAGAGTGGGGCTTTTATAGGTAAGCACCTAAAAAGATATGTTAATTTAGGGAGCTGCATCATCTTAACTGCTGCGATTCTCCCAAACCAGGAGATTTCGTCATATCTCCTGGCACACAGGTCCCTTTGTAGCTGGGAAAGGAGGGCGTTGAAGTTCCTAGACAGGATTGTTCCCAAGTCATGAGAGAGGAACACCTCTAAGTGTTTCAGGCCGGACATTGACCACTGAAATTTATAATGCCTGAAAGTTTTATATATATATATATATATATATATATATATATATATATACATACATACACACATATAGTGGGGCAAAAAAGTATTTAGTCAGCCACCAATTGTGCAAGTTCTCCCACTTAAGAAGATGAGAGAGGCCTGTAATTTTCATCATAGGTATACCTCAACTATGAGAGACAAAATGTGGAAACAAATCCAGACAATCACATTGTCTGATTTGGAAAGAATTTATTTGCATATTATGGTGGAAAATAAGTATTTGGTCACCTACAAACAAGCAAGATTTCTGGCTCTCACATACCTGTATCTTCTTCTTTAAGAGGCTCCTCTGTCCTCCACTCATTACCTGTATTAATGGCACCTGTTTGAACTTGTTATCAGTATAAAAGACACCTGTCCACAACCTCAAACAGTCACACTCCAAACTCCACTATGGTGAAGACCAAAGAGCTGTCGAAGGACCCCAGAAACAAAATTGTAGACTTGCACCAGGCTGGAAAGACTGAATCTGCAATATTATTTATTATCTCCCTCAATCTGGGGCTCCACGCAAGATCTCACCCCGTGGGGTCAAAATGATCAAAAGAACGGTGAGCAAACATCCCAGAACCACACGGGGGGACCTAGTGAATGACCTGCAGAGAGCTGGGACCAACGTAACAAAGGCTACCATCAGTAACACACTACGCCGCCAGGGACTCAGATCCTGCAGTGCCAGACATGTCCCCCTGCTTAAGCCAGTACATGTCCGGGCCCGTCTGAAGTATGCTAGAGAGCATTTGGATGATCCAGAAGCGGATTGGGAGAATGTCATATGGTCAGATGAAACCAAAGTAGAACTGTTTGGTAGAAACACAACTCGTCGTGTTTGGAGGAAAGAGAATGCTGAGTTGCAACCAAAGAACACCATACCTACTGTGAAGCATGGGGGTGGCAACATCATGCTTTGGGGCTGTTTCTCTGCAAAGGGAACAGGACGACTGATCCGTGTACATGAAAGAATGAATGGGGCCATGTATCGTGAGATTTTGAGTGCAAACCTCCTTCCATCAGCAAGGGCATTGAAGATGAAACGTGGCTGGGTCTTTCAGCATGACGATGATCCCAAACACACCACCCGGGCAACGAAGGAGTGGCTTCGTAAGAAGCATTTCAAGGTCCTGGAGTGGCCTAGCCAGTCTCCAGATCTCAACCCATAGAAAACCTTTGGAGGGAGTTGAAAGTCAGTGATGCCCAGCGACAGCCCCAAAACATCTTTAGAGGAGATCTGCATGCAGGAATGGGCCAACATACCAGCAACAGTGTGTGACAACCTTGTGAAGACTTACAGAAAACGTTTGACCTCTGTCATTGCCAGCAAAGGATATATAACAAAGCATTGAGATGAACTTTTGATATTGACCAAATACTTATTTTCTACCATAATTTGAAAATAAATTCTTTCCAAATCAGACAATGTGATTGTCTGGATTTGTTTCCACATTTTGTCTCTCATAGTTGAGGTATACCTATGATGAAAATTACAGGCCTCTCTCAGGGCCGGCCTTTGGGCAAGCACCAGTAAAAAATAAAATTAAAATGTATTAATTTTTTTTCAAATTTTTATTTTTTTCAAATTTATATTATTTTTTTAACGCCATTTTTTAGGCAGACACTCAGGCAGGGGAGGCCACGAGACAGACAGTCTTAGACAGAGCACTTGAATGATTGGAGGATATAAACTTTTATACTCCAATCATTCGGTGCTGAGACTGGGTCAGGGGAGGAGGCGGAGCACCGGAGGGCGGAGCATGGCTGTCAGACCTCAGTGCGCAGCAGACCAACGTTAATCTGGTCTGAGGAGCCCTGCCTGGCTGGCCCTGACCTGTGTGGCCCAGTATTAGCAGCCAGCCAAGCAAGAAGAGCAGTGCCGTGAGAGAAGCAGAGGCGGAGACTGACTAGTGGGAGGGAGCAATTAGAGTCACTGTGAGTCGAAGAAGTAAGTCAGACAGACTCAGTCAAGTGTTCTTCTTCTTGTGTGGGGTCCCTGTGGGCTGGCTGTGGGACTGTGAGACGGAGTCGAGTCGGAGTGTATATCTGAAAATGTATTATCATAAAAGAGTTCATTATTTCCCAGATATCTGATACCATACAGATTTTGATTCCTCAATGTAGGCAGGTTTTATTGTTCCCTATAATTAGATGTTAGTGTCACTCAGCATGAGTACTGTAAAATCATTTGGGAAATGTATTCAGATACAAGTGGCATCATGTGGATCATTCTAAAGATGTGCTATATTTTCTAATAGAAGGATTAAAATTATAAATGAAAGACAAATGATAGGCAGATTAGAAACTCATAATAAGAAACATCTAACATGCAGCCATCTCAGAGAAACTTAACACTCAAGTACTATTAGTGGACTGAGTCTGGGACTACTACTGTGGGACTGACCGAGGAGTGGAGGAGGACAGTGACAGAGCTCAGAGAGCCGGAGACTGTAGACACAGACTAGTCTGAGAGTGAGACGACGAGTAGTCAGGGGCTGGCCTGGGCGGCCATTTTATTTTCTTTGAAAATATTAAAAGTGCTGTGGAACTTGTTATTGAGCCAAAGTGACAGTCACCACATGTATTTAGCACTGCTATGTCACTATCTGCTGCACAGTGCACAATGTACAATACTCTTTTCAATCTGATGCTCACCACTTGTATTTCGCACTGCTATACCACTATCTGCTGCACAGTGCACAATCATGTACAATACTCTTTTCAATCTGATGCTCACCACTAGTATTTAGCACTGCTATGTCACTATCTGCTGCACAATGTACAAAACTCTCCAGTGTGATGTCACTATCTGCGGCAGAAGGTACAATACTCTCTCCAGTGTGATGCTCACCACTTGTATTTAGCACTGCTATGTCACTATCTGCAGCAGAAGATACAATACTCTCTCCAGTGTGATGCTCACCACTTGTATTTAGCACTGCTATGTCACTATCTGCGGCAGAAGGTACAATACTCTTTTCAATCTGATGCTCACCACTAGTATTTAGCACTGCTATGTCACTATCTGCTGCACAAGGTACAATACTCTCTTCAATCTGATGCTCACCATCAGTGTGTTGCTCACCACATTTATTTAGCACTACTGTGTCACTATCTGCTGCACAATGTACAATACTCTCTCCAGTGTGATGCTCACCACTTGTATTTAGCACTGCTATGTCACTATCTGCTGCAAAAGGTACAATACTCTCTCCAGTGTGATGCTCACCACTTGTACTTAGCACTGCTATGTCACTATCTGCGGCAAAAGATACAATACTCTCTCCAGTGTGATGCTCACCACTTGTATTTAGCACTGCTATGTCACTATCTGCGGCAGAAGGTACAATACTCTTTTCAATCTGATGCTCACCACTAGTATTTAGCACTGCTATGTCACTATATGCTGCACAATGTACAATACTCTCTTCAATCTGATGCTCACCACATGCAAAAGGTACAATACTCTCTCCATTGTGCCACTCACCACATGTATTTAGCACTGCTATGTCACTATATGCTGCACAATGTACAATACTCTCTTCAATCTGATGCTCAGCACATGCAAAAGGTACAATACTCTCTCCATTGTGCCACTCACCACATGTATTTAGCACTGCTATGTCACTATCTGCTGCACAATGTACAAAACTCTTTTCAATCTGATGCTCACCACTAGTATTTAGCACTGCTATGTCACTATCTGCTGCACAAGGTACAATACTCTCTCCAGTGTGATGCTCACCACATGTATTTAGCACTGCTATGTCACTATCTGCTGCACAAGGTACAATACTCTCTTCAATCTGATGCTCACCATCAGTGTGTTGCTCACCACATTTATTTAGCACTACTGTGTCACTATCTGCTGCACAATGTACAATACACTCTCCAGTGTGATGCTCACCATATTTATTTAGCACTGCTATGTCACTATCTACTGCACATTTTACAATACTCTCTCCAGTGTGATGCTCACCACATTACTGTACAGCTGTACAGTTATGAAGTGAGAGAGACGCTGTTCCAACTTCACACAGCACAAGGCTTCCAGGTTGGTGAGTTCCAGTGGTCCCTTGATGTGAATCCACTCCAGTGGCGATAGTGAGTTACCTCTGTTCCCCTCATATTGCGGCCATTACATATTTTACCTTGCACACACCTTGTGCTACGGCACACAGAAAATTATGCTAATTGTTTATTAGCGTTATCTTCATTACTGGGTTTTCCTCATTTTATTATTATGTATACACACACACGTGTATATATATATATATATATATATATATATACACAAGTATGCTCTCTGTAGTGTCATCTTGGCAATATCATCTTCAAGTAAATTTGTATAAGGTAATTTGGGGAGACAAGCAAAGAGGAGCACAAAGACTAAGGTTATAGTATATGTGTTTAAAGAGTTTCTGATGTTAATGAAGCAGTTTTTTCTGTATTTCTTGTGATACACTTGTGGTATGGCAAGTGCTTTGATTTCTGTGACATCCAAAAATAATACATCCCACTGTTGTGATAAATTAAATTTACTTTCATATACTTATTAATCTCAATTAGACCTTGACTAAAATGTGTCCACCACTAAAATGCATTGTGTGTATGTGAGACAGAGTAAAAGTGTGTGTGGGCTATCTGTGTGTGTGTGGGCTGTGTGTGTATGTATGGGCTATCTGTGTGTGTGTGGGGGGGGGGGGCTATCTGTGTGTGTGTGTATGGATGTATGTGTATATAAGTATCTGTGTGTATTATATATGTGTGTGTGTGTGTGTGGTACAGTGCATTGCCCCATTTCTTTTAAGTATTTTTTGTTCTGGGTAGAGGCCTCGTGCTGTCATTCTGCCTAGGGACCTGCACTTGCTAGGGCGGCCCTGGCGTCTCTGTAATGTTCTTGTTATCATAAGAATACACATAAAAATAAGGCCTTGTTCAACTCAACTGTTCCTAATTGTCAGCATAATTCTAAATTATATACATAAACGGTTCTTCCAATAGTACAAATGGTATATTGCAATATATACAATGTTATAGTGCTTCACTTTAGTGAATTTATGTTTTTTTTATTTAAAATGTTGTGCATTACCTTCAATGGTGGGGGCGGAGATTGGGCGGAGTTGGGGGCGGGGATAAAGGGGGCCCCATTTTGTCATCCTGCCTTGGGCCCCGCAATGGCTAGGGCCGGCCCTGTCTCTCATCTTCTTAAGTGGGAGAACTTGCACAATTGGTGGCTGACATCATATTACCTGAAAAAATTGAATTTACTGCATTATAGTGGACCAAGTGAGCTGCGGCCGCCAATGTAAAAATTCAGTATGCTCAGAGAAGGCTGCTAGTAAAATCTGGGTGTGGGGGGGGGGGGATTTGACTGGTTCCTTTTGATACAAAAAAAATATATTAAAGCTTACATTTTTTTTATTTTTTTTTATTAAAGATTATTAATAAAGAAGTGTAATTACACACTTAGGACCCTCACCTGCCTATGACTGCACGTCACTGGTGTATATATGACTGTAAATGTATATATACACGCATACATTAATATATATATATATATATATATATATATATATATATATATATATAAAAATTATAAATGTAGAAAGAGAATATCAAAACAGAGAAGAGGCGCACAGCAATATATGTATAAGCCGCAATATGGCTATAGTTTCATAAGTCAGATTGACTGCAAAAGTTCAAAATACAGAATGTTAGCTTTTCAAAATCTTCTTATGAATGACTCCTTGTTCGCGGTAAGTATATTATAAGTACCTGAAAAGACCTCAATTCTATGAGGTAAGTGACCAGCGGTGGGGTAAAGGTGATCTCTTGGTTCTTTTTGGAATGATTCCTTGATGGTTTCCTGTAGTTGGTTTGTCTGAAAATGGGAATCCTGGACTCTCTTGTATAAGTAAAGATGATCCTCTGACCCCCTCTGGGAAGGTGTCTGGACTGGTCTTTTTAACAATGGCAATCTTGGACTCTCTTGGTGTTTTTCTTTTCCTCTGGTGGTGAGATATCCAGTGTCCTCACATACTCATGAGTAGATGGGATGTGAAAGGAAAAGACAAGAACATAGTGTAATATTGTTTGGTAAAAGACAATTTATTATAAACAAATAAAACGTGCTTACATTTGTCACCCTCAATCCAATATGAGGTAAGTTAACAGCGTGTGTAAAAACTGCACCAAGCTTAACTGCTCTTTATCCTGATTGTGTGCTTGCAGGTTTAAAAAGCTTATGCAAATGACCGTTATTTTTTATAAAGTACACAAGTCCTTAATATTAGATGTGGGCTCGGTATAATAGTAGATTGACTGCGTGTTAAGATAATGAAGGCAACAAGCAGAATGCCCAAAAGAAAAAAGGCTGTTTGTTTAGAAGTTCAAAGTTCCATGTTTGAGTAGCGTGCAGTGCAATGAACCCAGAATAAAAACAATATAAAAGTTCAAATACAAATTAAAAAGTGCCGATTCTAACAAGGCCTGTCAGCCCACTTTGTCAAATGTCCTTACGCGTTTCGAAGTATAAGCGTTACTTCTTCTTCAGAGGCAAAAAGTGATGTGACAGGCATCGGCGAGTTCCGTGTTTTTAAGACTGAAAAGTGGGCATGTTTTTCCGGCTTGTTAGTTTGTGCGGCAACTTACGTCAGACGTATGCAGTGTTACGTGTATGTGTATCTGTGTTCGTGATTGCCATTGTTTTAAGATTGCCATTGTTAAAAAGACCAGTCCAGACACCTTCCCAGAGGGGGCCAGAGGATCATCTTTACTTATACAAGAGAGTCCAGGATTCCCATTTCCAGACAAACCAACTACAGGAAACCATCAAGGAATCATTCCAAAAAGAACCAAGAGATCACCTTTACCCCACCGCTGGTCACTTACCTCATAGGATTGAGGTCTTTTCAGGTACTTATAATATACATACCGCGAACAAGGAGTCATTCATAAGAAGATTTTGAAAAGCTAACATTATGTATTTTGAACCTTTGCAGTCACCTGACTTATGAAACTATAGCCATATTGCGGCTTATACATATATTGCTGTGCGCCTCTTCTCTGTTTAGATATTCTCTTTCTACATTTACATACCACAGTGACAAGGGTACACTGTATCATTACACAGGCAGCACGCGTATACCTTACAGGACACAAGTAACATTTTTTCTTGACTATATCACACAGTTAATCTATACCTCAAAATAACCAATATCTATCCAATATAATACACAACCAGTGGATAGATCAAACTAACATAGTGGTATTTTAGTTTTAGCGCTGGTGCCCTTCATTTATATATATATATATACACAAATACATCTTTAGCAATGTACATTTATTTGTCTCAATGTTAAAGCCATTTGCCTGCCTTTTTTTTTTTCTAACACCCAAGATCTCCAATTTTTTAGCCCTTATAAGTTTTTCGTGCAACATTTTTATTATTATTTTTTTATCAGAAAGTGTTATTATGAGTGTAACTATACTTTGTAAAGTATTTTTTTAAGTGGTTTGTGCAACTTTTTGTTTTCGGAAACCAGTTAACCACAGCTCTGAGATTGGGGTAAGGATTAAAACATAAATGGCGATTGCGCTAGCGCAATCCTGATTTCGCTCCACTTGTAATAAAAGTGCTCCTCACTTGTAATGTAGCCCTCTCTTGTAAATCTCTTAACTATTCCCTTGTAATACTAGATTGTGCACTAATTTGAATGGTGGCTCACAATATTGATAGCTGCATACCACAATATCCAATAATAGCTAAGCATCAAAACAGAAGGTAATTTTCATAGAATTGCAGCGCTGCTCCTCTCCTCCTTAAACTAAGCAATCCGACTTTCCATCTTCCCGTGGTAGCCTCAGGGAGGAAGAATCACAATTGTGCAATAAAATCAAGCCAAACAATGCACTGAATGCAGTATACTCACAGAGGATGCGTTGGATCAAATTCTTTAACTCAGAAAAAACTGGAACAACATAGTAAATAAAAAATACAGCTTTACTGAAAACTTTATAAAAGTTCACGCAATTAAAATGTCTGTTACATAAAAAGTGCTCAACCAATTTAGGCAAATGCCTGTTTTAAGAGCAATAAAACAAGCAATAAAAAGCTATAACAGTCCCTTTGTCCTCTGGTTTTTTTATACCTAAGAAAACTCCTCCTACCCATTCAGTGGTAGGTATAATACCTGTTCAGGAAATGGGTTTACAATGTGAGGAGATTTACCCTTTTGTTTTAAATGGGGGAAATCTGTCTTTATTCTTATTGTAATAAAAATTCTAATTTAAGATATGAATTTAAAGTATATTAGTTACGATAACCTTTAGTGCATCCAATGATTCAATTAAATATTTCCCATATTTTAAACACTTACAATCTAACGGCTAGATTTAGAGTTTTGTCGGTAAAGACCCGCGTAGCTAACGCTGCTTTTTTTTCCCAGCGCACCCTTTGACAACGCTGGTATTTAGAGTTGTCTGAGGGGCTGCGTTAGGCTCAGAAAAGGGTGCGTTGAGCCTAATTTAGCTCCACTTCAACCCTCAATACCAGCGTTGCTTACGGTAGCGGTAAGCTGGAAAAACGTGCTCGTGCACGATATCCCCATAGGAAACAATGGGGCAGTTTGGGCTGAAAAAAAACCTAACACCTGCAAAAAAGCAGCGTACAGCTTCTAACGCAGCCCCATTGTTTCCTATGGGGAAACACTCTCTAAGTCTGCACCTAACACCCTAACATCAACCCGAGTCTAAACACCCCTAACCTTACACTTATTAACCCCTAATCTGCTGCCCCCGCTATCGCTGCCACCTGCTGTATATTATTAACCCCTAATCTGCCGCTCCATACACCGCCGCAACCTACATTATCCCTATGAACCCCTAATCTGCTGCCCCTAACATCGCGGACCCATATATTATATTTATTACCCCCTAATCTGCCCCCCCCCCCAACGTCGCCGCTACCTTACCTACACTTATTAACCCCTAATCTGCCGACCGGACCTCGCCGCCACTATAATAAATATATTAACCCCTAAACCGCCGCACTCCCGCCTCGCAAACACTATAATAAATTTTATTAACCGCTAATCTGCCCTCCCTAACATCGCCGCCACCTACCTACAATTATTAACCCCTAATCTCCTGCCCGCACCGTCGCCGCTACTATAATAAAATTATTAACCCCTAACCCTAACACCCCCCTAACATAAATATAATTTAAATTAAATGAAATAATATTCCTAAAATTAAATTAAATAATCCTATTTAAAACTAAATACTTACCTAGAAAATAAACCCTAATATAGCTACAATATAATGAATAATTACATTGTAGCTATTTTAGGATTTATATTTATTTTACAAGCAACTTGGTATTTATTTTAACTAGGTACAATAGCTATTAAATAGTTAATAACTATTTAATAGCTACCTATTTAAAATAAGTACAAAATTCCCTGTAAAATAAATCCTAACCTAAGTTACAAATACACCTAACACTACACTATCATTAAATTAATTAAATAAATTACCTACAATTAGCTAACTTAAAATACAATAAAATAAACTATTCTATAATACAAAAAAACCCCACTAAATTACAAAAAATAAAAAAGAATTACAAGATGTTTAAACTAATTACACCTAATCTAAGCCCCCTAATAAAATAAAATATCCCCCCAAAATAAAAAAATACCCTACCCTATTCTAAACTACCAAAGTAATCAGCTCTTTTACCAGCCCTTAAAAGGGCTTTTTGCGGGGCATTGCCCCAAAGTAATCAGCTCTTTTACCTGAAAATAAAAATACAATACCCCCCCAACATTACAACCCACCACCCACATACCCCTTCTCTAACCCACCCAAACCCCCATTAAAAAAAAAACCTATCGCTAACCCCCTGAAGATCATCCTACCTTGAGTCGTCTTCACCCAGCCGAGCCGAATTCTTCATCCAAGGTGCGCAGAGGAGGTCCTTCATCCGGTAGAAGTCTTCATCCAAGCGGGGCAAGAAGAGGTCCTCCATCCGGTAGGAGTGTTCATCCAGGCGGCGTCTTCAATCTTCATCCATCCGGACCAGAGCGGAGCCATCTTCAAAGGAGCCGACGCGGAGCCATCCTCTTCAACCGACGACTTCCGACGAATGAAGGTTCCTTTAAGGGACGTCATCCAAGATGGTGTCCCTTCAATTCCGATTGGCTGATAGGATTCTATCAGCCAATCAGAATTAAGGTAGAAAAAAATCTGATTGGCTGATGCAATCAGCCAATCAGATTGAAGTTCAATCCAATTGGCTGATCCAATCAGCCAATCGTATTGAGCTCGCATTCTATTGGCCGATCGGAACAGCCAATCTTAGATGACGTTCCTTAAAGGAACCTTCATTCGTCGGTTGAAGAGGATGGCTCTGCGTCGGCTCCTTTGAAGATGGCTCCGCTCCGGATGGATGAAGATTGAAGACGCCGCCTTGATGAACACTTCTACCAGATGGAGGACCTCTTCTTGCCCCACTTGGATGAAGACTTCTACCGGATGAAGGACCTCTTCTGCGCACCTTGGATGAAGAATTCGGCTCGGCTGGGTGAAGATGACTCAAGGTAGGATGATCTTCAGGGGGTTAGCGATAGGTTTTTTAATGGGGGTTTGGGTGGGTTAGAGTAGGGGTATGTGGGTGGTGGGTTGTAATGTTGGGGGGGTATTGTATTTTTATTTTCAGGTTTTTTTGGAGAACCTTGGAAGAGAGCATGTAAAATAACCATATTTACTAATTAGCTGATTATTCCAACTGTGCTCCAGTTCAGTTAACCTCAAAATGTGGCCTGTTAGGGAGGCCTAAAAACAGGTTTGAAAACCAGTGTTTTAAGGTATTCAAAACCTTCTTAAGCAGTAAGCGGATATGATCCACTTAAAATCTAAATTTGGTAAGTGAGCCTGGCGTATAGGCCCCTGCATATTACAGGTGGTGTGAGGTAAATCTACTGATTTTCGCTTACTTGGTTTAGGGATAGCCACTAAAAGCTCTGCCATAGTCTTTTGAATATTTGTTTTAAACTCTGGAAAAAAAATCTGTGGAATGCCATTGAGCCACATAAATAGGCATGGGCACTAAATGTCTGCCAGGTGCCATACTGACAGGATTACGAGTTGCGAACTGGAGATGAGAAATTAAAACAAACCAAATGAGGGGGCATCCAAGTGGTAATATCGGAATAAATCGTTAAACAGATATAACAGATCTCATCTCAATGAGGAATACAAACAATAAATCTGTTACCAAACAGTTGTGCAATAATAGTCCCAAAAGAATTTGTGCTCTGCACTATTCAAAGGGCCTCGATGGATATCAAGGTATAGGTGACTGCTCTCCTCTTTACAGACGAATAGGAACCAAACTATGAAGTGAAACACAAAACAGAGGGGCGCCTTATGTGCAAATGAACCAAAAGTGAGCATGACATTATGCAACCAAAATCATGATGCAACCATCAGGCCTGATGAAACTGCAGTTGCCGAGAAACGCGTTGTAGATAGGGGTTAAAACTTGGACACCCCTATTTTAACTCACTGCTTTTGTTTTTAATGTGTTGTTTTTAAATAAAAAAAACTTTTAAACTTAAGCACAGTTCTAGCACCTTTGTTTTTCCCATTTGAATGCTACACGGAGTTGAGCTTCATATCCTTGGATCTTTCTTGTGAATCAATGGGCTGAGCAGCACCTGGAGAGAGGGTGAGCTGATGCACCCTGAGATATCAGCACGTCACTACCAGCACATTGGTGTGCTATTGCCAAATGTGAGTACCCATTTTTGGATTTTGGTTGCATCATTTCATGCTCACTTTTGGTTGATCTGCACATGAGGCGCCCCTCTGTTTTGTGTTTCACTTTATAGAACTGGAGATGAGGTACACAATAAGTACACAACTGGATAATTTGGTCCACTGGGACAGTTTTGCACAATAAACAGGGATAATGGACTGCAGTATGTTTCCTGTGGGTCTCTTGCAATGGGTCAGTCATATTAGATGGGGGTACAGACATGACTCAAAAATAATAAGCAAAACTGAAAGTAAATGGAAATAATAATATATTCCAAAGTTCTAAGTTACCAAAAAATACAACAAACAGCCTATATGAGCACCACAGAACCCCAAAATCAGAACCATCCCCCCAAAATGATTTACCCTCAGAAAAAATTCACCTACCCACCCCCTCAGCAGCTCCTATGAGGGTACTCCCCCATCTCCTGGGCAAATTAAGTGTTAAAACTTGCCCCATATAGTTAGAAATGCCTGAAGACAGACCCTGAGCAAATCTACTGTTCCAGTGAGGGAGAGAGAAAAGGACGCCAAAGGGAAGGGTGTGTCCCATCTTACCTCCAGAAAGATATGCAGGCTAAAGCCTATGAGTAAAGACACAAAAAACACAGTTTACAGACAAAAAGTGAATAAATGCACCTCTTGATTCACCTTCTTTCTCCCATCCTAACTGCATCTTAAAGAGACAGTGATGCTTTTCTGTTTTGAGAGGAAAAAGGTGAACTCAAGACAAAACACAGTGAGAGCTGCTAAGGGGTAATAGGGCAATAAAATAAGAGGGATTTTAAGTCTGAATTACGGAATTTCTGGTGTTAAAGACATAGGTAAAGCACTATGTGTAAAGGCTGTGAACCCCCCAACTATGTAGTACCCATAAAAGGAGAGTACTATAGATAGTTCCTGGGCTGTGTTTAGTGCCACTTACCTGAACTGCAGCACCCCTCCACTGTATCTTAGCAGCCTGCCAAGGCTTTTCTCTCTCACAGAATGCTGATCCAGTAGAGAGCTCATCCAGGCAAGTAAATATACTGCAGATGATATTTGCAGATATACATGCAACCCCTCAGGTGGAGGCTAAGGGAAGGGGTCCCTGCAACGCCCGATGGCAATTATGGCAAAGAGATTTACCAGTGAGGGTACTGACATACCATAACTGAGGTATTCCTTAACCCTGCTTCACTCAGAATCTTGGAGAAAATATCCTGAAGTCTTCCCTGAGCAAAGATGGAAGAGGGGTACTGGGTTTCAAGTCAGGTCTGAGCTCCCAATAAATGATTAGATAGAAAATAATAACATTTTGCTTGCAGAGCACCTCTCTCAACCTCTCTCCTTGGAGGCCAAGAACAAACTGAGTGGTGAGGATTAAAGCTCTTGTGAGGGTTCTTGACCTCCTCCTAGTGGCAGGAAATATATCCCGCATGTTATGGACTCTCATCATCTTACGAAAGAAAAAGGACATTTTTAACAGTTTTTGTAAATGCACATAGACGTAAACTTCCTGTTAGCTTCAATATTAAAAAGGCCAGAATAGAAAAATATTTTTTAATATATTACTGCTCTTTTATATGCATGATAGCAAAAAAATGTTACAATTCACTGTACTGGACCTTTAAGAAAGCAAACGGCAAACTACTCACATGTGCTCTACACCAGTATTACATTGCTGTACTATAAATGAAGGTGGCAAAAACTCTTCTGCAAATCTTTTTCAGCTAAGGAGCCTATGGCACAAAGCAATAGCTTCTTGGAAATATATATATATATATATATATATATATATATATATATCACTTGGTAAATAAAGACCTGCACTCCAATCCTCAAATATTTGAGTGAGCAGCCACCAGGGTGCTATATCAGAGATATACAAAAACAGTCACTAATAAGACAGCACTCACTGGGTTTAAAAATAAAACTTAGCTTTTATTGTAGAATTTTCAAAGATTAAAACGATCCCATGACGTTTCGGTGCCAACCAGCACCTTTATCAAATGGTTCAAACAGTTCCTTCAGGCAGACAAAGCCTGACATCCACAGGGAAAAACAGGTTAAAAACTATGAGACAATGCAGCTTTATATACACATTCTATCTTGATTGCAAACTTAGTTTAACTGTGTGTGTGCACGTTCACATCACTGAAGCCACGCCCCTTCCTGATTCATAGTGCAACCAGCACCAACAAAGTTGAAAACACAGCTCCGTTACCATGGTTTTCAACTTTGTTGGTGCTGGTTGCACCTATGACAACACACTACACTATGAATCAGGAAGGGGCGTGGCTTCAGTGATGTGAGGTGCACGTGCACACACACAGTTGAACTAAGTTTGCAATCAAGATAGAATGTGTATATAAAGCTGCATTGTCTCATAGTTTTTAACCTGTTTTTCCCTGTGGATGTCAGGCTTTGTCATCTGCCTGAAGGAACTGTTTGAACCATTTGATAAAGGTGCTGGTTGGCACCGAAACGTCATGGGATCGTTTTAATCTTTGAAAATTCTACAATAAAAGCTAAGTTTTATTTTTAAATCCAGTGAGTGCTGTCTTATTAGTGACTGTTTATATATATATATATATGTAATTGGAAGCGGTGTACCAGCTCAACCCAATCAAATAATATATAGATTAGCCCTAGATATGTAAATTAATATATCTTGGGGTGCACAGGGGCATAGAACAAATTGATATACTATAATATATAGAAAAAACTAAAGGGGGGACAGAGAAAAAAAAAGAAAGAAAAAAGTATGCCCTATACCAGCACTAATCATGGAAAAAATTGGGATAAAGTCATCAAAGCTGGGTGTGAGAGCTACCGGTCTAGGGGATATATAAGCCCCTCTCCTATAAACATAAACCTGCTAGTCATAGATGTACAAAAAAGATATTCAATTTATTAGTCAAAAATACATATAGATATACGAACGAGTAAAAGAGTGCCTAAATTTAATAAAGTACCTATCTACCAATGGCCATTGGGGAGAAGCCTGTATCCATGGATAGAGCTCAAATAATAGTTACTCAAAACATCGTAATTGAGCCTAATAAAATTCATATAGTGATACTAGAATTTAGGATTGTGGCCCATAGAGTCCATGCAGGATAAATACCACACGAGTCTCCAAGACATGCAGTAGGGCCATACATTTAAAGCAGTCATATATGGAGAAATGTTAGTAGAGGACAGCAGTTTGTGCAAAAATATGCCATGCAATGCAGGTAAGGAAGCAAAGAAGCAATATAGCAGTCAAGCAGTTCAAATAGTGGAGACACAACTGTAAGATATTCCAAGCAATTTTTGGCTCTTAGAAATTGCTGGGTATACTTGCTGCAGGGTACTACCTACTGAGGGATTTACCCTCGCTTAAGGTACCCTTTGTTGAAGGCAAGTAACGTGGATAGATCTCCCCCGTCTTCGTCAATATATGACATCCATATGTGCTGATGTGTGTCAGTCCAGACTCAAAGTGCTGAATTGTTGTTTTCTCCATATGCTGCAGTCAGATGCTGAAACTCCAAAGCGTATGCTGTAACGTTGCTGCTATTCCTAGTCGCTCAATGGAGAAATAGATGTAAATAGACTCCCCAACGGTCAGAGAAGTCCAGGACCCTCAGCTGGCCTAGCCGAGGTCAGTAGTGCAAAAATACGCTACACGTGTTTCGCCGCCAGGGATACTCTGTGCGGCTTCTTCAAAGCGTGCCTTTACTGCTGTCCTCTACTAACATTTTTTTATATATGACTGCTTTAAAGGACCAGTCAACACAGTAGATTTGCATAATCAACAAATGCAAGATAACAAGACAATGCAATAGCACTTAGTCTGAACTTCAAATGAGTAGTAGATTTTTCTTTCTGACAATTTTAAAAGTTATGTGTCTTTCCACTCCCCCTGTACCATGTGACAGCCATCAGCCAATCACAAATGCATACACGTACCATGTGACAGCCATCAGCCATTCACAAATGCATACACACTTATTCATGCACATTCTCAGTAGGAGCTGGTGACTCAAAAAGTTAAATATATAAATGAGTGTGTGTGTAATGTCCCTACAAACAGTAAATTATCCAGGTGTTTACAGATTTTGAATCAAAATTGTCTTTTTAAATGAAATTCTCATTTTCCTATATGGGCTATAAATGATTATATTTCATATTGTATTAATATTCTATTTTAATATGCATGCAATAATATATTCTAATATTACAGGCATTCTCAAGTCTTACTAGAATGAACCATGGATTAAAATAAAGACTTGGAAATATTTTTAAAACAAACTTCAATGTACTTGCACTGAGATTAGTGGTGATCATTGGCAATATACTACCTACCTGGCAGGTTGTTATAACAATGTAATTGATACCCAATGGATAAATAACTGACACCAGACCTTAGATAAATGATATTTGCACAGAAATTGGTTTATGAAGTTATATGTAGTATAAACAAACACATTTTAGTGATGTAGATTTTTATTATAAAACATTCTTTATGTAAACAGAAAATTCAGCCCAAATATACAGAGGCAATTTTATATAGTCTCCTCCCCCAAGCAGCATCCATTGAACATATGAAAGATACACAGACTGTGACAGGTAACAGTATGTGAAAGTATGCAACTCAGGTACACACAATCTGTTAGCTATACAGATGTATATACAGCTCTATTCATACTGACAAATATTAATGCAGGCATACAACATATGTATCCACATGTCCATACAAATATAGATATCCACACATTTAAACAAACATATTCTGTGGCGGTCACACCGATACACAAATAGCAATGGAGACACAGTCAGAGGCATATTACCAGAACATAATGATTGTGCTAGATCACCTGAAAGTGATGCAGTATAACTGTAAATAGAGGACAACAATATATTACATGAACAACTCTATGTGCAAAATTAAGATATTTTACCTCAAAATGTCTTCATCTAACAAGAGAACATTTTCTGTGAACAGTTATCCTTCAGCTACTGTCCAGATTGAAAGTTGAAGAAAAAACAAACAAAAGCCAATCTGAATCAGCAGTGCTGAGGTCATGCTTTGCTTTATATAACATGTTAGAATGCACACTCCCTTGCAAGTCCCAGAACAAGCATCCTTATTGGCTGCTTAAAGTCCCTTTACAATGGGATGTGGCTACTGAAGAAATTTTGAGGTAAAATATCTTCCTTTTTTACATAGAGATATTCAGGTGATATATTCTAGTCAGCTTTTTACAGCTATGCTGCAGCACTTTCAAGTGCTTCAACATTTGGGTATTATGTCCCTTTAAAAGTGTGCATATCCAAGGACAAATGGATATTTACTCTACTCAACCATCCTGAACGGTTAATAGAAACTGCATGCCTATATATATATATATATATATATATATATATATATATATATAATTATTTTTTTTATATACACATACACACACACAAACAGGTAAAAAAGAAAATCCTTTAGCCAAACTACTTGGGACATTAAGCCTTTGTATTTCAAAATAGTTTGGATTTTGGAATATTTGCATCTGTAAAATGATACAGCTTGGAGAGGTGTTGGCACCAAGGGCAAGATTTATCAAATTGCGAGCGGGCAGGATTCACATGTTGTGATCCTGTCTGCATCTTATTGCACATTGTGGGGCGAATGTGTTCCCCATATTTATCATGAGGGAACACTCGGGCAATACCGGCCCCCTATCCTCATGCAACCAATTAAGTGAGAGTAGAGCTTGTCAAAATCACACTGATCTAATGAATCCAGGGTGATTTTTATCCGCCAACACAAGTTTGGCTGAGAGGGTTTATGAAGCCGAGGTTTAAACCGCTGCTTCAAAAAATATAAATTTGCAGGCTCAAATGAGCGAGCCTGCAACCGATTGAGGCATTTGCCTTGTAATAAATCTTGCCCCAAGTGTAAACAATCACCAAAAGGTATATTTATATAATATTCAATAGTTTTGCATACATAGTACCATCGGAAAGATAGTACAGTACTGTAATTAGAGAGGTAAAAGTTGTTGTTTTAAATAAATATAGACTACCATTCGCATTTTAGAACACAAAAACCAAACCATAGATCAAGGCAGAGAAGATTCTGACTTTCTGGGAAAATGGTAATTTATTATATATTTTTTTTTATTTAAATAATAATGAAAAAGTCTAGACTTCAGAATAATTCTGGATTTGAGCATTTTTTGGGTATGTATATATGTACGTGTGTGTGTGTGTGTATATATATATATATATATATATATATATTTTAAACAAATTTCACCTTTAATTACTTTTTTTAACTTAATTTGTACAGCGCCCATTACTTCCTGTCACAGCCCTCAAGGATGCTGTGGTCTCTTCAGTAAGGCAAAGGCATAGTTTTTTTTTCTTTTTAAGTGTTGCTATGAGATATTATAAACTAGCTCCAGTCAGTTTATTGCCCACCTTTCCTACAAAAAATAGGTTTTGCAATGTCTGCTTGCTTATCTAGCTGAAGGCAGGGGCTACACTGATAATTTCTAAGTGCTAATTTTACAAGAAAATTAAGTTATTTGCTTTTTTTAACACAATATGTTTACTTTTAATGTTTACTTTGATTTTATATATATATATATATATATATATATATTATTTCTTTATTTTTAAATAAAGAAGCACTGTATTATATCCAGTTAAGTATTTGTATACATTTTTACTGCAACACCATCTCTAATGATTATATGTATGTCACACACACATTCAAATTTCCATTTCTCTCTCTCTCTCTATATATATATCCAGTATATACAGGTTTATTTAATTCCGTCACGGTCATCCACACACATATTTTACAGTTCAATCATACAGTGCATTGTAACAATCCAATCACACGCATGCAGTGTATATATCAGGGTTGTCCTAAGTAATGCCCAGAGTCAACAATTCAGTCTGTCAGTGCTTTTTATGTGGGTCCCCACTTGCTCAGACTGTATATTTCTGCCTGAAACATGAATACCTTTGGCAGTATTGCCCCTTTGGCTGTGAGCCTATCCACACTGTGATCTCATCACTCTTTTACTCCCTTTAGTTTGCAACACCAGAACTCGATTTTGTATGAGAAAAGCTTGTTTGTTCCAAGGGAGGCCGAAACGTACATCTGGGGTTTGTTGTTTTCTCTTGTTCAGAGAAGAATTGCGCTGGACTGTCATTGCGCAGGGTCAGACTGATATGCTACAGGATATTTTTTTCTCTGTGAAAGGCATAATGTGCTAAAAAAAAGACTGCACCCTGAGTGGCACTAGCCTTGTGGACAAGCACAGAAGTTTTTCTAGCTTTTGTTCTGTCTCAGTTGAGTGTGTCTCTATTTTCTTGTTCCTGTCTTCTCAGATGTAATCCTAAGTATATGTTTCTGTTGCTGTGCGCATACATAATCTGACACTTATACAAGTATAGCAATGCCGTATAACGCGCTATAGATTTCTAATTCGAATAATAATATTTCTAAAATTTGTTCATAGCTATTTGACTGAAGAAAATATCCATTCAAAATTCTATTTAAAAAAATAGATAAAATTTGGACATCCCTGGTATATATTCATTAAACCCCCTACAATAATACATACTCCCACTCAAAGTTAGTTATGTCCATACATTTGTGTAACTGCAGAGCCATAGGTATATAAATCTGTTTTAAGAACTTACATCAAATACAATTGGGTCACAATTAATAAAAATGGATTTAAATATAATAATAAAAAAATTATAATCAAAATTATAATAAGAGAAAATCATTTAGAATAATTAGGGTTTGGAAATTAAATTTACACCAACTCAAACGGTTTTTAACTGGTGAACACAGTGATCTTTTGGGGATAAAAGAGCAGAAGGTTAAGCTTTAACCCACAGTAGAGGAGGGAGTTTGGGATGCAGTAGATCCTGTGTTGGAGCTGCTCCAGAACAGCCATCGTCTCTTGGGCTGCCTCTTTTGATGGAGTGCATTCTCTTTCTCTCGCTCTCTTTGCGCTCTCTGGAAGTGATCCTCTTCTTTCAGGTACCACACTGGAGGCCAGCGTTGAGCCTCTAAGGTCTGCTGATTCTCTGCAGGCGGAAGTAACAAGGTGAGAAAGACTAAAGATGCGTGACCTTCCACAATATTCCTACCGAAATCATGCTGGCTGTATTAAAGGGATACTAAACCCACATTTTTTCTTTTATGATAGATAGAGCATGCAATTTTATGCAACTTTCTAATTTACACCTATTAATATTTTTCTTCTTTCTCTTGGTATCTTTATTTGAAAAAGCAGGTATGAAAGCTTAGGAGCCGGCCCATTTTTGGTTCAGCACCCTGAATAGCTCTTGCTGATTTTTTGCTACATTTAGCCACCAATCAGCAAGCGCTGCCCAGGTGCCAAACTTAAAATGGGCCGGCTCCTAAGCTTTCATTCTTGCTTTTTCAAATAAAGATGATTATTTGATTGAACAAGGCTAGGGAGTCCCCTCAGCTTTTTTTATTTTTAAACAGAAACCTGAAACTAAAGCAGTAAAAGGGACAAATATCCAGCAAAAAATGCAGTTGGGAGCCCTGTCACAATAAAAAAGTGTTGGTTATAAAAATCTACTATATATAAATTCTATATGTAGGTTATAGTGTGTACAATGATGACAGAAAAGGGTCATTTGCCCAATTTTTTTGGAATATGAAAATCTGCTTTCAAACTGTTTAGAAACGTTTTATAATTTTATCATATACTGTACCTATTAATGTAAATGGAAAATATTTTGTATACAGCAGGTGGTGTGGTATTCATCTTGGTTATTTATAGGGACAATAAAACAAAATATTTTCTTTTGTATTCAGATACAGCATATGATTTTAAACAACTTTCTAATTTACTTCTATTATCACTTTTGCTTCATTCTCTTAATATCCTTTATTGAATGAACAGCAACACATATCTGGGATCTAGCTGAACACATTGGTAAACCAATTACAAGAGGCATATATTTGCAGCAACCAATCGGCAGCAAGCTCCCAGCTCATGAGCCTAACTAGGTATCCATTTCAGCAAAGGATACCAAGAGAACAAAGCAAATTAGATAATAGAAGTCAATTGGAAAGATGCTTAAAATTGTATGTTGTATCTGAATCATGAAATAAAATGGTTGGTGTTTCATGTCCCTTTAATGGTGGTAGTGGGAAACAGGTGTGGTGTACCAGAATGGCCCCAGACTATTATAATAGATGCCACTGACCTGCAGACACAGCACGTATATCTCGAGGAAATTTCCTGCACACTCTGTTGTAGTTGGTTGATATGTGATGCATACACCATGCAGCCAGCTGTTGAGCCCCATGAAACTGAAAAAGATACAAAGTTACCTTATTACACCCCATATGCCGGACCTCACTACCTCTGTAGTGTGCCATGTTAACAGTCCACGTATTTAAAACAATTTCTGTAATATCACAGCTTGATAAGATTAAACAAATATAACTTATTACGTCTTTGCAAGCAATATAGGCTTACAAAATGTGATGATAGGGATGTTAAAGGGACAGTATACTGTAAAATAGTTTTTCCCTTAATGTGTTTACAATTGCTTTTTTACCAACTGCAGAGTAAAAAATGTATGAAAATTAGCTTTTTAAGGTTTATTTCTGTATATAAAATCTCTGATTTTGTGTTTTGAAGCCACAACCTAATAAAATGGGTTGAGCTTGTAGGTATAATCAGATCTCATTACTGTATCACATTGTGCAAATATACCTGCTTCTTTATCTTATATCTGTCCTTAAAACAATCACCAGTACTTTGAGAGAACAATGGCAAATCAACATTTTATTACCTTATCTCTGCTATATCGCACTGGGAGTGTAATTTCTTCTGCTGGCTGTGTTTACAAAGCTTATCTATAGCTGGTACGCGCGGCCACAAACTTTCAGAATAGGTGGGGATACCACATGCTAAATTAACAATTTCAAATGCCAATATAAGGGTAAAGGAGCTACTTGTAAACAATTTAATACACTCCAGCAGGTAAAGTGGATCATTGGGAACAAATTAAAGGGGAGAAAAATTTTGAGTAAACTGTCCCTTTAAAGTCATTTTTCCTTGTTGTATCTAATAGTGCATGATTTAAAAACACGTTAAAGTCACCAACCTAAAGAATATGAATCACCTGCGTACTAGATGACTTGCAGGATGCTCTGGGCTACCAAAGAGTTAATAGTTTCACTATATATGGCAGCACTATAATTTAGTAGGCGACCTCTCTATGGTCACATGCTTAGTTGTTTATCATGGGAACAGTAATATGCATAGAAAACAATAGGCATGATGTAAACTCTCTCTCACTTTCACAAATAATTTTCCCTTCTTTGGTTGTAAGATTTTTTAGAGAAGGTTTAAAGAGATTCTTGATCTTAAAAAATTATCTTAAAAAAATGCTTAAAGGAACAGTTACTTTAAAGGGACATAAACCCTAAATTTTTCTTCCATGATTCAGACAGAGCATACTATTTTATACAACTTTCCAATTTATTTTTATTATCTAATTCATTTTTTCTCTCTGTATCTCTTGTTGAAGAAACAGCAATGCACATGGGAGAGAGCCAATAGCATGAGGCTTATATAATTGCAGCCACCAATCAGCAGCTCATGAGCCTACCTAGATATGCTTTTGCAACTAAGGATACCAAGAGAACAAATAAATTAGATGATAGAAGTAAATTGGAAAGCTCAGAAAATATTTGTTTTGGGTTTCATGGCACTTTAAAATTGGTTTGGTCTTAATGTGTTTCTATTGACTTGCTAGACCAGCTATATGGTTTATGAGAAATGGAAGGTTTATTTTTGTATATGAAATAGCTTCTTTTTTGGGGGGTTGTTTCTTGAACCGATAACCCATTACAATGGGCTAAGCTTGCAGGGAAATTAGACCTCCTTATAACTTTGTATACAAACAAGTGCTTCCTTATTGTCTGTATACCAAAGCCTAATATGCAGAGAGAGAGCAGTTGCTATCTCTCCTGCCCCCCCCCCTCACTGGAGTTACAATTTCTTCTGCTGGCTGTGTTTACATAGCCTTTCTATAGCGATTTGAAATGTTCAGTATAGGTGAGGATTACAGCAGGCAAAATCAGTTATTGCAAATCACAAACACAAAATAATGGTAAAGGAGGTATTTGTAAACAATTTAAAAATGTTGGGTACAGGTAAAATAGATTATTGTGAACACATTAAAGAAGAGAACATTTTACAGTACACTGTCTTTTTAACCCTTCTGAGCACTAAAAGCACTGATCCTATAGCACAGAGATAGTCAATTTGAGTTGAAAATGTAGACATTAAAAATATATTATTTGGGTTTTTAATATAAATGTAAGGCCTCTAAAATATTGATCTGTGGCGCCCAGCTGTTAGTAAGTTGGCCATCACTTCTATAACACAAATAATTTCAATACAAATTATATTTCCCCTTTAGTTCTTGAATCTGTGTGCTCTTATATTTTTGTCATCATCATTTATTTGTAACGGATCAACAAATTCTGTAGTGCTAGGTGCATGAAAAGAGGTACACAATGGCACTGATTTATGGTAAATTATACAGATCCCTAAAACAAATAAATAAGAGGAGCGACCCAATTCCAAAGAATTTACAATCTACAGGAATGATATAGACGTCTAGTGATGCTGTTATTGCAATGACTGAGATATAATACTAACCTGTGCAGCTTCCAGTAACATGAGAGCATCTCCATCAATGTCTTTATCATTCAAGGATGCATTCTGCATGACTGACACCGTGTGCTGCTCTGTGACAAAGCAACAAGACAAAGATAAGTTATACGCACCGGTCACGATTTACATTTAAATAAAAAACTAATATAGCAGCATTACAGGTATATTTCATAGTAATGCAGATTGGCTGAAATTTACCTCCTACCAATGCTGATTGGCTGATTGGTACTTCCTGCCATTGTTGGTCTAAATGCTGCCCTTTAGATCACAGAAGTACAATGTCCCATTAAATAAATGTATATGAATTATTTTATAGGATAATGGTGTGCCATTAGTTGTATAATGTCACATTAACTTACAAATTAGTATCCAATGCTATAGTATGCAATTGATAATTACTACCATAAAAAAGAGACTTCAAAAACTTGTACTGACATAACACACATATAAAAAGATAAAGTAGATCAAAAGGTTAGGAAAATGATTGTTTTTTTATTATTGAATTGAAATAATAATGTAGAACAACCAAACATTTCACTTATAAGCACAAAACAGTGTTACGTATTTGTATAAAGAATTGGAACAAGGAATGCTTTACCTGTTAGTGCCACTAGGTGTGGAAGGCAAAGCCGGTTTGCCAGTATGATGAGGTCTAATGGTTCTAGGTCTGGTCCTGCACTAAACTGTCCAGTATACAAATACTCTAGTACAGCACGCATACTGCTTCTAGAGGTGTATGGAACAACCACCTGTGGGGAACATAGATGAATATCAGCTAATAAACACAATTTTTACTTCACCTTTGCCTCTCTCTCATATCTCTACTCAAGCTCGTGCTATTCCACTGAACTAACTTATAATTATACGCACTCATAATTTTTATTGCCCAATTTCCTCAAATTAAACTGGACAACTCTGTTCTTTTCAAGTTTTTTACCTCAGTAGTGCTGCTCTCCAGAAAGGGGCCTCCAAACATTGCTGCCATCCAATCACAGCCTGATATTAGAAGTGGTTTGTGTGCTTTTATATTGCCATCATCAAGCACAAACGTAACATCTAATGAAAAAGGGAAGAGAAAAAAGTGGTAGTAGTGCAGGGGCGATAAAACAGTCTATGTATTTCATAACACAAGTCTATGTTCAGCCCACCACTAAACTATGCTTCCACCCCAACCTTCCAGATTCCTCAGTGTATTTTACAATATTTCCAAATGGGCACAATTCTTACCTGAGAAGGTGCCTTTAGCCAAACACTCCTTGACACGATTGCTTCTCCTTACATGGAACGCCCTAGTGATCTCCTGGTTCATGAAGGCCTCCCGGTTTAAGATATTTGCCACCATCATACGCAGGTCAAACACTTCTAACAGTTCAGCAATGTGGGCTACCTCCATCAGTTCAGGCTCCCTCTCATCCAACTTGCCTGTATACAAATATTTCAGCACTGCCCTGAATGGTCCAGGCCTCACTGAGCTGTCCATTTTCACTACGGCGACCTTTCTGGCCCTGTACCCTGGTGGTTCTTCAAAAACTCCACTATTAATGCTCTCAAATGCCCGACTCCACCCTGACAGATCTCGACCTCCCTCCCTCCCTAAAGTTCCATCACTGGCTGATGTCCGCATGCCCCCTCCCTCCACTTCTCCAGGGCCCTCACATGCATCAAAGCTTGAAGCTCTTAACAGGGGATCCCTGGCTAGGGCATGTGTTTCTCCATCCTCCAAAAGAAAAAGGTCACAGAATTTAGAAGAGGCAGTAGAGAGGTAGATGCGATGTGCATATATGCGGACTCTCTCTTGAACGACAAGCACCACATCAGCACATGATGCGTCCTCTAGTAGCCTTGCAGCATGGTCCTCACTCTGTGCTGGTGGGTCAGGAACAATAATGACAGGGGGAGGTGGTCTAGGAGGCAAAAAAGGTACCTGGGGAAGTGGTCGCCTCACAGACCGCAGGTGTGACTTCCAGAATTGCAAGTGGCGTCGAGAAATGAGTGCTGATCGAATGGCATTATCAAATACTTCCTTAATTCCACACTGTGCCACAACACTGGTCTCATAGTAGGGTATTCCCAACTCTTTGGCAACCTCACGCCCCTTCTCTGGTGGCAGAATTTCCTGAGGACGTATGGGCCTAATAGAGATGGTAAAAAACCTGTTACAGCCAAATCAGAACAAAACTGCTGTGTATTATTGCCATTATTTGAGATTTTACAGTGTTTAACAAAAACAATAATTAAATCATATAGATTGATCCAACATAATTTCTCCAATAGTGGCTTTCTCATAAATATTAATACATTTGTTCTCATAAAACATTTACACTGTTAAAAAGGTAAAGCTCTAGAATATGACACTAATCAATTTAGACACCTTATTTAGTTATGTTTGGTTCTAAGCCAGTATTTCCTCACATTTTTCACTTTTCTCTGTTAATCCTTCTTGATCTGTCTGCAGCCTTTGACACTGTTGACCACCTTCATTTGCTCCTTTTTGGAATTCTTCTGCATCTGCCACACAGACCTCTTGTAGTTCTCCTACCTGTCTAACCGGACCGTTAGTGTATCCTTCTGTGGCACATACTCTGGCCCTTTACTACTTTCTTTTGTGGTACCACAAGGCTCTGTTCTTGGTCCCCTTCTCTTCACAATTTATACATCATCCTAGGTTCCTTAATAAAGTCACACAGGTTTCAATATCATTTCTACGCTGATGATACCCAAACCTGCCTCTCTACACCAGACCTATCCCCTTCCTTACTAACTTGTGTCACTAACTGTCTTTCTAATATTTCATCCTGCATACTACACTACCTTAAGCTAAATCTCTGCAAAACTGAGCTCCTTATTTCCCCCCTTGCAAAAAATATATACCCCCCAACTTTCTAAAATGGTTGAAAATAACATCATTACCCCAACCCCACATGCCCGGTGTCTTTTGGGTCACACTTGACTTAGATCTCTCTTTAACTCTCCACATCCAGTCTTTGGCCAATTCTTACCACTTCCACCTTGAAAACATATCCAAACTTTGCCACTTCACACAAGACACAACTAAGACTTTAATCCACTTTCTCATCATTTCCTGCCTGGGCTATTGCAACTCCATCTTCTCCGACCTCCCTAGCAGCCATCTATCTCCCTCACAATCTATAATAAATGCCTCTGCCAGGCTGATCTTCCTTACACATCACTCCTCATCTGCTGCACCTCTCTGCCTTTAAGGCTCTTAATAACTGCTCCCACCTATATCTCCAACCTAGTTTAAATATTGTCCCACCTGTCCCCTTCGTTCTGCTCACAACCTCCTTCTCTCCTCCTCTCGTTACCTCCTCACATCCCATCTACAAGACTTCTCCAGATTGGCCCCTTTCTTGTGGAACTCTCTGCCTTGCTTCACAAGACTCTACCCTAGTTTTCAAACTTTCAAGTGCTCCTTAACGACTCTACTTATCTTAGTTCCTCCCCTTGAACCCCCTTACCATGTAAGCCTACGAGCCGAGGTGTTTTGCAGATCACTTTCATGAGAGCTGGTTTACAACAGTACAACTCTTGGTAGGGCCCTCCATTTGTCTCCCATAATTGTTACTTTGCATATTAGACCCATGTTTATAGGGCAGCAGAATCTGTTGGTGCTCTACAAATAACTAATGATAATAAAATAATAATACCGTACCACTTTTGCTTCAGGACATCTTTGATGTACTTTTGAAATACAGTCTATGGACACACCTTCTAAAAGCCTGTCAGGTGTTAATATTTTGCTCTGGTCAATTAGACAGGCAGATATAAATAGGTTTTTGCAGATAAATTACTGTGCAGTATGTCGGAGGGACTATACTCCAGTTTCTCGAATGACAGTGGAAAACTACAGTTATCAGATTCCAAGAAAAGCAGTCAAAATAAAGTACATTGAAACGTTTTATCCACCATAGTTTATAGAGAATTACATTCTTAGTTTAAGGGCCCTTGAAGGTTATATATATATATATATATATATATATATATATATATATATATATATCATGAAAAGTCTGAGATCTTTTAAACCTCTAAAAAAATATATATACTTTGGCACTCTCTTGTGGGCCTAGGGAGTTGAAAACCATTGTTCCAACCTCTATTTTTTTTAACTAGCTTAAAATGCCACTATAATAAAAAAAAAATATGCTCTAAGCAAATCAGCATCATGGTACTTTATGTATAAGTACAGAAAACTTATATTCCACACAGCCATTGGCTGCAAGCTCTAGTGACCTAATTATAACTGTCTCTAATTGGCTACAGCAGAGAATGTAACCTAAGTTACAACATGGCAGCACCCATTGATTATAGACACTAAAACTTTACACTTATTTTGTCACTATTTAAATAACCAATGAAACTTTAAAACATACATCTACATGTTATTCTCATCATTCTATCTAGCATTTATTTAGGCCTAGATTTGGAGTTTTGCGGCCAAAGGGGTGCGCTAGCTACGCATGCTTTTTTCTGGCCGCACCTTTTAAATACCGCTGGTATTTAGAGTTCACAGAAGGGCTGCGTTAGGCTCCAAAAAAGGAGCGTAGAGCATATTTACCGCAACTGCAACTCTCGATACCAGCGGTGCTTACGGACGCGGCCAGCTTCAAAAACGTGCTCGTGCACGATTCCCCCATAGGAAACAATGGGGCAGTTTGAGCTGAAAAAAAACCTAACACCTGCAAAAAAGCAGCGTTCAGCTCCTAACGCAGCCCCATTGTTTCCTATGGGGAAACACTTCCTATGTCTGCACCTAACACCCTAACATGTACCCCGGGTCTAAACACCCCTAACCTTACACTTATTAACCCCTAATCTGCCGCCCCCGCTATCGCTGACCCCTGCATTTTATTATTAACCCCTAATCTGCCGCTCCGTACACCGCCGCCACCTACGTTATCCCTATGAACCCCTAATCTGCTGCCCCCAACACCGACGACCCCTATATTATATTTATTAACCCCTAATCTGCCCCCCACAACGTCGCCGCCAGCTACAATAATTAACCCCTAATCTGCCGACCGCACCTCACCGCTACTATAATAAAGTTATTAACCCCTAATCCGCCTCACTTCCGCCTAACTAACCCTATAAGAAATAGTATTAACCCCTAATCTGCCCTCCCTAACATCGCCGACATCTAACTTCAATTATTAACACCTAATCTGCCGACCGGATCTCGCCGCTACTATAATAAATGTATTAACCCCTAAAGCTAAGTCTAACCCTAACACTAACACCCTCCTAAATTAAATATAATTTAAATCTAACGAAATAAATTAACTCTTATTAAATAAATTATTCCTATTTAAAGCTAAATACTTACCTGTAAAATAAACCCTAATATAGCTACAATATAACAAATAATTATATTGTAGCTATTTTAGGATTAATATTTATTTTACAGGCAACTTTGTAATTATTTTAACCAGGTACAATAGCTATTAAATAGTTAAGAACTATTTAATAGCTAAAATAGTTAAAAAAATTACAAAATTACCTGTAAAATAAATCCTAACCTAAGTTACAATTAAACCTAACACTACACTATCAATAAACTAATTAAATACAATACCTACAAATAACTACAATGAAATAAACTAACTAAAGAACAAAAAATAAAAAAGAACTAAGTTACAAAAAATAAAAAAATATTTACAACATTAGAAAAATATTACAATTTTAAACTAATTACACCTACTCTAAGCCCCCTAATAAAATAACAAAGACCCCCAAAATAAAAAAATGCCCTACCCTATTCTAAATTAAAAAAGTTCAAAGCTCTTTTACCTTACCAGCCCTGAAAAGGGCCATTTGCAGGGCATGCCCCAAATAATTCAGCTCTTTTGCCTGTAAAAAAATACATACAATACCCCCCCCCAACATTTAGAACCCACCACCCACATACCCCTAATCTAACCCAAACCCCCCTTAAATAAACCTAACACTAAGCCCCTGAAGATCTTCCTACCTTATCTTCACCATACCAGGTTCACCGATCCGTCCTCCGAAGTCTTCATCCAAGCCCAAGCGGGGGCTGGCGATCCATAATCTGGCTGAAGTCTTCTATCAAGCGGCGGCTGAAGAGGTCCAGAAGAGGCTCCAAAGTCTTCATCCTATCCAGGAATTAGAGTAGATCCGGACCGGCAACCATCTTGATCCAAGCGGCATCTTCTATCTTCATCTGATGACGAACGGCTCCATCTTTAAGACCTCCAGCGCGGATCCATCCTCTTCTTCCGACGTCCAACTGAAGAATGAAGGTTCCTTTAAGGGACGTCATCCAAGATGGCGTCCCTCGAATTCCGATTGGCTGATAGGATTCTATCAGCCAATCGGAATTAAGGTAGGAAAATTCTGATTGGCTGATGGAATCAGCCAATCAGATTCAAGTTCAATCCGATTGGCTGATTGGATCAGCCAATCAGATTGAGCTCGCATTCTATTGGCTGTTCCGATCAGACTGAGGCACAAATCCTCTTTATTTACTACCTATTTGGACATGAGTAGGTCCACATAGTGGTCTCAGTAGTATCCCGCCTATACACTTCCCTTCAATTACTTTTGATATTTCAAAGGCTTATTTACAATTTAGGGAAAGGCCTCCAGTCCTTTGGTTGTTTTTAATTTGAGATTTTCATTTTAAATTATAGTAATAAAAGTTATATTTTAATATTCCCAATTACTTCACCTCTAGTCCAGGTTTAGAGTGCTATACGTGCAGTCTTTTGTGAGGTTTCTTCCTCTAATTCTGTTTAGTATATTACATACTGCACAGCACCACCTTTTGGCTATAACAATTACTTATGACATGAACAAGGTTTTGTGTCAGCGTACAGAAAAATAAAAAAAGGTTGCCGGTGTGGTGCCACTGTATTTGTGTTGTGGTCATTGTATTTAATTAGTTTATTGATAGTGTAGTGTTAGGTTTAATTGTAACTTAGGTTAGGATTTATTTTACAGGTAATTTTGTAATTATTTTAACTATTTTAGCTATTAAATAGTTCTTAACTATTTAATAGCTATTGTACCTGGTTAAAATAAATACAAAGTTGCCTGTAAAATAAATATTAATCCTAAAATAGCTACAATATAATTATTCGTTATATTGTAGCTATATTAGGGTTTATTTTACAGGTAAGTATTTAGCTTTAAATAGGAATAATTTATTTAATAAGAGTTAATTTATTTCGTTAGATTTAAATTATATTTAATTTAGGGGGGTGTTAGTGTTAGGGTTAGACTTAGCTTTAGGGGTTAATCCATTTATTATAGTAGCGGCGAGATCCGGTCGGCAGATTAGGGGTTAATAATTGAAGTTAGGTGTCGGCGATGTTAGGGAGGGCAGATTAGGGGTTAATACTATTTCTTATAGGGTTAGTGAGGCTGGAGTGAGGCGGATTAGGGGTTAATAACTTTATTATAGTAGCGGTGAGGTGCGGTCGGCAGATTAGGGGTTAATTATTGTAGGTAGCTGGCGGCGATGTTGGGGGGGGCAGATTAGGGGTTAATAAATATAATATAGGGGTCGGCGGTGTTAGGGGCAGCAGATTAGGGGTTCATAGGGATAACGTAGGTGGCGGCGGTATACGGAGCGGCAGATTAGGGGTTAAAAATTTTAATCGAGTGGCGGCGATGTGGGGGGGCCTCGGTTTAGGGGTACATAGGTAGTTTATGGGTGTTAGTGTACTTTAGAGCACAGTAGTTAAGAGCTTTATGAACCGGCGTTAGTCCAAAAAGCTCTTAACTACTGACTTTTTTCTGCGGCTGGAGTTTTGTTGTTAGATTTCTAACGCTCACTTCAGCCACGACTCTAAATACCGGCGTTAGAAAGATCCCATTGAAAAGATAGGATACGCAAATGGCGTAGGGGGATCTGCGGTATGGAAAAGTCGCGGCTGGAAAGTGAGCGTTAGACCCTTTCCTGACTGACTCCAAATACCAGAGGGCGGTAAAAACCAGCGTTAGGAGCCTCTAACGCTGGTTTTGACGGCTACCGCCCAACTCTAAATCTAGCCGTTAGTGTTTAATGTCCCTTTAAAGGTGCCATATAATTGAAGCGCCACCTCTGTGCCGCCTGGTAATTATATATATATATATATATATATATATATATATATATATATATATATATATATATATATATATACATACATACACATACATATACATATATACAGTATATTGCCAGGCAGCTATATGGAGTTTCTGTTAAAATTTAAATTTCAAATTTTGGATAACTTAAAAACAAATATGTAAATGTGCTGAAATGTGGTAGTTTTATAGCTATTACTAGTGACTACAAAACTGCCAAATATCAATGAATCAACAGTGCAGGAGTCTGACAGCAGGGGGAGCCTGCACTCAGCAATAGCTTCATCAGGGCTAAGTTCACACACATTACTGTGACCTCCTGGTATTTCACAGAAATCTCACAAGATTTCATAGTAAAATTTCTTAAACTGCTAAGGCAAATAAAGTAACTGTGCACATGCACAAAGCCTTGCAAGTGCTGGGGCATGCCTCCTGATTGGATGCTTAAACTCCCTTTACAATGGAATGTGGCTACTGAGGAAAATTTGAGGTAAAATAATTTTTTTACATAGAGATGTTAAGGTGCTATTTTCTAGTCAGCATTAAACAGATATGCTGCAACACTATCAAGTTTCAAGTGATTCAACATAGAAAGTAATAAAGCTCTCTGGGATAGTGAATATGATATAAATTCTAAACTTGCATCAAATACCAAATATATTTTCATTTTGCCCCATTTTGCTTTGAAAACGGAACAATTTCTAATTCTCAGAAGTGAAAATGCACCCTGCTGGCTTTGTAAGGCTAACCCTGCTACATGTGTCCCTAATTGGCTTTATCGGATAACTGCAAAACAATTAATTTTATACTAACTTTATGAAAGTGGCTAGCTAAGTTGTCTGTCGTCTAAAGCCAGGATTGGCTCCTCCAAATAAGGCAAATGGTATGTGGAGTTTGCCTATTAAAAATAATTGCAGTAAAAAGGAAATTTTGAGAGTTTCAGACACACCCAGGGAACTCACCTGTCCCTCCCATTGTAGTTGGTTCCTTTCTATGTTGTGGCATTGTAGCTTAGGGCTGCCTTTTGCTTGAAATGGCAATTATATTATATACAATCCTCTAACAAACCAATATCCATATATAATATAATATCACATACTGTATTAGTGCTCCTTCTTGCACAATAAAAGTGTTTGCTATTTACATTTTAGAAGGCAATAAAAACATTATTTTCTTAAAGGGACATTAATCTGCTGTGCACAGCTACAAAATAATAGTAACCACTCACTATGTCATTCACCCTGTTCCTGCAGCTCCTTTCAAATCAGTTCTCCTGTTTTAACAGCTCAACCCCTTAAGGACAAGGCCATTTTTCAATTTCTTTCCCTTAAGGACCAGGGCTATTTTTACATTTTTTCGGTGTTTGTGTTTAGCTGTAATTTTCCTCTTACTCATTTACTTTACCCACACATATTATATACCGTTTTTCTCGCCATTAAATTGACTTTCTAAAGATACCATTATTTTCATCATATCTTATAATTTAGCATAAAAAAAATATATAAAATATGATGAAAAAATTGAAAAAAAAAAAACACTTTTTCTAACTTTGGCCCCCAAAATCTGTTACACATCTACAACCACCAAAAAACACCCATGCTAAATAGTTTCTAAATTTTGTCCTGAGTTTAGAAATATACAATGGTTTTTTTTGTAAGTTATAGGGCAATAAGTACAAGTAGCACTTTGCTATTTCCAAACCATTTTTTTTCAAAATTAGCGATAGTTACATTGGAACACTGATATCTGTCATGAATCCCTGAATATACATTGACATGTATATATTTTTTTTTAGTAGACAACCCAAAGTATTGATCTAGGCCCAGTTTGGTATATTTTATTCCACCATTTCACCGCCAAATGCGATCAAATAAAAAAAATTGTTCACTTTTTCACAAACTTTTTCACAAATATTAGGTTTCTCACTGAAATTATTTAGAAACAACTTGCACAATTATGGCACAAATGGTTGTAAATGCTTCTCTTGGATCCCCTTTGTTCAGAAATAGCAGACATATATGGCTTTGGCATTGCTTTTTGGTAATTAGAAGGCCGCTAAATGCCGCTGCGCACCAAACTTGTATTATGCCCAGCAGTGACGGGGTTAATTAGGTAGCTTGTAGGGAGCTTGAAGGGTTAATTTTAGCTTTAGTGTGAATTATTGAAAAAAAAAAAAATCATTCTGCTGTGTAGGATCCCCCCTTAGCCCCCAAGCTCTTTAACCCTCCCCCCAATAACTATTAGCCACCATTTTGGGTACTGGCAGCTGTCTGCCAATACCCACGTTGCAATAAAATAATTTTTCTTTTTTTTTTAAACCTAACTTTTTCTGTAGTGTAGCTGCCCCCTCCATACCCTCCCCCCTCCCAGATCACACCTCCTCTGCACCCACCACTCTCTCCCAGCAATCTCTCCAGCAATTATTTTTTTTCCAAGCAACTGCCCTAGATCACGGGCTCGCTCCCGCGCACACCCGGCATGGAGAACATCTGGCCGGAAGGAAGTTCCCCAGCGATGGGCCGCCCACCCACCTCCCAATGGCTCCCACCCACCAACGATCGGCACCATCACTGGCCGATGGAGAGAGGGCCACAGAGTGGCTCTCTCTGCATCGGTGTGCCTAAAAAGGTATTGTAGTGATGCCTCAATATCAAGGCATCACTGCAATACCTTGAAAGCAGCTGGAAGCGATCAGGATCGCTTCCAGCCGCTTGAAACCCTTAATGACGTACAGGGTACGTCGCTGGTCTTTAATGACCAGTTTATGCAAGACGTACCCTGTACGACATGCGTCGTTAAGGGGTTAAAGGTGCCAGATACAGAAGCTCCACCTCTTTGTACTGGGGGCCGCCATCTTGGAGCTCAGGTATTCTCACAGCCTGTGGCAGAAGCAGTGCCCACTCACAGATCAGTAATATTGCCTATTTTTTTTACAGCTGTAATATTCTTCAGGTTAGTGTGCATAAAACAAAGCAGCAGCTGTACATTTTTGCATTTTTACACAGTTTTACAGTTACACAAAATATATTTAAAAAGCACTCAACAATAATATAGAACAATGCATCACCTGCAAATATGTACAGCTCCTGCTTTGTATCATGCACACTAACCTGAAGCACATTATATAGCTGTAAAATAATAGGCAATATTAGTGATCTGTGAGTGTGCACTGCTTATGTCACAGGCTGTGAGAATACCTGAGCTCCAAGATGGCAGCCCCAGTACAAAGAGGCGGAGCTTCTGTATCTGGCACCTTTAAGCTATTAAAACAGGAGAACAGATTTGTAAAGAGCTGCAGGAACAGGATGATATGCAATAATATAATGAGTAGAAGCAATTCTAGGGTAGCTCTGCCCAACAGTTTAATTAGTTTTTAGTCTCTTTAAACAGTCTTTTTTCCCCAAAAACCTATATGTACATTATATTTTTTGTTTTAATTTATTAGGGTAAATCAAGGAAATAGGTAAAAAAAAAAAAAACAACTTACGTTAAAGCCACAGTTTGTTTTCTATCAAATGTTTAAAAGCAAGGAACTTTTAACTGTCCCTACATTTCTTTCATGTAATTAGCAAGAGTCCATGAGCTAGTGACGTATGGGATATACATTCCTACCAGGAGGGGCAAAGTTTCCCAAACCTCAAAATGCCTATAAATACACCCCTCACCACACCCACAATTCAGTTTTACAAACTTTGCCTCCTATGGAGGTGGTGAAGTAAGTTTGTGCTAGATTCTACGTTGATATGCGCTCCGCAGCAGGTTGGAGCCCGGTTTTCCTCTCAGCGTGCAGTGAATGTCAGAGGGATGTGAGGAGAGTATTGCCTATTTGAATGCAATGATCTCCTTCTACGGGGTCTATTTCATAGGTTCTCTGTTATCGGTCGTAGAGATTCATCTCTTACCTCCCTTTTCAGATCGACGATATACTCTTATATATACCATTACCTCTGCTGATTCTCGTTTCAGTACTGGTTTGGCTTTCTACAAACATGTAGATGAGTGTCCTGGGGTAAGCAAGTCTTATTTTCTGTGACACTCTAAGCTATGGTTGGGCACTTTTTTATAAAGTTCTAAATATATGTATTCAAACATTTATTTGCCTTGACTCAGGATGTTCAACATTCCTTATTTTCAGACAGTCAGTTTCATATTTGGGATAATGCATTTGAATCAATCATTTTTTCTTACCTTAAAAATTTGACTTTTTTCCTGTGGGCTGTTAGGCTCGCGGGGGCTGAAAATGCTTCATTTTATTGCGTCATTTTTGGCGCGGACTTTTTTGGCGCAAAAAATCTTTTCTGTTTCCGGCGTCATACGTGTCGCCGGAAGTTGCGTCATTTTTTTTACGTTCTTTTGCGCCAAAAATATCGGCGTTCCGGATGTGGCGTCATTTTTGGCGCCAAAAGCATTTAGGCGCCAAATAATGTGGGCGTCTTATTTGGCGCTAAAAAATATGGGCATCGCTTTTGTCTCCACATTATTTAAGTCTCATTTTTCATTGCTTCTGGTTGCTAGAAGCTTGTTCCTTGGCATTTTTTCCCATTCCTGAAACTGTCATTTAAGGAATTTGATCAATTTTGCTTTATATGTTGTTTTTTCTCTTACATATTGCAAGATGTCTCACGTTGCATCTGAGTCAGAAGATACTTCAGGAAAATCGCTGTCTAGTGCTGGAACTACCAAAGCTAAGTGTATCTGCTGTAAACTTTCGGTAGCTGTTCCTCCAGCTGTTGTTTGTACTAATTGTCATGACAAACTTGTTAATGCAGATAATATTTCCTTTAGTAATGTACCATTACCTGTTGCAGTTCCATCAACATCTAATGTTCAGAGTGTTCCTGATAACATAAGAGATTTTGTTTCTGAATCCATTAAGAAGGCTATGTCTGTTATTCCTCCTTCTAGTAAACATAAAAAATCTTTTAAAACTTCTCTTTATACAGATGAATTTTTAAATGAACATCATCATTCTGATTCTAATGACTCTTCTGGTTCAGAGGATTCTGTCTCAGAGGTTGATGCTGATAAATCTTCATATTTATTTAAAATGGAATTTATTCGTTCTTTGCTTAAAGAAGTACTAATTGCTTTAGAAATTGAGGATTCTGGTCCTCTTGATACTAAATCTAAACGTTTAGATAAGGTCTTTAAATCTCCTGTGGTTATTCCAGAAGTTTTTCCTGTTCCTGGTGCTATTTCTGAAGTAATTTCCAGAGAATGGAATAATTTGGGTAATTCATTTACTCCTTCTAAACGTTTTAAGCAATTATATCCTGTGCCGTCTGATAAATTAGAATTTTGGGACAAAATCCCTAAGGTTGATGGGGCTATTTCTACCCTTGCTAAACGTACTACTATTCCTACGTCAGATGGTACTTCGTTTAAGGATCCTTTAGATAGGAAAATTGAATCCTTTCTAAGAAAAGCTTATCTGTGTTCAGGTAATCTTCTTAGACCTGCTATATCATTGGCTGATGTTGCTGCAGCTTCAACTTTTTGGTTGGAAACTTTAGCGCAACAAGTAACAGATCATGATTCTCATAATATTATTATTCTTCTGCAACATGCTAATAATTTTATCTGTGATGCCATTTTTGATATTATCAGAGTTGATGTCAGGTTTATGTCTCTAGCTATTTTAGCTAGAAGAGCTTTATGGCTTAAAACTTGGAATGCTGATATGTCTTCTAAATCGACTCTACTTTCCATTTCTTTCCAGGGTAACAAATTATTTGGTTCTCAGTTGGATTCTATTATCTCAACTGTTACTGGTGGGAAAGGAACTTTTTTACCACAGGATAAAAAATCTAAAGGTAAAAACAGGGCTAATAATCGTTTTCGTTCCTTTCGTTTCAACAAAGAACAAAAGCCTGATCCTTCTTCCTCAGGAGCAGTTTCAGTTTGGAAACCATCTCCAGTCTGGAATAAATCCAAGCCTTCTAGAAAAGCAAAGCCAGCTTCTAAGTCCACATGAAGGTGCGGCCCTCATTCCAGCTCAGCTGGTAGGGGGCAGGTTACGTTTTTTCAAAGAAATTTGGATCAATTCTATTCACAATCTTTGGATTCAGAACATTGTTTCAGAAGGGTACAGAATTGGTTTCAAGATAAGACCTCCTGCAAAGAGATTTTTTCTTTCCCGTGTCCCAGTAAATCCAGTGAAAGCTCAAGCATTTCTGAAATGTGTTTCAGATCTAGAGTTGGCTGGAGTAATTATGCCAGTTCCAGTTCTGGAACAGGGGCTGGGGTTTTATTCGAATCTCTTCATTGTACCAAAGAAGGAGAATTCCTTCAGACCAGTTCTGGATCTAAAAATATTGAATCGCTATGTAAGGATACCAACATTCAAAATGGTAACTGTAAGGACTATCTTGCCTTTTGTTCAGCAAGGGCATTATATGTCCACGATAGATTTACAGGATGCATATCTGCATATTCCGATTCATCCAGATCACTATCAGCTCCTGAGATTCTCTTTCCTGGACAAGCATTACCAGTTTGTGGCTCTGCCGTTTGGCCTAGCTACAGCCCCAAGAATTTTTACAAAGGTTCTCGGTGCCCTTCTGTCTGTAATCAGAGAACAGGGTATTGTGGTATTTCCTTATTTGGACAATATCTTGGTACTTGCTCAGGCTTTACATTTAGCAGAATCTCATACGAATCGACTTGTGTTGTTTCTTCAAGATCATGGTTGGAGGATCAATTCACTAAAAAGTTCATTGATTCCTCAGACAAGGGTAACCTTTCTGGGTTTCCAGATAGATTCAGTGTCCATGACTCTGTCTTTGACAGACAAGAGACGTCTAAAATTGATTTCAGCTTGTCGAAACCTTCAGTCACAATCATTCCCTTCGGTAGCCTTATGCATGGAAATTCTAGGTCTTATGACTGCTGCATCGGACGCGATCCCCTTTGCTCGTTTTCACATGCGACCTCTTCAGCTCTGTATGCTGAATCAATGGTGCAGGGATTACACAAAGATATCTCAATTAATATCTTTAAAACCGATTATACGACACTCTCTGACGTGGTGGACAGATCACCATCGTTTAATTCAGGGGGCTTCTTTTGTTCTTCCGACCTGGACTGTAATTTCAACAGATGCAAGTCTTACAGGTTGGGGAGCTGTGTGGGGATCTCTGACGGCACAAGGAGTTTGGGAATCTCAGGAGGTGAGATTACCGATCAATATTTTGGAACTCCGTGCAATTTTCAGAGCTCTTCAGTCTTGGCCTCTTCTGAAGAGAGAATCGTTCATTTGTTTTCAGACAGACAATGTCACAACTGTGGCATACATCAATCATCAAGGAGGGACTCACAGTCCTCTGGCTATGAAAGAAGTATCTCGAATTCTGGTATGGGCGGAATCCAGCTCATGTCTAATCTCTGCGGTTCATATCCCAGGTATAGACAATTGGGAAGCGGATTACCTCAGTCGCCATCCGGGCGAATGGTCTCTTCACCCAGAGGTATTTCTTCAGATTGTTCAAATGTGGGAACTTCCAGAAATAGATCTGATGGCGTCTCATCTAAACAAGAAACTTCCCAGGTATCTGTCCAGATCCCGGGATCCTCAGGCGGAGGCAGTGGATGCATTATCACTTCCTTGGAAGTATCATCCTGCCTATATCTTTCCGCCTCTAGTTCTTCTTCCAAGAGTAATCTCCAAGATTCTGAAGGAATGCTCGTTTGTTCTGCTGGTAGCTCCGGCATGGCCTCACAGGTTTTGGTATGCGGATCTTGTCCGGATGGCCTCTTGCCAACCGTGGACTCTTCCGTTAAGACCAGACCTTCTGTCGCAAGGTCCTTTTTTCCATCAGGATCTCAAATCCTTAAATTTAAAGGTATGGAGATTGAACGCTTGATTCTTGGTCAAAGAGGTTTCTCTGACTCTGTGATTAATACTATGTTACAGGCTCGTAAATCTGTATCTAGAGAGATATATTATAGAGTCTGGAAGACTTATATTTCTTGGTGTCTTTCTCATCATTTTTCTTGGCATTCTTTTAGAATTCCGAGAATTTTACAGTTTCTTCAGGATGGTTTAGATAAAGGTTTGTCCGCAAGTTCCTTGAAAGGACAAATCTCTGCTCTTTCTGTTCTTTTTCACAGAAAGATTGCTAATCTTCCTGATATTCATTGTTTTGTACAAGCTTTGGTTCGTATAAAACCTGTCATTAAGTCAATTTCTCCTCCTTGGAGTTTGAATTTGGTTCTGGGGGCTCTTCAAGCTCCTCCTTTTGAACCCATGCATTCATTGGACATTAAATTACTTTCTTGGAAAGTTTTGTTCCTTTTGGCGATCTCTTCTGCCAGAAGAGTCTCTGAATTATCTGCTCTTTCTTGTGAGTCTCCTTTTCTGATTTTTCATCAGGATAAGGCGGTGTTGCAAACTTCTTTTGAATTTTTACCTAAGGTTGTGAATTCCAACAACATTAGTAGAGAAATTGTGGTTCCTTCATTATGTCCTAATCCTAAGAATTCTAAGGAGAAATCGTTGCATTCTTTGGATGTTGTTAGAGCTTTGAAATATTATGTTGAAGCTACTAAGTCTTTTCGAAAGACTTCTAGTCTATTTGTTATCTTTTCCGGTTCTAGGAAAGGCCAGAAAGCTTCTGCCATTTCTTTGGCATCTTGGTTGAAATCTTTAATTCATCATGCCTATGTTGAGTCGGGTAAAACTCCGCCTCAAAGGATTACAGCTCATTCTACTAGGTCAGTTTCTTCTTCCTGGGCGTTTAGGAATGAAGCTTCGGTTGATCAGATTTGCAAAGCAGCAACTTGGTCCTCTTTGCATACTTTTACTAAATTCTACCATTTTGATGTGTTTTCTTCTTCTGAAGCAGTTTTTGGTAGAAAAGTACTTCAGGCAGCGGTTTCAGTTTGAATCTTCTGCTTATGTTTTTCATTAAACTTTATTTTGGGTGTGGATTATTTTCAGCAGGAATTGGCTGTCTATTTTATCCCTCCCTCTCTAGTGACTCTTGCGTGGAAAGATCCAGATCTTGGGTAGTCATTATCCCATACGTCACTAGCTCATGGACTCTTGCTAATTACATGAAAGAAAACATCATTTATGTAAGAACTTACCTGATAAATTCATTTCTTTCATATTAGCAAGAGTCCATGAGGCCCACCCTTTTTTGTGGTGGTTATGATTTTTTTGTATAAAGCACAATTATTCCAATTCCTTATTTTATATGCTTTCGCACTTTTTTATTATCACCCCACTTCTTGGCTATTCGTTAAACTGATTTGTGGGTGTGGTGAGGGGTGTATTTATAGGCATTTTGAGGTTTGGGAAACTTTGCCCCTCCTGGTAGGAATGTATATCCCATACGTCACTAGCTCATGGACTCTTGCTAATATGAAAGAAATGAATTTATCAGGTAAGTTCTTACATAAATTATGTTTTCCCTTGGGAGCTTTGCATGACATCATCAATGATATAACTGATGACATCACAAAAGACATAGCTGATGACATCATCAGCAATATTATAAGTGAAAATTATTTGTGTGTATACAGTTTGTGCAGAAATATATATTTAAAAAAACAAACACCTTATTTAAATGTTATAAAATTGGGGGGCGTGGCTAGGCAGCGGCCATGAATGGTCGCAATATCTGGGGCTCCTAGAGTGAACTGCTCAATCCGCCGATTTAAGCAGTAATTCTGCACTTCACACAGATAAACAACTCGTCTTTGACTAGATTAAAGATCACTGCATTCTACTATCTCGAAGCTGCAGAGCTAATGAACTATGGGACCCAGATCTGGTCCGTTGAGATCTTAGGCGGCAGCCTCTACACAAGATCCCGACTCCCCCCCCCCCCCCTGTAACCGGGGATTAGGATTCTCGTGTGCTGGAGAGAACTGTGCTTACATTGTTTCACAAATGGAGGCCCTGGACAAGTGGGAACACACAGTGACGCAGCTTCTGAGTGAACACTTCCGGAGCCTAGAAGAAGAATTGTACAGAATTCTCTGTAGCCCAGCAGCTACGATAGTCTCTATGAGCGCTGATAACTGCAATCCTGTAGCCCTAAGTGCCGGCTTGTCCGACTCAGCATTTCCTGCCAACTACTACCCAACAGATAGTCCCGGCTATGCGGATCTCTTCCCTATCAGGGACATCCGTCAAGGGAGGCATTCTACACAGGACGACCCGACAAGCAGCCTAATACTAACTCCTAACCATCGGCTGAGCTGGCTGACACCTGAGACAGAAGCGAAGTTCACAGTGGCTCTGGCAGAAGTATTGTGCACTCCAGGGGACACTAACGTGACGAGAACAGAAGGACCCAGGGAACGGGTTGAAACTTTTATTGGAGATACAAACCCTGATCTGAGCGGGGGGAACCCTGTTACGTTTGAGACAGCTAAGAAATGTTTAAAGAGAGGTAAGAGGTCCCTCATGTATAGTTTTGGGGGCTCCAGGTTAGTCAGATGGACACTGGACTTTGCCCCAGGGGATTGTGCCAAGACAAACGGGAGATTACCTTGCCTAATATCTCCCATAACAAACTCTGAACGGAAGCAGAGACTTTTTGACCCAGGGGGAGAGCTTCTGCCCGGCATGACAGAGACATGGCCATATTCAGTTTAGATCCGTGGTTGGGACTTTGAGTGGAAATGATCTTGTGGTAGCGATGTACCTTGTGGGGCAGAGTAGCTTTGTATGAGTATGACGGCACTGTTCTAATTACCTTCTAGTTCACCGGATTTTACCCCAGGGGATTGTGCCAAGACAACCGGGAGATTACTTTGCCTAATATCTCCCATAACAAACTATGAACGGAAGCGGACACTTTTTGACCCAGGGGGAGATCTTCTGCCCAGCATGACAGAGACATAGCCATTTTCAGCTTTGATCCGTGGTTGGGACTCTAAGTCGAAATGAACATGTAATAGTAATATACCTCGTGGGGCAGAATAGCTTTATACGAGTATGCCGATACAGTTTTGATTACTCTCTAGTTCCTCCCATTGTATTATAGCATGTCCTGTTTTTCTCCTTAGGGGGCGCTAAACCTAGTGCTTAACATCACCCATACTTCCCAGCGTGCTCACTGTGCTTGTGCTGTGTGGCCAGCGGCCAAGGTGGCGCGGTACGGCATAGGGGTTAATATAATAAACACTCAATATTTAAGCCCATAGCTTCAATTTCGACTTATAAAACTTTGGAGACCCAGACAACAGAGGCACTACCCCAAAGTAGATATTAATTAATAAATATAGCCTGCTTAACATGAAAATGTTATTACTTTTATGTCATACCGGAACTGTGTAAGACTAGGTCAGCTGCCCCTGATATTAGACACAAAGTTAAGTTCCTATTTTGAGATATGTCCGTGTACGGGTGATATAGTTTACAAAATCTTGTTTGCATCCTTTATTGTTAAACCCTATAGCATATTTGCTCTCCTCAAAAATACGTCTCATGCTATACAATACTCCTCCTGATTATAATATGTTCTCTCTTATAGCACTAGTTGACTTGTTCGTATTAGTACCCCTGATTTATTGCTGTCGCTCCTTCCATGAAATAGATATTCTCTTCTTAGCTTAATTCAACTGGAGATCTGACTATAGGTACTATCCCCCAGCACATTTCCCTACATAATCTTTATAACTAGTTGGCAAGTTGGTTCCCAATACATACATTTGTTTCATTACTCAAGGTCCAAAGTTTGATGGATTAACCTTCAAGGCGTTATCCTCCATCATAATATGATGTCTAAGGTTGCTGCTATACACTAGACCTAATTATAGTCCTGAGGGTCCAAGAGCGGCCCTATATAGTTTTTCTTTACCACTACTCTAAGACGCAATTGATTGTTATTTCTTGAATTCCATTCCTACACAGAGTCTTTAAAAATATTGTTACATTGTTTATTTCATACAGATAAAATATGGTTCATTATCTGAGACCCAAAAGTGGTCTCCTCAAGATCTAGATTACCCTCTATAGTTGTTTGCATTTTATACCACCTTGAGGCCCAAAAGTGGCCTCACATGTTAAGTTGAGGGTATATAGTTGCTATGGCACACATATATGCATGTGACACTTCCGTCTTATCAACATGTAATGTTTAACTTGTTTGGTTTATTTTGACTGAAAGTACTGATTTTTGTTTCTCTGTAATTTTCATGGACAGTATTACTGTACGATTGCTTTGATTTGAACCTCAATAAAAACAGAATTTATGCTTACCTGATAAATTGCTTTCTCCAACGGTGTGTCCGGTCCACGGCGTCATCCTTACTTGTGGGATATTCTCTTCCCCAACAGGAAATGGCAAAGAGTCCCAGGAAAGCTGGTCACATGATCCCTCCTAGGCTCCGCCCACCCCAGTCATTCGACCGACGGACAGGAGGAAATATATATAGGAGAAACCATATGATACCGTGGTGACTGTAGTTAGAGAAAATAATTCATCAGACCTGATTAAAAAACCAGGGCGGGCCGTGGACCGGACACACCGTTGGAGAAAGCAATTTATCAGGTAAGCATAAATTGTTTTCTCCAACATTGGTGTGTCCGGTCCACGGCGTCATCCTTACTTGTGGGAACCAATACCAAAGCTTTAGGACACGGATGAAGGGAGGGAGCAAATCAGGTCACCTAAACGGAAGGAACCACAGCTTGCAAAACCTCTCTCCCAAAAATAGCCTCCGAAGAAGCAAAAGTATCAAATTTGTAAAATTTGGCAAAAGTGTGCAGTGAAGACCAAGTCGCTGCCTTACATATCTGGTCAACAGAAGCCTCGTTCTTGAAGGCCCATGTGGAAGCCACAGCCCTAGTGGAGTGAGCTGTGATTCTTTCAGGAGGCTGCCGTCCGGCAGTCTCATAAGCCAATCGGATGATGCTTTTAAGCCAAAAGGAAAGAGAGGTAGAAGTCGCTTTTTGACCTCTCCTTTTACCAGAATAAACAACAAACAAGGAAGATGTTTGTCTGAAATCTTTAGTAGCCTCTAAATAGAACTTTAGAGCACGGACAACGTCCAAATTGTGTAACAAACGTTCCTTCTTTGAAACTGGATTCGGACACAAAGAAGGTACAACTATCTCCTGGTTAATATTTTTGTTAGAAACAACTTTAGGAAGAAAACCAGGCTTAGTACGCAAAACCACCTTATCTGCATGGAACACCAGATAAGGAGGAGAACACTGCAGAGCAGATAACTCTGAAACTCTTCTAGCAGAAGAAATTGCAACCAAAAACAAAACTTTCCAAGATAGTAACTTAATATCTATGGAATGTAAGGGTTCAAACGGAACCCCTTGAAGAACTGAAAGAACTAGATTTAGACTCCAGGGAGGAGTCAAAGGTCTGTAAACAGGCTTGATCCTAACCAGAGCCTGAACAAATGCTTGAACATCTGGCACAGCTGCCAGTCTTTTGTGTAGTAAGACAGATAAAGCAGAGATCTGTCCCTTTAGGGAACTTCCAGATAATCCTTTCTCCAAACCTTCTTGAAGAAAGGAGAGAATCTTAGGAATTTTTATCTTATTCCATGGGAATCCTTTGGATTCACACCAACAGATATATTTTTTCCATATTTTATGGTAAATTTTTCTAGTTACAGGTTTTCTGGCCTGAACCAGAGTATCTATCACCGAATCTGAAAACCCACGCTTTGATAGAATCAAGCGTTCAATCTCCAAGCCGTCAGTTGGAGGGAGACCAGATTTGGGTGTTCGAATGGACCTTGAACAAGAAGGTCCTGTCTCAAAGGTAGCTTCCATGGTGGAGCCGATGACATATTCACCAGGTCTGCATACCAAGTCCTGCGTGGCCACGCAGGAGCTATCAAGATCACCGAGGCCCTCTCCTGATTGATCCTGGCTACCAGCCTGGGAATGAGAGGAAACTGTGGGAATACGTAAGCTAGGTTGAAAGTCCAAGGTGCTACTAGTGCATCTACTAGAGTCGCCTTGGGATCCCTGGATCTGGACCCATAGCAAGGAACCTTGAAGTTCTGACGAGACGCCATCAGATCCATGTCTGGAATGCCCCATAATTGAGTTATTTGGGCAAAGATTTCCGGATGGAGTTCCCACTCCCCCGGATGAAATGTCTGACGACTCAGAAAATCCGCTTCCCAATTTTCCACTCCTGGGATGTGGATCGCAGACAAGTGGCAGGAGTGATCCTCCGCCCATTGAATTATTTTGGTCACTTCTTTCATCGCTAGGGAACTCTTTGTTCCCCCTTGATGATTGATATAAGCTACAGTCGTCATGTTGTCTGATTGGAACCTTATGAATTTGGCCTTTGCTAGTTGAGGCCAAGCTCTGAGAGCATTGAATATCGCTCTCAGTTCCAGAATGTTTATCGGGAGAAGAGACTCTTCCCGAGACCATAGACCCTGAGCTTTCAGGGATTCCCAGACCGCACCCCAGCCCACTAGACTGGCGTCGGTCGTGACAATGACCCACTCTGGCCTGCGGAAGCTCATTCCCTGGGACAGATGGTCCAGGGTCAGCCACCAACGGAGTGAATCTCTGGTCTTTTGATCTACTTGAATCATTGGAGACAAGTCTGTATAATCCCCATTCCACTGTTTGAGCATGCACAGTTGTAATGGTCTTAGATGAATTCGTGCAAAAGGAACTATGTCCATTGTTGCAACCATCAATCCTATTACTTCCATGCACTGCGCTATGGAAGGACGAGGAACAGAATGAAGCACTTGACAAGAGCTTAGAAGTTTTGATTTTCTGACCTCTGTCAGAAAAATCCTCATTTCTAAGGAATCTATTATTGTTCCCAAGAAGGGAACTCTTGTTGACGGGGACAGAGAACTCTTTTCTTTGTTTACTTTCCATCCGTGAGATGTGAGAAAGGCTAGAACGATGTCCGTATGAGCCTTTGCCTTTGACAGGGATGACGCTTGTATTAGAATGTCGTCCAAGTAAGGTACTACTGCAATGCCCCTTGGTCTTAGAACCGCTAGAAGGGACCCTAGTACCTTTGTGAAAATCCTTGGAGCAGTGGCTAATCCGAATGGAAGAGCCACAAACTGGTAATGATTGTCCAGAAAAGCGAACCTTAGGAACTGATGATGTTCCTTGTGGATAGGGATATGTAGGTACGCATCCTTTAGATCCACGGTAGTCACAAATTGACTTTCCTGGATGGTGGGTAGAATCGTTCGAATAGTTTCCATTTTGAACGATGGTACCCTGAGAAATTTGTTTAGGATCTTCAAATCCAAAATTGGTCTGAACGTTCCCTCTTTTTTGGGAACTACGAACAGATTGGAATAAAATCCCATTCCTTGTTCCTTTATTGGAACTGGGTGTATCGCTCCCATCTTTAACAGGTCTTCTACACAATGTAAGAATGCCTGTCTCTTTATTTGGTTTGAGGATAAGTGAGACTTGTGGAACCTTCCCCTTGGGGGTAGTTCCTTGAATTCCAGGAGATAACCTTGAGAAACTATTTCTAGCGCCCAAGGATCCTGAACATCTCTTGCCCAAGCCTGAGCAAAGAGAGAGAGTCTGCCCCCCACCAGATCCGGTCCCGGATCGGGGGCTACTCCTTCATGCTGTCTTGTTAGCAGTGGCAGGCTTCTTGGCCTGCTTACCTTTGTTCCAGCCTTGCATTGGTTTCCAGGCTGGTTTGGGTTGTGAGGCATTACCCTCTTGCTTAGAGGATGCAGAATTAGAGGCTGGTCCATTTCTGCGAAAGGGACGAAAATTAGGCTTATTTTTAGCCTTAAAAGACCTATCCTGTGGAAGGGCGTGGCCCTTTCCCCCAGTGATGTCTGAAATAATCTCTTTCAAATCAGGTCCAAATAAAGTTTTACCTTTGAAAGGAATGTTAAGTAATTTTGTCTTGGATGACACATCCGCTGACCAAGACTTTAGCCAAAGCGCTCTGCGCGCCACAATAGCAAACCCTGAATTTTTCGCCGCTAATTTTGCTAATTGCAAAGCGGCATCTAAAATAAAAGAGTTAGCCAATTTAAGTGCGTGAACTCTGTCCATAACCTCCTCATATGGAGTTTCTCTACTGAGCACCTTTTCTAGTTCCTCGAACCAGAACCACGCTGCCGTAGTGACAGGAACAATGCATGAAATTGGTTGTAGAAGGTAGCCTTGCTGTACAAAAATCTTTTTAAGCAAACCTTCCAATTTTTTATCCATAGGATCTTTGAAAGCACAACTATCTTCGATAGGAATAGTCGTGCGTTTGTTTAGAGTAGAAACTGCCCCCTCGACCTTGGGGACTGTCCGCCATAAGTCCTTTCTGGGGTCGACCATAGGAAATAATTTCTTAAATATAGGGGGAGGAACAAAAAGGTATGCCGGGCTTTTCCCACTCTTTATTTACTATGTCCGCCACCCGCTTGGGTATAGGAAAAGCGTCGGGGGACACCGGAACCTCTAGGAACCTGTCCATCTTGCATAATTTCTCTGGAATGACCAAATTGTCACAATCATCCAGAGTAGATAACACCTCCTTAAGCAGTGCGCGGAGATGTTCTAATTTAAATTTAAATGTCACAACATCAGGTTCAGCTTGATGAGAAATTTTTCCTGAATCTGAAATTTCTCCCTCAGACAAAACCTCCCTCATGGCCCCTTCAGATTGGTGTGAGGGTATGACAGAACAATTATCATCAGCGTCCTCTTGCTCTTCAGTGTTTAAAACAGAGCAATCGCGCTTTCTCTGATAAGTAGGCATTTTGGATAAAAGATTTGCTATGGAGTTATCCATTACAGCCGTTAATTGTTGCATGGTAATAAGTATTGGCGCACTAGATGTACTAGGGGCCTCCTGCATGGGCAAAACTGGTGTAGACACAGTAGGAGATGATGTAGTATCATGTTTACTCCCCTCATTTGAGGAATCATCTTGGGCAATAACATTATTTGTGGCAGTACTGTCCTTACTTTGTTTGGACGCTATGGCACAATTATCACAAATTTAAATGGGGAGACACATTGGCTTTCATACATATAGAACATAGCTTATCTGAAGGTATAGACATGTTAAACAGGCTTAAACTTGTCAACAATGCACAAAAAACGTTTTAAAATAAAACCGTTACTGTCACTTTAAATTTCAAACAGAAAACACTTTATTACTGAATATGTGAAAAAGTATGAAGGAATTGTTCAAAAATTACCAAATTTTCACCACAGTGTCTTAAAGCCTTAAAAGTATTGCACACCAAATTTCAGAGCTTTAACCCTTAAAATAACGGAACCAGAGCCGTTTTTCAATTTAACCCCTATACAGTCCCAGATACAGTCTTTGCTAAGACCCAACCAAGCCCTGAGGGGAATACGATACCAAATGAAGCCTTCTAAAAGCTTTTTCAGAGATTCTTAGATCCACACACATGCATCTGCATGCCCTGTTCTCAAAAAACAACTGCGCATTAATGGCCCGAAAATGAGGCTCAGTCTATGACTAGAAAGGCCCCCTGACTGAAAAAGGTGTCCAATACAGTGCCTGCCGTTTTATAAACGTTCCCCAAGATTATAAATGTCAATTGTTAGCCTAAATTTGAATAATATGCACAAATAAAGCAATCGATTTAGCCCATAAAAATGTCTACCAGTTTTTTAGCCCATAATAAGCCCTATATTCTGTTTGTTTTTGAATAAGAAAATGGCTTACCGGTCCCCATGAGGGGAAATGACAGCCTTCCAGCATTACACAGTCTTGTTAGAAATATGGCTAGTCATACCTTAAGCAGAAAGTCTGCTAACTGTTTCCCCCAACTGAAGTTACTTCATCTCAACAGTCCTATGTGGAAACAGCAACCGATTTTAGTTACTGTCTGCTAAAATCATCTTCCTCTTACAAACAGAAATCTTCATCCTTTTCTGTTTCAGAGTAAATAGTACATACCAGCACTATTTTAAAATAACAAACACTTGATAGAAGAATAAAAACTACATTTAAACACCAAAAAACTCTTAACCATCTCCGTGGAGATGTTGCCTGTGCAACGGCAAAGAGAATGACTGGGGTGGGCGGAGCCTAGGAGGGATCATGTGACCAGCTTTGCTGGGACTCTTTGCCATTTCCTGTTGGGGAAGAGAATATCCCACAAGTAAGGATGACGCCGTGGACCGGACACACCAATGTTGGAGAAAATAAATTTAAAAAAAAAAAAAAAATGTTATAAAATTATAGGCAATGCCATTTGTTTAGGGTGGTGTTGAAGGTTGAGCAGACGTTATATGTGAGGGAGAGGGGATAAGGGGATGAGGAGGCTGTGTGCAAGGAAGAGGGCATCTGAGAGGATCAGCAAGGGCTGGCAACAAAGAATAATAAGGGAGCAAAACTAATTTGATAATAGAAGTAAATTGGAAACTTGTATAAAAATGTATGTTCTGTCTGATTCATGAAAGAAAAAATTGGGTTTCTGCCCCCACTAAGCTATGAGGTGGAGACTGATTCATGTATGGAGAGAGTTGAGGAGGACGGACAAATAAAAATAAAAAAAGGGAGTTAGTAAGTGTGATAAAGATATAGGGGCTGTGTATTGTCATTTACAGGGACAGTAAACACCTTGTAATTACAAGACATTTCTGTGTTGCTATAGAATAACATACCAGCCAAGTCTTAATGTTTTATAACAAATGAGCATTTAGTTTGCTGCAATTGTTTTTCAATTGCCATTCTCCAGCTACCATCTGCATTATTTAGAGGAGCCAATCTGGGCTTGACTCTGCAGCTGACCAGCCTAGCCACGGCCATTATGCTAGTATAAAGTGCTTTACACATAACTAAACCTTTTATATTAAAGGGAGATGAAAACGAAACATTTTCTTTTGTGATTGAGACAGAACAAATCATTTAAAAAAAAAAAGCTTCCAATTTACTTCTATTATCAAATTTGCTTCGTTCCCATGATATACTGTATCAAAGAGATACCTAGGTAGGCATCTGGAGCACTAGATGGCAGGAAATAGTGCTGCCATATAGTGCTCAAGAAATGGTCCGGATCCTAAGTTTACGGCCCTGCTTTTCGACAAAAGATACCAAAGGAACAAATAAAATATAGCTAATAGAAGTAAATTAAAAAGTTGTTTACAATTGCACGCTCTTTCTGAATAATGAAAGAACATTTTGGGGTTCATATCCCTTTAAGATGTTTACTGTCCCTTTCAACTCTCTTACTGATACCACTTTGACAAGATAACCTATGTACCATATATCTATCTATCTATCTATCTATATAGATAGATAGATATATATAGATAGATATATGTAGATATATACACATACATATATACATACAGTGCCCTCCACTAATATTGGCACCCTTGGTAAATTGATTGATATCAGTGAGAGCAGAGTATTTTTTGACCAAAAGATCAAAAGGTTAAACAGTGTTGGGTGGAGTCTGACTATTGAAAAACTGCAACAAAGATGTTAAAAAATGAGCAATATGTTAATTAATTTATTTTAGACTTATATAATATTCTATAGCACGACAACAGGCATGTCTTGTAATTACAACTGAAGTCTAATAATAAAAGCATTCTAAGCTGCAAGATCTGTCCAGAGAGTATATTCTTGATAAAACATTGTGAATCTAATATCCATTCTATTAGAGGCAATAAATACTATAATAGTTTATTAATTTGCCTGATGACTTAGGGCTTGATTTATCAAGTTAGGGCGGACAGGGGCGTACATATTCACCCCTGTCTGCCTCAGTTCACCTGCCTCCTGCCCGAGCTCACAGCCAATAACGCGCAAGCAGGAGCTGTCAATCTCCACGGTCGGATAAGACCGGGAGACTTCCCTAAGAGTCATAATTTGCATGCTAATTTTTATTTACATACGGCTAGATTTAGAGTTTGGCGGTAGCCGTCAAAACCAGCGTTAGAGGCTCCTAACGCTGGTTTTGGGCTACCGCTGGTATTTGGAGTCAGTCAGGAAAGGGTCTAACGCTCACTTTCCAGCCGCGACTTTTCCATACCGCAGATCCCCCTACGCCATTTGCGTATCCTATCTTTTCAATGGGATATTTCTAACGCCGGTATTTAGAGTCTTGGCTGAAGTGAGCGTTAGAAATCTAACGACAAAACTCCAGCCGCAGAAAAAAGTCAGTAGTTAAGAGCTTTCTGGGCTAACGCCGGTTTATAAAGCTCTTAACTACTGTGCTCTAAAGTACACTAACACCCATAAACTACCTATGTAACCCTAAACTGAGGCCCCCCCACATCGCCGCCACTCTATTAAATTTTTTAACCCCTAATCTGCTGACCGCACACCGCCGCCACCTACGTTATCCCTATGTACCCCTAATCTGCTGCCCCTAACACCGCCGACACCTACATAATATTTATTAACCCCTAATCTTCCGCCCCCAACGTCGCCGCCACCTACCTACACTTATTAACCCCTAATCTGCCGACCGGACCGCACCGCCACTATAATAAATGTATTAACCCCTAATCCGCCTCACTCCCGCCTCAATAACCCTATAATAAATAGTATTAACCCCTAATCTGCTCTCCCTAACATCGTCGACACCTAACTTCAAGTATTAACCCCTAATCTGCCGACCGGAGCTCACCGCTACTCTAATAAATTTTTTAACCCCTAAAGCTAAGTCTAACCCTAACCCCCCCCTAAATTAAATATAATTTTTATCTAACAAAATAAATTAACTCTTATTAAATAAATTATTCCTATTTAAATCTAAATACTTACCTGTAAAATAACCCCTAATATAGCTACAATATAAATAATAATTATATTGTAGCTATTTTAGGATTAATATTTATTTTACAGGGAACTTTGTATTTATTTTAACCAGGTACAATAGCTATTAAATAGTTAATAACTATTTAATAACTACCTAGTTAAAATAATTACAAAATTACCTGTAAAATAAATCCTAACCTAAGTTACAATTAAACCTAACACTACACTATCAATAAATTAATTAAATAAAATACCTACAATTATCTACAATTAAACCTAACACTACACTATCAATAAATAAATTAAATACAATTCCTACAAATAAATACAATTAAATAAACTAACTAAAGTACAAAAAATAAAAAAGAACTAAGTTACAAAAAATAAAAAAATATTTACAAACATTAGAAAAATATTACAACAATTTTAAACTAATTACACCTACTCTAAGCCCCCTAATAAAATAACAAAGACCCCCAAAATAAAAAAATGCCCTACCCTATTCTAAATTAAAAAGTTCAAAGCTCTTTTACCTTACCAGCCCTTAAAAGGGCCCTTTGCGGGGCATGCCCCAAAGAATTCAGCTCTTTTGCCTGTAAAAAAAAAAACATACAATACCCCCCCCCCCAACATTACAACCCACCACCCACATACCCCTAATCTAACCCAAACCCCCCTTAAATAAACCTAACACTAAGCCCCTGAAGATCTCCCTACCTTGTCTTCACCACACCGGGTCCCGATCTGTCCAGAAGAGCCTCCGAAATCTTCATCCAAGCCCAAGCGGTGGCTGAAGAGTGAAGTCCATCCTCCGGCTGAAGTCTGGATCCAAGCGGCAGCTGAAGAAATCTATCTTCGGGCAGAAGTCTTCATCCTATCCGGGCAGAAGAGTCGATCCGGACCGGCAAACATCTTCATCAAAGCCGCATCTTCTATGTTCTTCGATCCGATGACGACCGGCTCCATCTTGAAGACATCCGGCGCGGATCCATCCTCTTCTTCCGACGACTAGACGACGAATGAAGGTTCCTTTAAGGGACGTCATCCAAGATGGCGTCCCTCGAATTCCGATTGGCTGATAGGATTCTATCAGCCAATCGGAATTAAGGTAGGAAAATTCTGATTGGCTGATGGAATCAGCCAATCAGATTCAAGTTCAATCCAATTGGCTGATCCGATCAGCCAATCAGATTGAGTTTGCATTCTATTGGCTGTTCCGATATTTTTCAAATGTTTGTAAATATTTTTTTATTTTTTGTAACTTAGTTCTTTTTTATTTTTTGTACTTTAGTTAGTTTATTTAATTGTATTTATTTGTAGGAATTGTATTTAATTTATTTATTGATAGTGTAGTGTTAGGTTTAATTGTAGATAATTGTAGGTATTTTATTTAATTAATTTATTGATAGTGTAGTGTTAGGTTTAATTGTAACTTAGGTTAGGATTTATTTTACAGGTAATTTTGTAATTATTTTAACTAGGTAGCTATTAAATAGTTATTAACTATTTAGTTGAAATATTTTTTATTGAAAATAAGACTTCAATTACAGAATGTATCCGACAACAGTGCATAAATTGGCCCTCCCACCCCAAAGTCCATGAATTTGTTGAGTGAGCTTTCACACCTCAACAAAGCTGTATAACCCTTGGGTCGGTAGGTACTTAAGCAGAGCTGTAAATGTATTTAAAGAATGTCCAAAAGTTCTGCATTTCTGACTTTCTGCTCGTCTTATTAATTTTATAATACTGAGCTTGAGAAAAAAAAAAAAGAGTTAACATCAACAAATGAACTAACCTTACAACAAATAAACAATTTTAACATTCAACTTGCCTGTTTCGTTTTTATCTTGTACACTGTTCCGAGAGGAGAGACTCCTTTTCACCCAAAGCTATCTCCCATTGCCTAATTGTGTCTTGTCTGGTTTATGTCTCAGGAGGTCTCGGTAGTTTGAATGTCACCTGATCCCCTATCATTCATTTTTGAGGGGGAATACCCCCTCTAGGCCGCCCTCTCATCCATCCATCAACATCCAGTAGTACCAGACCTTTAAGAACTGTTCCTTATTCCCCTGTATGGAAGCTACAGTTTCTGACATCTTATATACCATTTGGATCCTCTCTTTTACCTCCCCCCAGGAGGGTACCCCTGTCTTCCAGTACTTAGCAATAGTGATCCTAGTAGCTGTACATAGCAAGCGAATGAATGTGTTAGTAGCTGAATTGAATCTAGGTATATGCTCGTTCAGGAGTGCCTGAGATGCCCCCAGGGCAATATTTTCGTTCAGTACTGTACTCAGCATCTTAGATAGATCTACCCATATCCGTTGCACCTGAGGGCACTCCCACCACATGTGTATATATGTCCCTATCGCTGAGCACCCCCTATAACAGTTTCTGTTTCCCTTCTCAGAGTAATGAGCCGTAATAATTGGAGTAAGGTACCACCGGAATGACGTCTTTATGCAGTTTTCTCTAAAATCAGCGCAAATCAGTCCCCTGGTAGAAGAGGCGAAGATCGCCTCCCATTCCTCCCTAGAGTACTCTTTGTTCAAGTCTGCCTCCCACTTAGCTGCTGTTAGTGTCTTAGAGGTGTTTCTGGTTTTTTGTAGTGTTAAATAAATCTGAGAGATCACCTTTTTACCCCTATCACCTGAACCGCATAATCGTTCTAATGCTGTTGGGGATTGCTTCTGATAATGTGGTATATATTTTGCAATAGCTGAAGTTACCTGGAGATATAGGAACCACTGGAGTTTGTCAGGTCTAATCATTTCTTGTATACAGTTATATGTAACTAATTTACCATTTTGATAGAAATCTGCCACTCTATAGAGACCCTTATTCTCCCATTTTTCCACCTGGACCCGGAATTCAGTGTGTAGTAAAGTTTTGATCGGTCTCACCAATGAGTTTACCGGAATTAGGTGCAGAGATCTGGTCAAAGTCTGCCACATCTTCATCATGTCCTTAGTTATTGATGAGGCAGCTGAGTCTCCACTAGACTTACTATCTCTTTTCCATAGGATATCTTCTGGGGATCTATATGAGGAAATCGCCGTCTCCACTTCCACCCAGACCAGTCTGTCTGTTTTTCTGCCTATTAACGTGTTCTGTCCTAATCTTGCTGCCTGAAAATAATCTACCAGGTTGGGGACTCCCACCCCCCCCAAACTTCTATGTAATTTAAGAATATGAGAGGCTATCCTAGCTGTTTTGGGGCCCCTTACAAACCTTATTAGGTCTGTTTGCAATTTTTGAAGTTCCAATAAGGGTATTTTGATTGGCAAAGCCCTAAATAGGTATAAAAGCTTGGGAAGAATATTCATTTTTATGGCTGTCAGCCGTCCATACCAAGAGAAGTTCCCCAACTTCCACTTCCCCAAGTCTCTCCTAATTGTCTTAAACAGGGGGGCATAGTTCAAATCAAAAAGTGCTTTGACATTAGTTGACAGATGGATGCCTAAATACTTAATTGCTCCTTTTGCCCAAGTGAACTCAAAATTAGTTTCAATTAACTTTTTAGTGTGGTCAGGGAGTGCTATAGCTAAAGCTTCGCTTTTTTCCAAGTTTACCTTGTAGCCTGAAATGTTAGCATAATCTAATAGGATTCGGTACAGGTTGGGCAGAGACATCAATGGCTTGGTCAAAGTGAGGAGCACATCATCAGCAAAAAGAGACAATTTAAATTCCTGTTGTGCAATCCGCACTCCATGAATGTCTGGGGATAATCTTATTTGTGCGGCTAACGGCTCAATACTGAGCGCAAACAGGAGCGGGGACAAGGGGCAACCCTGTCTGGTCCCATTTAGTATATCTATGGATTGTGACTGAAAACCTGCAGCCCTGATTGTGGCCACAGGATATGAATATATACTTTTAACTGCTTGAATGAATCTCTCTTGGAAGCCCATCCTCTCCAAAACACTAAACAGAAAGTCCCAATCTATTCTGTCGAATGCCTTCTCTGCGTCCAATGACAGGACCAGAGAAGGCGTTTCCGTCTTTGTAAGATAGTCAACCAGAGATATGGTACGTCTGGTATTATCTGGGGCCTCCCTTCCTACAAAGTTATTAACTATTTAATAGCTATTGTACCTGGTTAAAATAAATACAAAGTTGCCTGTAAAATAAATATTAATCCTAAAATAGCTACAATATAATTATAATTTATATTGTAGCTATATTAGGATTTATTTTACAGGTAAGTATTTAGCTTTAAATAGGAATAATTTATTTAATAAGAGTTAATTTATTTCGTTAGATTTAAATTATATTTAACTTAGGGGGGTGTTAGTGTTAGGGTTAGACTTAGCTTTAGGGGTTAATACATTTATTATAGTAGCGGTGTGGTCCGGTCGGCAGATTAGGGGTTAATTATTGTAGGTAGCTGGCGGCGACGTTGTGGGGGGGCAGATTAGGGGTTAATAAGTGTAAGGCTAGGGGTGTTTAGACTCGGGGTACCTGTTAGGGTGTTAGGTGCAGACTTAGGAAGTGTTTCCCCATAGGAAACAATGGGGCTGCGTTAGGAGCTGAACGCTGCTTTTTTGCAGGCGTTAGGTTTTTTTTCAGCTCAAACAGCCCCATTGTTTCCTATGGGGGAATCGTGCATGAGCACGTTTTTTAAGCTGGCCGCGTCCGTAAGCACCGCTGGTATTTAGAGTTGCAGTGGCAGTAAATATGCTATACGCTCCCTTTTTGGAGCCTAACGCAGCCCTTCTGTGAACTCTAAATACCAGGTATTTAAAAGGTGCGGGCGAAAAAAAGCACGCGTAGCTAACGCACCCCTTTGGCCGCAGAACTCTAAATCTAGCCGATAGATTTTGTTTTTTTTGTGTGTGTGTTTTTTTTTTAGAAAATATAAAACATATTCATATTTTCTATATTGGTGGTTATTTGACATTCAAAAACAGCTATTTCAAATAAAAAGGTAAAGGAGCTATTTGTGTACAATTTAACACACTCCAGCAAGTAAAACATATTATTGAGAACACATTAAAAGGGAAGACATTTTTACACTCTCTAAATAGTTTTTTTTTCTGAAGATTGATCAAGGAAGCTGTAGTAACGCAGTGCACTTTAACTTCTATGAGGTTTAATTTTAGATTTGATTTGATTCACAGTGTTCCTGACAGACAGCAGAACAAACCCAACACATAAAAGAAGTAATTCCGGTATTCAGGCAGTAAATGATATTAATTGCACTGATTGCAACTATGATAGAGGTCATTCTGTTTGTGTGCGTTTCTCTTGGGGCACTTAATGTTTTGTCGCAGTGGAACAAGTGCATTTAAGGTCTTTCAAAGAGACGTTGTCTGTCACTTTCAGTCATGTGTTCTCTCTGTTATTCAATTTACAGATCCCATCTTGCTGTGGAATGCAATCTCTGTAAACGATAGCGGTTTATAATTATTACAGATGCTTGTCTGTCAGGTTTATGAGTTTTGTATGACTCACTCAAACCACAAAAGGAAAGTCTTGATACAGAATCTTTGAAAATTCAAGCTAATTTTGTTGTGCTCATTGTATGGTGAACACAGAGCCAAATTAACCACAAGGTAGACTAGGACCTGCCTAGCACTACAATAAAAGATAGGGGTTCCATAAAAAAAAACTAAATTTATGCTTACCAGATAAATTCATTTCTTTCCTGGCAGGGAGAGTCCACAACTTCATTCATTACTGTTGGGATGGAATATCAACACCTGGCCACCAGGAGGAGGCAAAGACACCCCAGCCAAAGGCTATAAATATCCCTCCCACTTCCCCCATCCCCCCAGTCATTCGGCCGAGGGAATAAGGAAAAGTAGGAGAAATATTAGGGTATAGAGGTGCCAGAAGAAAAGTAAAAGGGGGCCGCCCAATTTATCTGGTAAGCATAAATTTTGTTTTCTTTTCAAAGGCAGGGAGACTCCATGACTTCATTTATTACTGTTGGGAACCATTACCCAAGCTCCAAAGGGATTGGGAGAAAAATTCGGACCCTAATCTGAGGGCACCACAGCCTGCAACACCTTTCTCCCAAAAGCTGCTTCAGCCAAAGCAAAAACATCGAATTTATAGAATTTTGAAAATGTATGTAAGCAGGACCAGGTAGCCGCCTTACACATCTGATCCATAGAGGCTTTGTTCTTAAAAGCCCAGGAGGAAGCAACTGCCCTAGTGGAATGAGCCATTTTTCTCTCAGGAGGCTGTTGCCCCACTTTCTCATAAGCTAAGCGGATGATACTCCTCAACCACAAAGATAAAGAAGTCGCAGTGGCCTTCTGTCCCTTGCCTCTACCAGCATATAGAACAAACAAAGATAAAGATTGCCTGAAATCCTTAGTAGCTTGAAGGTAGAATTTTAAGGCATGAACAACATCCAGATTGTGGAGCAAACGTTCCTTCGAGGAAGAAGGGTTGGGACAAAAAGAAGGAACAACAATCTCCTGATTGATGTTGCGATCTGAGACCACCTTAGGTAGGAACCTTAACTTAGTTCGTAAAACCGCCTTATCAGCATGGAAAACAAGGTAAGGGGGGTCACACTGTAAAGCAGAAATCTCAGAGACTCTGCAAGCTGAGGCAATAGCCAACAAAAACAAAACTTTCCAGGATAAACGCTTAAGATCAACAGCGTTTATGGGTTCAAATGGAACTTGCTACACAACACAAAGAACAAGGTTGAGGCTCCAAGGAGGAGCAACGGGTTTGAATACAGGTCTGATACTATTTAGAGCCTTAACAAAGGACTGCACGTGCGGAAGATCCGCTAATATCTTGTGCAGTAAAACCGATAGGGCCGAGATCTCACCCTTCAGAGAGCTGGCAGACAGACCCTTCTCCAAACCATCTTGGAGAAAAGACAAAAGTCTAGTAACCTTCACCTTGTGCCATGGTAAACCACGTTCCTCACACCAATAAAGGTGAGTCCGCCACATCTTATGGTAAATGCGCAGAGTAACTGGCTTACGAGCCTGAATCAAAGTGTCTATGACGCTATCAGAGAACCCTCTTTTGGATATGACTAAGCGTTCAATTTCCAAGCAGTCAGCCTCAGAGAATCTAGATATTGATGTAGGAATGGGCCCTGCATTAGAAGGTACGCCCGATAAGGTAAGCTCCATGGAGAGGAGGAGGATATTCTCACCAGATCTGTAAACCAGGTCCTTCGAGGCCAGGATGGTGCTATTAGAATCACCGGAGCTTGCTCCTGCTTGATGCGAGCCACTACTCGAGGGAGATGAGCCAATGGAGGAAAAAGATATGAGCTTTAACCTCCTTGGAACCGCTAATGCGTCTAATTCTGCCTGAGGGTCCCTCGATCTCGACCCATACCTGGGTAGTTTGGCATTGAGATGAGAAGCATGAGGTCAATCTCTGGAAGCCCCCATCTTAGAGTTATCTCTGCAAACACCTTGGGGTGGAGAGACCATTCCCCTGGGTGAAAGGATCGTCTGCTGAGGAAGTCCGCTTCACAGTTTTCTGGGAAGCGGACTTCTGGGAGCTGTGGCAAGGCCTAACGGAAGAGCAACAAATTGAAAGTGCTTATCTAGAAAATCTCAGGAACTGGTGATGATCCCTGTGGATGGGAACATGAAGATGCGCGTCCTTCAGGTCTATGGTCGTCATGAACTGACCCTCTTGGACCAAAAGAAGAATGGAACGAATGGTTTCCATTTTGAAGGACGGTACCCTGAGAAATTTGTTGAGACAATTTAGGTCTAAGATGGGTTGAAAAGTTCCCTCTTTTTTTGGGAACCACAAATAGATTTGAATAGAATCCTAGACCCTGTTCCCTTACTGGAACTGAAACAATCACTCCCAGGGAGGAAAGGTCCTGAACGGAGCTTAAGAATGCCTCCCTTTTTAACTAATCCGCAGATAACCTTGAGAGGAGGAATCTGCCCTTGGGAGGACAAGATTTGAATTCTATTTTGTAACTGTGAGATACTATGTCCACAGCCCAAGGGTTTGGGACATCACGTATCCACGCTTGACGAAACAAGGAAAGTCTGTCCCCCACTTGATCCAATCCTGGACCAGGGGCAGACCCTTCATGCTGACTTAGTGTCAGATGAAGGTTTCTTCGATTGCTTCCCCTTGTTCCAAGTCTGATTTGATCTCCAAGAGGACTTGGACTGCTCCGGCTTGGAAGAGGAGGAGGAAGACTTTTGATCTTTGAAGTTACGAAAGGAATGAAAATTAGAATGTTGGCGTCCCTTAGGTCTATTCTTCTTGTCTTGAGGTAGAAAAGACCCCTTTCCACTTGTAATTTCAGAAATTATGTCCGCCAGACCAGGACCAAACAGGGTCTTACCCTTATAAGGTAGCAACAGGAGCTTGGACTTGGAGGTAACATCAGCCGACCAAGATTTCAGCCACAAAGCCCTGCGGGCTAGAACAGTGAAGTCAGACATCTTGGCTCCCAGTCTAATAACTTGCATGTTGGCATCAGAGATAAAGGAATTGGCCAGTTTAAGAGCCTTGATCCTATCTTGGATCTCCTCTAGCGGAGTCTCCTCTAAAATCACCTTGGACAAAGCATCACACCAATAAGATGCTGCGCTTGTTGCCGTAGCAATACAAACAGCAGGTTGCCATTGAAGACCCTAATGAACATACATTTTCTTTAAATAAGCCTCCAGCTTTTTGTCCATGGGATCCTTAAAAGAACAGCAATCCTCTATAGGAATCGTGGTTCTCTTGGCCAGCGTAGAAATAGCCCCTTCTACCTTAGACACCGTGCGCCTTGAGTCTCGAATTGAGTCAGCAACAGGAAACATCTTTTTTAAAGACAGGAGGCGGGGAAAAAGGAATCTCTGACTTATTCCATTCCTGTGTAATGATCTCCGACACACGGTCTGGAACAGGAAACCCTTCCACAGAGGAAGGAACTAGATTTCTTAGGGTTGACAGTGACAGAAGAATCAGAGTCATCCAAAGTAGCCAATACCTACTTTAAAAGTAACCGAGGGTGTTCAAGCTTCAATCTGAAGTTTACTTCAGAATCAGACAAAGGATTTATACTGTCAGTGTCTGAGATTTCACCCTCAGAAGCTACCGAGGTATCCTCCTCATCAGACTTATGAGAGAGGTCAACCTTCGAAGCAGCAGATGGGACAGACACCTTATTATCAGAAAAATGTTTAGATTTCCTCTTGCGCTTCCCCATCATGGGAAAAACAGATAAAGCCGCAGATACCACAGAAGATACCTGTGCAGCAAAATCTATTGGCAAATATACTCCTCCAGGAGGCTGAGAGGAACTACAGTGAACTGTATGTGATGCCATTGAGGCTTGGGATGTTTGAGGAGAAAGCTGTGTCATATCCTGAACAACATTATCCTGAGAGACAATAGGCTCAGACGAGAGTAGTTTATCTTTAAGCTTTAGGGTCTTAGCTAAACATGAGGAACAAAATTGCATAGGTAAACCAATTTGGGCCTCTAAACATAATAAACATTTATCAAATGAAAGACTCCTGTTTAGTGTCCATAGCTAAGATAAAAAAAAAAAAGTAAATGAGACAACAAAAAAGTTTACTGTCACTTTAAAAGAAACTGAACTTCCTCAAAGCGCAGTAACTGCCTCTTTAACAAGGAAAACTGGGATACTACAAAGTGTTAATATGCTCCCAAACATAAGCAAAAATGTAACACCTCTACACCTCAGTCAGACTGAGTTGCCCTACTGTCACCATTAGTAGCCAAATAAGAGAGAACTTGAAGCTCCAACAGCCGTCACAGTCGATAGCCTGCAGAGAATGACACCGCTCCACTTCAAGCGTACAAGCGGAAGAGCGGGTGTCACGTGCCCGGCACACAAAGAAACTGCGCACTAACAGAAAGCGTGCAAACGTCTTTCAGCCTTATTAAAACTGACGGATCTGGACATGTTTCCAACAGACAGTAAGATACAAATATGTAAACGTCTCCCTCACAAATAAAAAAGGATACCCTTCAGCCTAAGGAAACAGTCCCATCACACATAAGGGAAGTTACAAAAGTCTCCCCTCATATACAAACATGCCTGCACTCTGCCCAAATAAACCCTTAACCAAGGATTAAAGGGACACTGTACCCAAAAATTTAATTTTCGTGATTCAGATTGAGCATGAAATTTCAAGCAAATTTCGAATTTACTCCTATTATCAAATTTTCTTCATTCTCTTGGTATCTTTATTTGAAATGCAAGAATGTAAGTTTAGATGCTGGCCCATTTTTGGTGAACAACCTGGGTTGTCCTTGCTGATTGGTGGATAAATTCATCCACCAATAAAAAAGTGCTGTCCAGAGTACGGAAACCAAAAAAAAGCTTAGATACTTATTTTTTTAAAAAAAATTATAGTAAGAGAACTAAGAAAAATTTATAATAGGAGTAAATTAGAAAGTTGCTTAAAATTGCATGCTCTTTCTGAATTACAAATGAACAAATTTGGGTTCAGTGTCCCTTTAATATGTCCCAAAAAATGCAGTCTTTTTTTTTCAAAAACAAAACCTGAAAAGTGCAAGTCTCCAGTATCTAGAAGACAAAAAGCACTTACCTGCATATTCAGCTGTCGTGCAGGAAGACAGCTCACAAGGTGTGAAAGGACACATACTCCTATAAGAGAACAGTAGAAAAAGAAAGAACAGAGTAACCAAATCTGGCTTTCTATAACTAGGGTAGCAATCATGTTAGAAATCTGAGCAAGGACCACCTCACCACTTCCTAACTGCTTAAAAGCCACCATTACTTTTACTCAAGAGATTGATGTGGACACAACTAAAGCCAAATACTTGCTTGCAGGGAAAAGTACCCAAAAAAGGAATAAGATCTTCAGACACCAACTTCACATACTCCATTGACAGAGGCAAAGAGAATGACTGGGGGTTATGGGTAGGGAAGTGACACTGAACAGCTCTGCTGGTGTGCTCTTTGCCTCCTCCTGCTGGCTAGAAGTGAATATCCCACTAGTAATTGAAATGACGTTGTGGACTCTCCATGTCTTAGGAAAGAAATTACTATTTTCTGAGGGTACTATATATAATAAAACTACCTTTAGGTTACATGTATAAGTTGTATTATGACATATATGGCCTAAATGAAATAGGATGTTGTTTACACTTGGGCCCATCTCCAAAATGTCTCATTTTACAGATGAAAATATTCCAAAATTCAAACCTTTTCTGGTCCCAAGCAGTTTGGATAAAGGGGTTTCTATCTGTATATCACTTATAAGATAATGTCATGCATACTTTCACTTTAAAGCCATTTATAGTGTGCCTGTATGTGAGGTGTGTTGTGAACATGTCATTTTAAACAACTTTCTAATTTACTTTTGTTTACCAAATTCGCTATGTTTTCTTGGCATCCTTTGTTGAACAGCATTCCTAGGTAGGATCAGGAGCAGCAATGCACTATTGGTGGCAGCACCTATATGCTTTTTAGTGGTTCACTAGATGTGCTCACCTAGCTCCTAGTAGTATATTGCTGCTCCAGAGTCTACTCTCTAACAAAGGAAACCTGAACAAAGCAAATTTGGTTTTAAAGTGGGAAGTTGTTTTAAATCAAATGTTTTATCTGATTCATGAAAGTTTAATTAGGTCTTTACAGTCCCTTTAACCCCTTCGCTACCAGGAATTTAATCGAAAAATGTGCCCAAAGTAAGACCGTTTTAAGCATTTTTGCTCTCACTCCGTTTAAACAGAGTTTTTTGATTTTTTATTTACCTATAAAAAAAATATATATATTTTTAAAGTAGCCAACCCAAGGTATTGATATAGGTCCATTTTGGTATATTTGATGCCACTATTTGGCCTCCAAATAAGATTATATATATATATATATATATATATATATATATATATATATATATATATAAATATAAAAAAAATCATTGACTCGTTTGTCACTGAAATTATTTACACACAACTACTGCAGTCATAAAACACATGGTTGTAAAAGCTTTTCTGGGGTCCCCTTTGTTCAGAAATATCAGACATGCATAGCTTTGCCATTGCTTTCTGGCAATTAGAAGGCAACTATTTGCAGCTGTGCACCACACTTGAAATTACTGGCTGTGAAGGGGTTAATCAGTTAGCTTGTAAGGTTGTTTGTAGAGTGTGATTACATCACTTCCGATTACTGCTCGACACGCTACAAACACGGCATGCTAAACAGGTCCGGAGAAGCATTTTCAGAATATTTATTTAGGAGAATTGTACACTTGCACTTTTATATCAATTGAATTATTCAATATTATTTTTATATACCCTTTTAACAAAGTTTTTTTTTTTTAACATCACCAATTTTTTAGAATTAAATAAAAAGAATTTTATTACTTACAAAATAATGCACTTAAAGGGATACTAAACCCTATTTTTTTTCATCATGATTCGGATAGAGCGTGCATTTTGAAGCAACTTTCTAATTTACTCCTATTATAATTTTTTCTTTGTTCTCTTGGTATCTTTATTTGAAAAAGCAGAAATGAAAGCTTTGGAGTCAGACCAATTTTGGTTCAAAACCCTGAATAGTTCTTGCTGATTGGTGGCTACATTTAGCTATCCAATCAGCAAGCACAACCCAGGTACTGAACCTAATATGGTCCAGCTTCAAAGCTTTCATTCCAACTTTTTCAAATAAAGATACCAAGAGAACAAAGAAAAAATAATAATAGGAGTAAATTAGAAGGTTGCTAAAAATTGCATGCTCTATCCAAATAATGAAATAAAAAAATAGGGTTTAGTATTCCATTAACATAAAATGGAAATATCTCTATTTTAACACACTCCTTACATTAGCTGTGTATATTAAGGTTTGTTTCTACATTTCCTTACCACAAACTATCATTCCACCCAGGGCCGGATTTCCCATTAGGCACAGTAGGCATGTGCCTACAGGCGCCTTGCAGTGAGGGGCGCTTGCCTGTCAGTAATAATTTTTTTTTTTTTTTTTTGTGAGGGCATTAATTTTAGTAAGAATTGTGCTGCCAGTTTGCTTACAGAGTCGAGTGTTTATTGGGAATATGTTACAGTAGTTGAGGGAGCCATGAAGGTGAGAGGGGCAAATATTAAAACTAAACCCCTCCCATTTTCGCCAGGCATTTTTAGTTTCACTTTTAATTTTATGTACTTCTGTTGCCTCACACAGCCAAGCTCCACGCTGATGTGTAGCAGACACTTTTTGTTGAGGAATGAAAGCTTCAAAACAACATGTTAGGACTGTACAAGGCTTCTAATGCTGCCTAGAATGACAACATAACAAGCAGAGCACTTTAACCCCTTGGCTACCAGAGAGTGTATTCACTTGTTATGTGCTGTAGGGCATTTTTATAGCCAGGGGGTTAAATTCTGCTTCAGGATGAATGTTTTTGTTCTATAAAGGCTTTGGAGGTGATGTGGGACTAGCTGCTCTGCTCTTTATTACAAGCTGCCAATTGTGATTTACAAATTTTACAGCCCTTAGGGCACTTTGACAACAAAGTTTGTAGACTGTAAGGCTGTGATGTGTATGTGTGTAAACCACTCACATGGCATATTTGTTTGTATGTATATGTATGTGTATATATATATATATATATATATATACATACACATCACATACAAAATTGTTAATCTGTTCTTTTATCAAGTAAGTGTGGTATTTTTGTATTGTGGTAAATTGAATTTCTAATTTCTAATTTTAAACACATTTGTTGACCCCTGGATTACATATAATCTACAACATTCCATGTTTTCCTTTGAGAGCAACATCATATTATATTTATATTTCAGAACAAAATAAATGTAACTTGTAGGCTTGAAGGGGTGAAAGACTACCTTGCAAGGGGACGTCGTGCACGGTTCACAGCCTCCAGATCAGCATATCGTAGGTCAAGCTGGCATCCTACTAAGATGACTGGTGCACGAGGGCAGAAATGTTTAATCTCAGGGTACCACATAGTCTGAACATGCTGAAGAGAATTAGGATTGGCAATGGAAAAGCAAAGAACCACCACATCTGATCTGAGGAAAGATAAATAGGAACAAGAGAAAGTTACAAGAGAATAAAAAACAAAAAAGGAAGAGAAAAAACTGACAATATTATTTTGTAGAGAACGAATACAAAAGGGTTCATATAATGAATAATAAACAGACAGAATAAAGAACAAAAAAATGAATATGAAATATGAAGAATATATAAAAAAAAGGTAACAAAGGAAAGAAATATGCAGAAGGGATGCAGGGCAAGGGTACAATAGAGGAAGAAAAGTATAACTAGCCAAAGAGACAGGAAAGACATATGCATGAAGACATCATTAAAGGCAAGATAGGTGGGTACACTCTTCACCTTCCATAGGCAAAACGTCTGTCCTTATGGTGGTCACCAAATGTATCCCAAAGGCGCAATGATACACTGACATCATCAACAACATCACGGGACCTCTCTAATACCTGACACAGGGAGAATATCATTAGCGAGAATTCTCTGGTACAAGCTACAACAAGGCAAGTAATATACAGATCATGTTGTCTCCAATATAGAATGTGTGCGATTATATAAATGCAGAGCAACCTATTATAATGCAATACAGAGTTTGCACTCACCTCCTGACATACTCGGTACTGATCTATGGCCCAGACGGTTGGGACATGGGTGGCTAGGAGTTGGTATTGGGTCAGGGTAGCATTGCATGCTCTTGCACAGATCAGTCGAGTTTTACCCACTGCGTTGTCTCCAACCACAACGCACTTGATTGTCTCAACGTTTGGCCGCTCATAATCCATATCAGTATCCAACAACTGGGAACTATACAAAGGAAAAAATAAAGATGAGATAAAAAAAATAAGCAAGTTAAAAAAAATAGGGAAATAGCAAAATAATAAGCTTTATTAGTTCTTAATTTTTGATAATTCAGTGAATACTAAAGCCCAGTAGTAGTCAATTATTCTACAGTGAGCAAGGAAATATAAACTTAAAGGGACACTGAACCCAAATTTTTTCTTTCATGATTCAGATAGAGCATGACATTTTAAGCAACTTTCTAATTTACTTCTATTATCAAATTTTCTTAATTCTCTTGGTATCTTTATTTGAAATGCAAGAATGTAAGTTTAGATGCCGGCCCATTTTTGGTGAACAACCTGGGTTGTCCTTGCTGATTGGTGGATACATTCATCCACCAATAAAAAATTGCTGTCCAGAGTTCTGAAACTAAAAAAAAAGCTTAGATGCCTTCTTTTTCAAATAAAGATAGCAAAAGAACAAAGAAAAAATGATAATAGGAGTAAATTAGAAAGTTGCTTAAAATTGCATGCTCTATCTGAATAACGAAAACAGAATTTATGCTTACCTGATAAATTACTTTCTCCAACGGTGTGTCCGGTCCACGGCGTCATCCATTACTTGTGGGAAATGTTCTCCCCCACAGGGAAAGGCAAGGAGAGCACACAGCAAGAGCTGTCCATATAGCTCCCCCTCTGGCTCCGCCCCCCAGTCATTCGACCGACGGTTAGGAGAAAAAGGAGAAACTATAGGGTGCCGTGGTGACTGTAGTGTATAAAGAAAAAAAAATTTCAACCTGATTAAAAAAAACCAGGGCGGGCCGTGGACCGGACACACCGTTGGAGAAAGTAATTTATCAGGTAAGTATAAATTCTGTTTTCTCCAACATTGGTGTGTCCGGTCCACGGTGTCATCCATTACTTGTGGGAACCAATACCAAAGCTTTAGGACACGGATGAAGGGAGGGAGCAAATCAGGTTACCTAAACAGAAGGCACCACGGCTTGCAAAACCTTTCTCCCAAAAACAGCCTCCGAAGAAGCAAAAATATCAAATTTGTAGAATTTGGCAAGTCGCTGCCTTACATATCTGGTCAACAGAAGCCTCGTTCTTATAGGCCCATGTGGAAGCCACAGCCCTAGTAGAGTGAGCTGTGATACGGTCAGGAGGCTGCCGTTCGGCAGTCTCATAAGCCAAGCGGATAATGCTTTTCAGCCAGAAAGAGAGAGAGGTAGCAGTAGCTTTTTGACCTCTCCTCTTACCAGAGTAAACGACAAACAAGGATGAGGTTTGTCTAAAATCTTTTGTTGCTTCTAAATAGAACTTTAAAGCACGAACAACATCTAAATTGTGTAATAAACGTTCCTTCTTTGAAACTCGATTCGGACACAAAGAAGGAACAACTATTTCCTGGTTGATGTTCTTGTTGGAAACAACTTTTGGAAGAAAACCAGGCTTAGTACGCAAAACAACCTTATCTGAATGGAACACCAGATAGGGTGGATCACACTGCAAAGCAGATAATTCAGAAACTCTTCTAGCAGAAGAAATAGCAACCAAAAACAGAACTTTCTAAGATAGTAACTTAATATCTATGGAATGTAAAGGTTCAAACGGAACCCCTTGAAGAACTGAAAGAACTAAATTTAGACTCCAAGGAGGAGTCATGGGTCTGTAAACAGGCTTGATTCTAACCAAAGCCTGAACAAAAGCTTGTACATCTGGCAAAGCTGCCAGTCGTTTGTGCAACAAGACGGATAATGCAGAAATCTGTCCTTTTAGAGAACTAGCTGACAATCCTTTATCCAAACCTTCTTGGAGAAAGGAGAGAATCTTTGGAATTTTAATCTTACTCCAGGAGAATCCTTTGGATTCACACCAACAGATATATTTTTTCCATATTTTATGGTAAATCCTTCTAGTCACAGGTTTTCTGGCTTGGACCAGAGTATCAATCACAGAATTTGAAAACCCACGCTTGGATAAAATCAAGCGTTCAATTTCCAAGCAGTCAGCTGCAGAGAAACTAGATTGGGATGTTCGAATGGACCTTGTACTAGAAGGTCCTGTCTCAAAGGTAGCTTCCATGGTGGAGCCGATGACATATTCACCAGGTCTGCATACCTGGTACGCAGGAGCTATCAGAATCACAGAGGCCTTCTCCTGTTTGATCCTGGCTATGAGCCTGGGGAGGAGAAGAAACGGTGGAAACACATATGCTAGGTTGAACGACCAAGGCGCCACTAATGCATCCACTAGAGTCGCCTTGGGATCCCTGGATCTGGACCCATAGCAAGGAATCTTGAAGTTCTGACGGGACGCCATTAGATCCATGTCTGGAATACCCCATAATTGGGTTAACTGAGCAAAGACCTCCGGATGGAGTTCCCACTCCCCCGGATGGAAAGTCTGACGACTCAAATAGTCATCACTTTTCTGTTATAGAGTAAATAGTACAAGCCAGCACTATTTTAAAATAACAAACTCTTGATAGAAGAATAAAAAACTACAACTAACACCACAAACTCCTCGCCATCCCCGTGGTAGATGCTACTTGTTCAGAGCGGCAAGGAGAATGACTGGGGGGCGGAGCCAGAGGGGGAGCTATATGGACAGCTCTTGCTGTGTGCTCTCCTTGCCTTTCCCTGTGGGGGAGAACATTTCCCACAAGTAATGGATGACGCCGTGGACCGGACACACCAATGTTGGAGAAAGAAAAAATTTGGGTTCAGTGTCCCTTTAAGCATTTATTGCACACTTATTTCTTAAATATCCTTGCATTAAAGAGACACCTTTAACAACATACTGAATTGATTTAAGTTTACTGTCGTGCACATTATACTCTGGAAATACAGTTTGCACATATTTTTTTTACATTTCTTTTTATTGAAGTAAAGAAAGACACAAGAAAATACACAATGTACGCATGAAACACACGCATATATCACATCCAGTAAGGAGATAACGTAAATCCAAGCTGCAAATATATCAATATCACAACAGTGTTCTCCCCAGGACCTTTTTAAATGGATACTAAACCCAAATGCTTTATTTTACGATTCGGATAGAGCATGCAATTTTAAGCAACTTTCTAATTTAACCCTATTCATTTCTTTTCTTCGTTCTCTTGCTATCTTTATTTAAAAAGCAGAAAAGTAAAACTTAGGAGCCGGCCCATTTTAGGCTCAGCACCCTAGATAGTGCTTGCTTATTGGTGACTACAATCATCCAATCAATAAGCAAGCGTAACCAAGGTTCTGATCCAAAAATGGGCCGGCTCTTAAGCTTTACATGCCTGCTTTTCAAATAAAGATAGCAAGAGAACTAAGAAAAATTGATAATAGGAGTAAATTAGAAAGTTGCTTAAAATTACATGCTCTTTCTGAATCATTAAAGAAAAACATTGGATTTAGTGTCCCTTTAATGGGTGCATCACGCAGCTGATTTTACTCAGCACCTCGCTAAAATTTTAGGCTATATTAAAAGGGACAGTCATCAGCAGAATTTTTGATGTTTAAAAAACATAATTTATGCTTACCTGATAAATTTATTTCTCTTGTGGTGTATCCAGTCCACGGATCATCCATTACTTGTGGGATATTCTCCTTCCCAACAGGAAGCTGCAAGAGGATCACCCACAGCAGAGCTGTCTATATAGCTCCTCCCCTAACTGCCACTACCAGTCATTCGACCGAAGACAAGCAAGAGAAAGGAGAAACTATAGTGTGCAGTGGTGACTGTAGTTTAAAAATAAAAAACACCTGCCTTAAAATGACAGGGCGGGCCGTGGACTGGATACACCACAAGAGAAATAAATTTATCAGGTAAGCATAAATTATGTTTTCTTTTGTAAGGTGTATCCAGTCCACGGATCATTTATTACTTGTGGGATACCAATACCAAAGCTATAGGACACGGATGAAGGGAGGGACAAGGCTTAAACGGAAGGCACCACTGCCTGCAAGACCTTTCTCCCAAAAATAGCCTCCGAAGAAGCAAAAGTATCAAATTTATAGAATTTTGAAAAAGTATGAAGCAAAGACCAAGTCGCCGCCTTACAAATCTGTTCAACAGAAGCCTCATTTTTAAAAGCCCATGTGGAAGCTACCGCTCTAGTAGAATGAGCTGTAATCCTTTCAGGAGGCTGCTGGCCAGCAGTCTCATAAGCTAAGCGTATTATACTCCTTAGCCAAAAAGAAAGAGGTTGCCGAAGCCTTTTGGCCTCTCCTCTGTCCAGAGTAGACAACAAACAATGCAGATGTTTGACGAAAATCTTTAGTAGCTTGTAAATAAAACTTTAAAGCACGAACCACGTCAAGATTGTGTAAAAGACGTTCCTTCTTTGAAGAAGGATTAAAACACAGTGACGGTACAACAATCTCCTGATTGATATTTTTATTAGATACCACCTTAGGTAAAAAAACAGGTTTGGTACGTAACACTACCTTATCTGCATGAAAAATGAGATAAGGGGAATCACAATGTAAAGCAGATAACTCCGAAACTCTTCGAGCAGAACCTTCCAGGATAAGAGCTTAATATCTATGGAATACAAAGGTTCAAACGGAACCCCTTGAAGAACCTTAAGAACTAAATTTAAACTCCAAGGCGGAGCAACAGGTTTAAACACAGGCTTGATTCTGACTAAAGCCTGACAAAACGCCTGCACGTCTGGAACCTCAGCCAGACGTTTGTGCAAAAGAATAGACAGAGCAGAAATCTGTCCTTTTAAGGAACTAGCTGACAAACCCTTCTCCAATCCTTCTTGGAGAAAAGATAATATCCTAGGAATCCTGACCTTACTCCATGAGTAACCCTTGGATTCACACCAATGAAGATATTTACACCATATCTTATGATAGATTTTCCTGGTGACAGGCTTTCGCGCCTGTATTAAGGTATCAATGACCGACTCGGAGAAACCACGCTTTGATAAAATCAAGCATTCAATCTCCAAGCAGTCAGCCGCAGAGAAAGTCCTGCGTGGCCATGCAGGTGCTATCAAAATTATTGATGCTCTCTCCTGTTTGATCTTGGCAATCAGACGAGGGAGCAGAGGAAACGGTGGAAACACATAAGCCAGGTTGAAGGACCAAGGCGCTGCTAGAGCATCTATCAGTGCTGCCTTGGGATCCCTGGACCTGGATCCATAACAAGGAAGCTTGGCGTTCTGGCGAGACGCCATGAGATCCAGTTCTGGTTTGCCCCAACGTTGAATCAACTGTGCAAACACCTCCGGATGGAGCTCCCACTCCCCCGGATGAAAAGTCTGACAACTTAGAAAATCTGCCTCCCAGTTCTCTACTCCTGGGATATGGATAGCTGATAGATGGCAAGAGTGAAACTCTGCCCATTGAATTATCTTTGAAACCTCCAACATCGCTAGGGAACTCCTTGTTCCCCCTTGATGGTTGATGTAAGCTACAGTCGTGATGTTGTCCGACTGAAATCTGATGAACCTCACTGCCGCTAGCTGAGGCCAAGCCTGAAGAGCATTGAATATCGCTCTTAGTTCCAGAATGTTTATTGGAAGGAGTGCCTCCTCCTGAGTCCACAACCCCTGAGCCTTCAGAGAGTTCCAGACTGCACCCCAGCCCAGTAGGCTGGCATCTGTTGTTACTATTGTCCAATCTGGCCTGCGGAAGGTCATACCTTTGGACAGATGGACCCGAGATAGCCACCAGAGAAGAGAATCCCTGGTCTCTTGATCCAGATTTAGTAGAGGGGACAAATCTGTGTAATCCCCATTCCACTGACTGAGCGGTCTGAGATGTAGGCGGACAAACTGAACTATGTCCATTGCCGCTACCATTAAGCCGATTACTTTCATACACTGAGCCACCGAAGGGCGAGAAGTATAATAAAGAACACGGCAGGAATTTAGAAGTTTTGACAACCTGTCCTCTGTTAGGTAAATCCTCATTTCTACAGAATCTATCAGGAAGGAAACTCTTGTGAGAGGGGATAGAGAACTCTTCTTTTTGTTCACTTTCCACCCATGAGACCTCAGGAATGCCAGAACAATGTCCGTATGGGACTTGGCAATTTGGAAATTCGACGCCTGTATCAGAATGTCGTCTAAGTAAGGGGCTACTGCTATGCCCCGCGGCCTTAGGACCACCAGAAGTGACCCCAGAACCTTCGTAAAGATTCTTGGTGCCGTAGCTAACCCAAAGGGAAGAGCCACAAACTGGTAATGCCTGTCTAGGATGGCGAACCTGAGAAACCGATGATGATCTTTGTGTATCGGAATGTGAAGATAAGCATCCTTTAAGTCCACGGTAGTCATGTATTGACCCTCCTGGATCATAGGTAGGGTGGTTTGAATAGTCTCCATCTTGAAAGGTGGGACCCTGAGAAATTTGTTTAGGATCTTGAGATCTAAGATTGGTCTGAAGGTTCCCTCTTTCTTGGGAACCACAAAGAGTTTTGAATAGAAGCCTTGCCCCTGTTCCTCCTTTGGAACTGGGTAGATCACTCCCATAACTAGGAGGTCTTGAACACAATGTAAGAATGCCTCTCTCTTTATCTGGTCTGCAGATAATTGTGAGAGGTGAAATCTTCCTTTTGGGGAAGAAGCTTTGAAGTCCAGAAGATATCCCTGGGACACAATTTCCAACGCCCAGGGATCCTGGACATCTCATCCCAAGCCTGGGCGAAGAGAGAAAGTCTGCCCCCTACTAGATCCGTTACTGGATCGGGGGCTGATCTTTCATGCTGTCTTAGAGGCAGCAGCAGGCTTCTTGGCCTGCTTACCTTTGTTCCAGGTCTGGTTAGGTCTCCAGACCGGCTTGGGCTTGGCAAAATTTCCCTCTTGCATTAGAGGTAGTTGATGCCGCACTCGTCTTAAAGTTTCGAAAGGCACGAAAATTAGTTTGTTTGGTCCTTAATTTATTAGACCTATCCTGAGGAAGGGCATGACCTTTTCCTCCAGTAATATCAGAAATTATCTCCTTCAGTCCAGGCCCGAATAGGGTCTGCCCCTTGAAGGGAATGTTGAGAAGCTTAGACTTTGAAGTAACATCAGCTGACCAGGATTTAAGCCATAGCGCCCTACGCGTCTGTATAGCGAAACCTGAGTTCTTAGCCGTTAGTTTGGTTAAATGAACAACGGTGTCAGAAACAAATGAATTGGCTAGCTTAAGCGCTTTAAGCTTGTCAAGTATATCATCCAATGGAGTTTCTACCTGTAAGGCCTCTTCCAGAGACTCAAACCAGAAGGCCGCAGCAGCAGTGACCGGGGCAATGCATGCAAGAGGCTGGAGAATAAAACCTTGTTGAATAAACATTTTCTTAAGGTAACCCTCTAACTTTTTATCCATTGGATCTAGGAAAGCACAACTGTCCTCGACGGGAATAGTTGTACGCTTAGCTAGGGTAGAAACTGCTCCCTCCACCTTAGGGACCGTTTGCCATAAGTCCCGTGTAGCGGCATCTATTGGAAACATTTTCTTAAAAATAGGAGGGGGAGAGAACGGTACACCTGGTCTATCCCATTCCTTAGTAATAATTTCTGAAAACCTTTTAAGTATTGGAAAAACATCAGTGTAAACAGGCACTGCATAGTATTTATCCAATCTACACAATTTCTCTGGCACTATAATGGTGTCACAGTCATCCAGAGTAGCTAAAACCTCCCTGAGCAACACGCGGAGGTGTTCAAGCTTAAATTTAAATGTAGACATATCAGAATCAGGTTGAAGCATCTTCCCTGAGTCAGAAAAATCACCCACAGAAAGAAGCTCTCCTGCCTCAGCTTCTGCATATTGTGAGGGGATATCAGACATAGCTACTAAAGCGTCAGAGAGCTCTGTATTTTTTCTAGTCCCAGAGCTGTCTCGCTTTCCTTGTAACCCTGGTAGTTTGGACAATACCGCTGTAAGGGTATGATCCATAACTGCCGCGATGTCTTGTAAAGTAAACGCCATGGGCGCGCTAGATGTACTTGGCGCCACTTGAGCGGGAGTTCCTTGATCGGGAGTCAAAGGTTCTGACACGTGGGGCGAGTTAGTCCGCATAACTTCCCCCTTGTCAGTTTCCTCTGGTGATAAATCTTTTAAAGACAGAATATGATCTTTATAACTTAAAGTAAAATCAGTACATTTGGTACACATTCTAAGAGGGGGTTCCACAATGGCTTCTAAACATAATGAACAAGGAGTTTCCTCTATGTCAGACATGTTTAAACAGACTAGCAATGAGACCAGCAAGCTTGGAAAACACTTTGATAAATGTAAACAAGCAAAAAATAAAAACGGTACTGTGCCTTTAAGAGAAACAAATTTTTTCAGAAATTGAAACAGTGATAAAAAGCAGTAAATCTTACGAAATTTTTACAGTGTGTATAATAGACTAACAGAGCATTGCACCCACTTGCAAATGGATGATTAACCCCTTAGTTTCAAAACCGGATCAAAAAAACGATATAAACGTTTTTTTAACAGTAACAACAAACTGCCACAGCTCTGCTGTGGCCCTACCTGCCCATACAACGACTTTTGAAGGCACAAAAACCCTTTGTAGAGGTCCTAAGTGTTCAGGGAACTCCTTCAGGGAAACTGGATGTCTCAAATTGCAAAATCTAATGCGCATTTAGGCGCGAAAATAGGCCCCTCCCAACCTGTATTCATAGTGAGAGGGCCTAACAAAACTAACCCTAGGCAAAATCTAGCCAGCCATGTGGAAAAAACTGGGCCCCAATAAAGTTTTATCACCAATATGTAGAAAAAAACATTTAAACACTTCCAGCAAACGTTATCTTATTTTCAGTAATGTGAGAAAGTAATAAGAATATTACCTTTTACAGCAAGCATGATACTAGTCGTTATTAAATCACTGTAATCAGGCTTACCTTAAATAAATCCGGTATTAACAGCATTTTCTAGCATATTCATTTCTCTAGAAAAAATTTAAACTGCACATACCTCATAGCAGGAGACCCTGCACGCCATTCCCCCAGCTGAAGTTACCTCGTCTCTTCAGTTATGTGTGAGAACAGCAATGGATCTTAGTTACAACCTGCTAAGATCATCAAAAACCACAGGCAGACTCTTCTTCAACTTTCTGCCTGAGGCTAAAACAGTACAACTCCGGTACCATTTGAAAATAACAAACTTTTGATTGAAGATAAACTACATAAATTCACCACATCTCTCTAGCTACTTCCTATCTTGTCGAGAGCTGCAAGAGAATGACTGGTAGTGGCAGTTAGGGGAGGAGCTATATAGACAGCTCTGCTGTGGGTGATCCTCTTGCAGCTTCCTGTTGGGAAGGAGAATATCCCACAAGTAATGGATGATCCGTGGACTGGATACACCTTACAAGAGAAAGATAGCTAATCCCTTTGTTACCCATTCCATAGTTTTGCATAACCAACACTGTTATATTAATACACTTTTTACCTCTGTGATAACCTTGTATCTAAGCCTCTGCAAACTGCTCCCTTATTTTAGTTCTTTCGACAGACTTGCATTTTAGCCAATCAGTGCTCACTCATAGGTAACTTCACATGCATGAGCTCAATGTTATCTATATGAAACACATGAACTAATGCCCTCTAGTGGTGAAAAACGGTCAAAATGCATTCAGATTAGAGACAGCCTTCAAGGCCTAAGAAATTAGCATATGAACCTCCTAGGTTTAGATTTAAACTAAGAATACCAAAAGAAAAAAGAAAAATTGGTGATAAAAGTAAATTGGAAAGTTGTTTCAAATGACATGCCCTATTTGAATCATGAAAGTTTATTTTGGACTTGACTGTCCCTATAAGCTATAATTAGCCAGTATTAACATGGTTTACTGTTTCTTGCACAAATTATCATTAAATAAATATATGTTAAATTATGCAATTAATTTGTGGTTTAGACAGCAGAAAATTTTATAATATTAGAATGTATTACACTGGCCCCACCCGGCTACTATATAATGCCAACCAACTGGCAAAATGTTCTGCAGAGAACACAACTAAAACTGTGTAAATTCCAGAACAGCTAATAATAAAGAAAAACACCTATGTGACTCACAAAGTAATAATATATTAAGTGTGTACAAAAGTAACACATTACCTTGGGTTTTCTGTTTATACAGCATGTTGAATGCCCCTAAAAGCAATAATCATTGAAACACGAAAAAAAGGAAACTAACCCCAAATGAAATAAAATGGCCTTTCTTAAATATATTTATGAATTAAGTAGTAGCAAAGAGCGAAGCTAGAACTTGGACTCTTGGACCCAGCAAATATTATGTATAGAAGAAATATTCAGAGCTCACTATGATATAGAATTCAACTACCTGAATGGTCGCTCATGGACCACTCAAAGGGCCAGATTACAAGTGGAGTACAAACGTTTGCGCTCGGGTCTTTGCAATTGTTTGCGAGCAGGTTAAATTGCGCTCGTAATAAGAGTTGAAATAAAACGTGAGCGCAATCGTGATTTAAACTAGAATGATTACAGTGACGTCAGAGCTGTGGTCAACTGTTTTGCGAAATTAAAAAGTGGCACAAAACACATAAAAAATACATTACAAAGAAAACTTACACTCATAATAACACAATCTTATATAAATTATTCAAAAAAATATTACACAAAAGTTATAAGGGCTAAAAGATATGAGGTCTCAGGTATTATAAACAAAAAAGCAGGCAAAGGGCTTTAACATAGAGATACATACAAATATATGTCTAAAGATGTATATGTGTATATATATATATGTATTTACAGACATATTCAAGTATAAATACATATGTACACACACATATATATATATATATATACACATACACACAGTATATATATATATATATATATATATATATATATATATATATATATATATATATATATAAAAGTTATATATATATATAAATTGGAAAGGAATATATATATGTGTGCGTGTATAGGAGCCCTTTGCAGTTAAGTAGACGTAAAAGCATATTTATGCAATTTTTATATTTGTTATACTGTATATGTACTGTAAATATTATACATCCCGGAGGCGGAGCCAACCGCTGAACAGAGTGGTCGCAAACATCATGAGCTCCGTTTAAAATAGCATCAAAAAGGCATTTTAAAAGAGGTTTTTAGTAGAGTTAACACTCAGAACTGACCCTGGTAACCAGCAAACTTGAGGAATCTAAATATCACGGTCATTGATGCTCAGACTGAGATGGGAGCGGTGGAATGCAGCACGGATACGACCTGAACACTGAGGCCCAACACAGCGCGCCATGACACATCGCATAGCATTGCAGCCAGCGAGCGATCAAAGTTGCTCGGCGATTGTGCTTACTGCTGCCCTGATCTCAGACAAGCCGCATCCACTACCTAGCAACTGGTAATACATCCACAGCCCACTAACCTCCTCTTGGCAGGATCTTACTTGTAATTAAAAGTTTGCAACAGACCGTCCTTCCACTAAGATGGCGGACGCCACTCAGCTCCTCCTAGGCGACATGGAAGACATTCTGAACCACCACTTTCATCAGCTGTGCAAGCTGATTCAAACAGAATGGGGGAGCATGAAAAGTGCTATTAACCCAAAGCGGGCTATTAAAAATCTACAATCGAACCAGCAGGAATCGGCTTCTGATGTGCCATGGGTTGCCGCTTACTCTGTAGCTTCTTCTGGGTGCTTCTTTGGAGGAGGACAGGCGACTGTGCAGAGATCTAATGAGGGGTCACATCTGAGAGCTGAGACGCTCTTAGCACCAATCAAAACGGCATCGGAGTGGCAAGCTCCAACTTACCTGAAGAGCCGGTTACCGGAAACCCACAGTGATTTCATTGCGGTGCCTACCCAATTTAGTGACACATTCTGTGCATCGGAACAGGCAACAGATATCCATGCCCTCAAGATAACGCGGCTGGATGTCGGGATCCTACTCCTTGGTGCACAGGGGTCTAACCAGCAATGGATACATGATACCGCGCTGAGTAACATATCACTTATCGATCACTACGCAAATTCAGGCCTGCAGTCTGGTCCGGTGAGATTATACCCCTTTGCTGATACGGGATTTTGCTCTTGCCCTTCCCATAGTTTTGTATCAAGCGAAGTATGCTCCTCACTCACGCCTAAGTTCAGACCACAGCTCGCAATAAGAATCAGGACCGGAGTGGGTTAAGCTTTACTTATACAGAGGAAGGGGATTGCTCTGAGGCCTAGATATTGTCACCTTAACACTGTGTTTGAAAAGGACAAATCGACCTCCTACCCAACGATGCACCCTTCTAGGTATTCTATTGGAACTTCCCACATATACCCCAGAGTATACTGAACTTTGCACTATAAGGGCATTCCTATGCTGAATGGAACGTTTCCATCACCTGTTTATCCTCCTAGTGCCCTTAGATATAAAGACATTGTGTGACATATTGCGGACACCCCTTGGTTATCCAAGTTATATGATTGCTTGTTGCTAGTTTGGCAGTCTTGCCCTTATTTAGTTAACCCAATAATCTACTAGAACTGACAAGTGAGTGAGGGCAGGAACATAATGTGTTTAGAGAGGTCTTAGCTCATCACCCCCTAGCTATACTCTTACCCTATTTATTTTGGGGCATATTCATGTCAATGCATTTATTGGCGTCATAATAGCCATATTGAAAATTAACATAGTGCTCATTGAAGACATTTAGGCCTAGATTTAGAGTTCGGCGGTAGCCGTCAAAACCAGCGTTAGAGGCTCCTAACGCTGGTTTTGGGCGCCCGCTGGTATTTGGAGTCAGTGATTAAAGGGTCTAACGCTCACTTTTCAGCCGCGACTTTTCCATACCGCAGATCCCCCTACGCCATTTGCGTAGCCTATCTTTTCAATGGGATCTTCCTAACGCCGGTATTTAGAGTCGTTTCTGCAGTGAGCGTTAGAGCTCTAACGACAAGATTCCAGCCGCCTGAAAATAGCAGGAGTTAAGAGCTTTCTGGCTAACGCCGGTTTATAAAGCTCTTAACTACTGTACCCTAAAGTACACTAACACCCATAAACTACCCATGTACCCCTAAACCGAGGTCCCCCCACACCGCCGCCACTCGATTAAAATTTTTAACCCCTAATCTGCCGACCGCCACCTACGTTATACTTATGTACCCCTAATCTGCTGCCCCTAACACCGCCGACCCCTGTATTATATCTATTAACCCCTAACTTGCCCCCCACAACGTCGCCGCAAGCTACTTAAAATAATTAACCCCTAATCTTCCGACCGCAAATCGCCGCCACCTACGTTATCCCTATGTACCCCTAATCTGCTACCCCTAACATCGCCGACCCCTATGTTATATTTATTAACCCCTAATCTGCCCCCCACAACGTCGCCGACACCTGCCTACACTTATTAACCCCTAATCTGCCGAGCGGACCTGAGCGCTACTATAATAAAGTTATTAAGCCCTAATCCGCCTCACTAACCCTATCATAAATAGTATTAACCCCTAATCTGCCCTCCCTAACATCGCCGACACCTACCTTCAATTATTAACCCCTAATCTGCCGACCGGAGCTCACCGCTATTCTAATAAATGTATTAACCCCTAAAGCTAAGTCTAACCCTAACACTAACACCCCCCTAAGTTAAATATAATTTTTATCTAACGAAATAAATTAACTCTTATTAAATAAATAATTCCTATTTAAAGCTAAATACTTACCTGTAAAATAAATCCTAATATAGCTACAATATAAATTATAATTATATTATACCTATTTTAGGATTAATATTTATTTTACAGGCAACTTTGTAATTATTTTAACCAGGTACAATAGCTATTAAATAGTTAAGAACTATTTAATAGTTACCTAGTTAAAATAATTACAAATTTACCTGTAAAATAAATCCTAACCTAAGATATAATTAAACCTAACACTACCCTATCAATAAAATAATTAAATAAACTACCTACAATTACCTACAATTAACCTAACACTACACTATCAATAAATTAATTAAACACAATTGCTACAAATAAATAACATTAAATAAACTATCTAAAGTACAAAAAATAAAAAAGAACTAAGTTACAGAAAATAATAAAATATTTACAAACATAAGAAAAATATTACAACAATTTTAAACTAATTACACCTACTCTAAGCCCCCTAATAAAATAACAAAGCCCCCCAAAATAAAAAATTCCCTACCCTATTCTAAAATACAAATATTACAAGCTCTTTTACCTTACCAGCCCTGAACAGGGCCCTTTGCGGGGCATGCCCCAAGAATTTCAGCTCTTTTGCCTGTAAAAAAAAACATACAATACCCCCCCCCAACATTACAACCCACCACCCACATACCCCTAATCTAACCCAAACCCCCCTTAAATTAACCTAACACTACCCCCCTGATGATCTTCCTACCTTGTCTTCACCATGCCAGGTTCACCGATCCGTCCTGGCTCCAAGATCTTCATCCAACCCAAGTGGGGGCTAGACATCCACTGAAGAAGTCCAGAAGAGGGTCCAAAGTCTTCCTCCTATCCGGCAAGAAGAGGACATCCGGACCGGCAAACATCTTCTCCAAGCGGCATCTTCTATCTTCTTCCATCCGATGACGACCGGCTCCATCTTGAAGACCTCCAGCGCGGATCCATCCTCTTCTTCCGACGACTAGACGACGAATGACGGTTCCTTTAAGGGACGTCATCCAAGATGGCGTCCCTCGAATTCCGATTGGCTGATAGGATTCTATCAGCCAATCGGAATTAAGGTAGGAATTTTCTGATTGGCTGATGGAATCAGCCAATCAGAATATAGTTCAATCCGATTGGCTGATCCAATCAGCCAATCAGATTGAGCTCGCATTCTATTGGCTGTTCCGATCAGCCAATAGAATGCGAGCTCAATCTGATTGGCTGATTGGATCAGCCAATCGGATTGAACTATATTCTGATTGGCTGATTCCATCAGCCAATCAGAAAATTCCTACCTTAATTCCGATTGGCTGATAGAATCCTATCAGCCAATCGGAATTCGAGGGACGCCATCTTGGATGACGTCCCTTAAAGGAACCGTCATTCGTCGTCTAGTCGTCGGAAGAAGAGGATGGATCCGCGCTGGAGGTCTTCAAGATGGAGCCGGTCGTCATCGGATGGAAGAAGATAGAAGATGCCGCTTGGAGAAGATGTTTGCCGGTCCGGATGTCCTCTTCTTGCCGGATAGGAGGAAGACTTTGGACCCTCTTCTGGACTTCTTCAGTGGATGTCTAGCCCCCACTTGGGTTGGATGAAGATCTTGGAGCCAGGACGGATCGGTGAACCTGGCATGGTGAAGACAAGGTAGGAAGATCATCAGGGGGGTAGTGTTAGGTTAATTTAAGGGGGGTTTGGGTTAGATTAGGGGTATGTGGGTGGTGGGTTGTAATGTTGGGGGGGGGGTATTGTATGTTTTTTTTTACAGGCAAAAGAGCTGAAATTCTTGGGGCATGCCCCGCAAAGGGCCCTGTTCAGGGCTGGTAAGGTAAAAGAGCTTGTAATATTTGTATTTTAGAATAGGGTAGGGAATTTTTTATTTTGGGGGGCTTTGTTATTTTATTAGGGGGCTTAGAGTAGGTGTAATTAGTTTAAAATTGTTGTAATATTTTTCTTATGTTTGTAAATATTTTATTATTTTCTGTAACTTAGTTCTTTTTTATTTTTTGTACTTTAGATAGTTTATTTAATGTTATTTATTTGTAGCAATTGTGTTTAATTAATTTATTGATAGTGTAGTGTTAGGTTAATTGTAGGTAATTGTAGGTAGTTTATTTAATTATTTTATTGATAGGGTAGTGTTAGGTTTAATTATATCTTAGGTTAGGATTTATTTTACAGGTAAATTTGTAATTATTTTAACTAGGTAACTATTAAATAGTTCTTAACTATTTAATAGCTATTGTACCTGGTTAAAATAATTACAAAGTTGCCTGTAAAATAAATATTAATCCTAAAATAGGTATAATATAATTATAATTTATATTGTAGCTATATTAGGATTTATTTTACAGGTAAGTATTTAGCTTTAAATAGGAATTATTTATTTAATAAGAGTTAATTTATTTCGTTAGATAAAAATTATATTTAACTTAGGGGGGTGTTAGTGTTAGGGTTAGACTTAGCTTTAGGGGTTAATACATTTATTAGAATAGCGGTGAGCTCCGGTCGGCAGATTAGGGGTTAATAATTGAAGGTAGGTGTCGGCGATGTTAGGGAGGGCAGATTAGGGGTTAATACTATTTATGATAGGGTTAGTGAGGCGGATTAGGGCTTAATAACTTTATTATAGTAGCGCTCAGGTCCGCTCGGCAGATTAGGGGTTAATAAGTGTAGGCAGGTGTCGGCGACGTTGTGGGGGGCAGATTAGGGGTTAATAAATATAACATAGGGGTCGGCGATGTTAGGGGTAGCAGATTAGGGGTACATAGGGATAACGTAGGTGGCGGCGGTTTACGGAGCGGCAGATTAGGGGTTAAAAGTGTAATGCAGGGGACAGCGATAGCGGGGGCGGCAGATTAGGGGTTAATAAGTGTAAGGTTAGGGGTGTTTAGACTCGGGGTACATGTTAGAGTGTTAGGTGCAGACGTAGGAAGTGTTTCCCCATAGCAAACAATGGGGCTGCGTTAGGAGCTGAACGCTGCTTTTTTGCAGGTGTTAGGTTTTTTTTCAGCTCAAACAGCCCCATTGTTTCCTATGGGATAATCGTGCACGAGCACGTTTTTGAGGCCGGCCGCGTCCGTAAGCAACTCTGGTATCAAGAGTTGCATTTGCGGTAAAAATGCTCTACGCTCCTTTTTTGGAGCCTAACGCAGCATTTGTTTGAACTCTCGATACCAGAGTTAAATTTATGGTGCGGCCAGAAAAAAGCCCGCGGAGCGTTAACAGCCCTTTTACCGCCGAACTCTAAATCTAGGCCTTAGAGAGGTCCTAGACAGAGTGTAATGTAGAGTACCTATACATCACTAATACACTTGCTGCTATTATTTTTTGTTAACCTGTGTATAGTATACTCCATACCTACAGTGAGTATTCCTTTGTATTAACAATGTTGTAGGTCCTTAAAGGGCCATTATACACTCATTTTTTCTTTGCATAAATGTTTTGTAGATGATCTATTTATAAAGCCCATAAAGTTGTTTTTTTTTTTAAAATATGTATAATTTTGCTTATTTTTAAATAACATTGCTCTGATTTTCAGACTCCTAACCAAGCCCCAAAGTTTTATGAGAATACCGTCAGCTAACTTCTCCAGCTTGCTCCTGTTTGTGTAAAGGGTCTTTTCATATGCAAAAGAAGGGGAGGGGGGAGGGTCTTATTTCCCACTTGCAGTGGGCTTTCCAACTGCCTTTTCAACAGAGCTAAACTGAAAGCTTCTAAGTACGTTTTTAAACCATTTTATACTGGTATTTTATATCAGTATCTGTGCATCTTATTCTTTTTAGTAGTGTCTATTACATGCAGTTATATGAAAATGAGTGTATACTGTCCCTTTAATGCTATCTTAGCTTGCTATTTCTTTTTATCATGTGGTTGGCGGACGGCTTTTATATTAACAGCTGCGGACACCTAGTCTTTACACCTCACCTGTGGTTTAGTGGGGAGCCCCGGGAGAGACACTTGTACAAGTGTAAGTGAAACAAATGCTGCAGCAGTTACATAACAACCGTGTTGTACGTGGGTTACTGATACAATACTTTTAATGATACTGATAAACCCTGAATATGTGTTTGTCCAGTCTGGGGGTTAGAGGGGGCCCCCGATAGGGACGAGTATATATTGCCATTGTATTTTTATGTATCATTATCCTTTCACTATTACTCGAGACAATCCTTGCATAATATATGTTCCTCCTTCTGGACCAGTGGCCAGGGTCTGGAGGGAGTCCATATAAAGGAAGTATAGCCCACAAACACGCCAACCTAGGATCAACTAATATAAACTCTTATATACAGCAAGGAGAAGGGCTACGTAGGGGAGTTGGTTTCACTAACATGGGAAGTCTATCTTGGAGTTGAGGGTCATAATACTCAAGAGATAACTCATTCCCACAAGATTGATGTAAGTTTAAACTATTTAGTCTGATGATGTTATATGGCAAGACCCCATAGCATGGTAAATGGGTCTTAGACTCAGTAAGATGTCCAGTGCTATGTTACCTTTAATATTCTAGGTCATGTTATGCATGAAGGTCAGCTAAGGAAATAATATTATGTTTCGAACAAGTAACACTTATTTTTAAATCCTATATTATGTTATGCCTATTCACCTTTTTGTTCAGTCACATTGGATATTCCGTACTAGTTCACCTCCCCCCCACCCATTTATAGAGCCCTCACCAGGGTTCATATTAGACGGACTATTTTCGCCACAAACCCTCCAACTTTACAGGAACATAGTCTTCCCATTGCTAGAAGAAAAAAAAAATTATTATACATCCCAATGTTCTGCACATAGCAGAATATGTTCTTTGTATTTTTAAAGAGATATTCCTATAACTATATCAGTATATATCTATATGTGTGTGTGTGTATATATATATATATATATATATATATATATATATATATATATATATGCGCATATGAGAACATGCGATCAGTTTTGCATGCGGGTAGTGTGTTTGTTTTGTTTTTTCTCCATTGACTTCTGTGTGGGAAGAGGTTATTGTTTGCGCGATCGTCTAATTGCACTAGAAGTAAGCCGTTTGCGCTTGTCAGGTTAGCACGAGAGCGCAAACATTTGACTTTCATCTCATAATACCAGCGCAATCCGACGAGCCCAAAAAGTTTACTTCTAGCGCAATTAGCACTCTAGCGTAAGCACTAAATAGTAGTAACCTATAAAGCAAATACTATCATGGTAATACTTAGGGCCACTCTTGGACCCTTATTGATCAAGATAGGGTACCCAAATATCTATAATAATATATAGAACCTCTCAAGGAAAAGCATTAAGACTTATGTTAATTATTTATAACACCACATCATGTTCTAAGGAGTCAGAAAAAACGAATTTCTAAATATGGAGCATGGTAGTATTAAAACAATAGAGCGTATCAACATAGAGAATAGTAATAAGGCTGGCCTATCCAAAAGCAACTACTAAGCCCTCTACTTAATTCTAAAACATTTGCCACATTAGCTCAGAGAAGATTCTTGCATAATGACAGTATGTTCAACGTGAGTGTCCAGCGAGAGCTGCTTGCTACTGATCCCCTTAGTAGTAACAGGTTTGAAGAGGCTTTTGAAAGATAGACATTTTCCTTATTTTGTCCAACTTAAGTGCACGCTCATCTGGCCAAGGTTCTGAAGACATGATCCCCAAAAGAACAGAGGGAGCCCCTGAATGCTCATCCTCCTGGAAGGACTACTGATTTCAGTATTTATGTAATTCTTGGGGCTGGAATCGCTTTTGTACATCAGTCTATCAAATACAACTTCCTTTTGATTATAGTAATTTGAAGAAATAGTGAAGCCACCACTTGATACAAGTCAACAACAATCCTTTAATAGTACTTAGCAAAGTATATCAGCTTGACAAGGGTCTCCTACAGATCTGACACGTTGTGCTTCCTTTCAATTATAGTCCAGCTCCGGTGCCACAACTTGTCTCAAAGCTTCCAAAAATAAATGTTTTTTGTTGTAGGTGCAGTTTAGAGATACTGTCTATCTGGTCAGGGCAATACAACAATGTACACCAATCAGGCCGTAGATCAGCTAAAGGTTAAAAATGTGTGGCCCATGTCAAAGACCCACAATGTATAGCCAGTGTATGTGCAGGCCGCTCTGTCTCAGCTAACTCCGCCTGGCCTTAGTGCTATCAGGCTTTGGGACCCTTATCTGCTCCTCTAGTGTGGCTTGTCCCTAGTTGCTATACTAATTCCTTTTTGCATGTTGGGTGCCTCAATAGTACCCCATGCTGCAGTTAATCGTTCCTCTAAACCTGAAAAGTGCTCATTTGTATACAGATCAGTTTTTCTAATAAAATAGTTGCTCTAGGCTTCACTTGTCCAATACAGCTCACAGCTGCTCTCCAAATGCACAATTTACTGTAGTGCTGTCTTAGTGTATGTTCAACCTCTCATTGGAAGAGGGGTGTGTGGCTCGGTTGACTTAGCGCTGCCGCGTTTCTGAGACCTACATCAGACGACGTGTCCTAGGTCCCTGCCGCCGACTATCCTCCAGCGAGACTGCCAAACAAGAAAAAAACTTTATCAATTCCGTCTGCTATTCTCTCCAAAAATGCTGTTAAAGATTGTAGATGCTCTCTTATAATATAGATGTTTCACCCATTATTGGAGCCAGAAATGTTGCCATCATCAAGATGGCCGCCGCTTGCACATTTTCTTTAACATGGTCATATTATCACTACTAGTTTTGAGGAAACAATGAAACCATGCAACATTCCCAAGATCCACTAGGCTGCAGTTAAAAATTCACTATGATCTCTCTTAAGGAAAATCTGCTATAGTCTCTACCTCAAGAAAGTATAGTAGTTGGTTTCTATAAATCAATATAAGACGTTCTGCAATTATCTGTTTTACTGTAGATCTGAGTGCTGTATTTCTTTTGTAGTTTTTGAAAACACCTACTGTACAAATACATTACACATTAAATATTTATCATATTTCTTTAGTATGATAGAATGGTTAAAAGAGACATTCAAGTTATGTATAAACTTTCTCACTTTCAATGTCCCTAGGAGAACTAAAATATAGGTAAACATTTAAGATATGCATTTGCTTCAGCACATTTTAAATAAATTTACCATGTAACTACAACATCTAGATTGTACTCAGCTCCGTTTTTTTTAACAGGCTACTGGAGTCACATCCAATCAGAGGTTGTAGTATTCAAGACATGATTGACAATGGTGGCATGTTCTATTCTATATATTCTATAGTACTATTTACCTTGGAGGAGAGTATGCTTTATGCTATAATGAAGGGTTTAAAGCAAAGATTAGCCCATGAATAATATGTATGTATACTTGTAGACGGATGATGGACCTCTTCAGCCCCGGCTTGGATGAAGACTTCAGCCGGATGATGGACCTCTTCAGCCCCCGCTTGGATGAAGAATTCGGCTCGGCTGAGTGAAGACGACTCAAGGTAGGAAGAACTTCAGGGGGGTAGTGTTAGGTTTATTTAAGGGGGGTTTGGGTGGGTTAGAGTAGGGGTGTGTGGGTGGTGGGTTGCAATGTTGGGGGGGGGGGGTATTGTATGGGTTTTTTTTACAGGCAAAAGAGCAGAATTCTTTGGGGGCATGCCCCGCAAAAGGCCCTTTTAAGGGCTGGTAAGGTAAAAGAGCTTTACAATTTTTATTTTAGAATAGGGAAGGGCATTTTTTTATTTTGGGGGGCTTTGTTATTTTATTAGGGGGCTTAGAGTAGGTAATCTGGGGGGGCAGATTAGGGGTTAATAAATATTATGCAGGGGTCGGGGATGTTAGGGGCAGCAGATTAGGGGTACATAGGGATAATGTAGGTGGCGGCGGTGTGCGGTCGGCAGATTAAGGGTTAAAAAAATTTAATAGAGTGGCGGCGATGTGGGGGGGGCCTCGGTTTAGGGGTACATAGGTAGTTTATGGGTGTTAGTGTACTTTAGAGCACAGTAGTTAAGAGCTTTATGAACCGGCGTTAGCCCAGAAAGCTCTTAACTCCTGGCTTTTCTCTGCGGCTGGAGTCTTGTCGTTAGAGTTCTACCGCTCACTTCAGCCAAGACTCTAAATACCGGCGTTAGGAAGATCCCATTGAAAAGATAGGCTACACAATTGGCGTAGGGGGATCTGCGGTATGGAAAAGTTGCGGCTGGAAAGTGAGCGTTAGACCCTTTCCTGACTGACTCTAAATACCAGCGGGCGGCCAAAACCAGCGTTAAGACCCCCTAACGCTGGTTTTGATGGCTAACGCAGAACTCTAAATCTAGGCGTCAGTGATTAATGTCCCTTTAAACATACATGTACAAAGACCAGCTGAGCTCTTCTCTTGCTCAAACTAGTTTCCATGAGATGGCATTAATTAACCCAACATAACCAAAGCTTAAAAGATCACAGAAAGCCCAGAGCAACTCTCCCAAGGAAAGATACAGATAAGGCAGGAGGAACCTGTGACCAACAAAAAAAAACAGCAATGCCATCTTTCCTGAAGAACAAGAAAATTAAAGCCACAAACCAAAATGACACAGGATAATAATGAAGTCCCTAGAGGTGATACAGAGGTCAGGTTGGGAAATTTCATTTAAATACATTTTAAAATTGTAAGGAATACAGCAGACTGGACTCCAACAGCTGATGCGTTTCCTGCCTCAATAGCACTTCATCAGATCTACACCTATAAAATATAACATTGCTCAAGAGGTTTCTTGTGTAATGCAGCCCAATGCTCTGGCGCAACCAATTGTACTAGAGCAGGGCATGTCAATCACCCCAAAAGAGCAAGTGTCGGGGTGACAGAGGATAACGAAGCTGTTTTTGCTTCCTTAATATATAGCAGCAGGCTTGCTTATGCAAATATTTCACATTCCAATGCTCTTCACATAGAAGAATATGTTCTATTTATTCATAAATAAATATTTTTGCATATATCTGATTTTGTACAATATTTATCTATGCCTATTTATATATTATACACACACATAATTATATATAGGTATAAATATATACAGATATATATAGGAATATCTATTTACATATACATAGAACATATTCTGCTATGTGCAGAACATTGGAATGTGAAATATTTACAGTACAAACAACACAGTATAAGACTATTAAATATGAATATTGCATAAATATGCTTTTACATGTTTTCATCTACTTAACTGCAAAGAGTATATATATATATATATATACTGTATATAATGCACATATATATATATATATATATATATATACACATATGTCTATATATGTCTGTAAATACATATATACGCATATAATTACATAAATACATATGTACACACACATATATATATATATATATATATATATATATATATATATATATATATATATATATATATACACATATACACACATACACACACACATACATACATACATATACACACACACATTTAGACATGTACATATCTCTCTGATAAAGCCCTTTGCCTGCCCCTTTTTTTTTTTTTTTGAACAACTGAGACCTCATAACTTCTTTTGTGCAGTATTTTTTAAAATTATTTTTATTAGGTGTTAAGAGTGTAACTGTACTTGTGAGTACACAGAGATGACCAAGGATGCTCAAACAACACACAGAGAAGACGCTTTTCCAGGTGTCACTTTGGTGGTAAGAACTGCCCAAATCTCACTCCAGACAGAGTCCTACACCCAAGACGACCCTGGTAAGATTCTCCGGGTAAGCCTGGCTGGTCAAAAATCTCCTTTTGAATAGTTTGTATTCCAATATATTAGGCCGAACTGGAAGTAACTCATTTACACTTTCAACTGACTTTTTGAATTATACCATTATCAGTTTGATACCTTCTTTGATACAGTCGCTAGCAATATATACAATTGCACAACTGTGTCTACAAATATCACTAATAGTATACTCAAAGAGACTTTGCTATACGTACTTTGTGCACATTAATATCAGACGCTTAAATCAAGTATTTTTTGTCCTATACGCTAGCTTACATTTACGCTAGCCTTTTTTTACTTTTACTGATTATTTTTTATCGTTGTGGCCACAACCAAATGATTTGAAATTTATGTCTATTATATGTTACTATGCATATGAAGAGAGAAGCGCTCTACCAGGAACGAACAACAGCTCAGTGGCTTGTTCTATGGCGATTTACCACCCGGAAGCAGCCTCTTTTAGACCAGTGTGCTTTTCACAGAAGAAAACTTTCCTGAAGTATATCAGTCTGATCCTGCCAAGTAAGGTCAATCCAGCCCCGAAATACCAGGCAATTCTCCTCTGAACAAGGAACATGACAACCCCAGACGATCGTTTCGGCCTCCTATGGGCCTCGTCAGTGAGGTGCAGCCACATTCCTCTAAGCACACTGGGCAAGGAGTCCACGTCTGGTTTCCCCCATCACCCATAGGGAGACTTCCCCAGGGTCATAATAATTTGCATACAAAGAGAGAAGCGCTCTACCAGGAACGAACAACAGCTCAGTGGCTTGTTCTATGGCGATTTACCACCCGGAAGCAGCCTCTTTTAGACCAGTGTGCTTTTCACAGAAGAAAACTTTCCTGAAGTATATCAGTCTGATCCTGCCAAGTAAGGTCAGTCCAGCCCCGAAATACCAGGCAATTCTCCTTTGAACAAGGAACATGACAACCCCAGACTATGCATATGCACATAGATTTAATTTTATTCTGTAAGTTTTATAAAAGAAATATGATTTATGCGATATTTTTGTTTAATAGTATTCACTAGGCATACTTTATGATTGATACAATTGCTACACTTTTGTTTAAACAGTATTCACTAGACAAAGTTTATGATTGATACAATAGCAAAACTAACCTAGATACAATTACACATCCGGTTTGCAATACGTATACATATTGCATCAATGTATTTGTCTATTATTACCTAATAGGAGCATCAGCCTGATATATCAATATTTTCTGTTTGAATTCATATATATTATTACCCTCCTTATTCCCTATCTTTTAGCGCCCCTTTTCCACATCTACAAATGTAACTGTACTTTGTAATGTATTTTTGATGTGTTTTGTGCAACCTTTTTGTTTTGCGAAAGCTCTGAGGACACAGTAATCTGTCTAACGTGCATTGCGATTGTGCTCAAGCGATCACGTTTACCTTCAACTTGTAATACCAGCGGTAAACCCTTATGTATCACAGATTGAGAAACAAGGCTCTTGTCAATATTCTAAAAAAAAAAAAAAAAAAAAAAAAAAAAGTTGCTTGCCCATAGATGAATAGTTTCCATTGATGTGGTAAATTGTGGAAACTGGTGATAAAAACATTTATCTCCATAAAAGTCTATAGAGATTTTTTTATGTTACCACCAGTTTCCAAACTTTACCACCTCAATGGAAACTAGGCCTTTGTCTATTGACCACACTATTCATCTATGGGGAAGCTGAGACAACAAAAACCTTATTTATTTTTGCAGGATATGGACAGGAGTCGTGTTTCTCAATCTGTGGTACATGAGAGTACCTGGAGCACTGGCAAGGGGTACTTCAGCACCAGCACTTTCATTATGTTTAGCCCTGATGCACCTAAGACAAGCATGCCAGTGTTCTACATAGAAAATGTGGTCAGACGGTTGGTATAATGAAGTGTCTGGGGGGGGGGGGCAGTGTAATTCTTTGCAATATTCTAACATTTTCTGTCATCTATTAAAGGGACATTAAACCTCAAAAAATTATTTTATGATTCAGATAATACAATTTTAGATTTCTAATTTACTTCTATTATTTAATTTGTTTTATTCTCTTGGTATCATTTGTTGAAGGAATAGCAATGCACTAATGGTTTCTAACTGAACACATGAGTGAGCCAATCACAATTGATATATATATATATATATGTGCAACCTCCAATCAACAGCTAGAACCTAGGTTCTCTGCTGCTCCTGAGCTTGCTTAGACAAACCTTTCAGCAAAAGGATAACAAAAGAAGGAAGCAAATTAAATAATAGAAGTAAATTGGAAAGTTGTTTACAATTGTATTCTCTATCTGATTTATGAAAGAACAATTTTGGGTTTCATGTCCCTTTAAGTGTTACTTAAACTATCCAAAGCACAAACTAAAAGGACCACTCAATGCAGTAGAATTACATAATTAACAAGTGCATAATAAAAAGACAATGCAATAACACCTACTCTGAATTTCAAATAAGCAGTAGATTTTTTCTGACAAATGTATTTTTTCCTCATGTGACAGACATCAGCCAATCACAGACTACTATACGTATACCCTGTGAACTTGTGCCCATGCTCAGTAGGATTTTGTTTCCCAGAAAGTGTGAATATAAAAAGGCTGCACAATATTTGATAATGGAAGTAAATTGGGAAAGTGTCTTAAAACTGCTTGCTCTTTCTGAAACATAAAAGTTTATTTTGACTTGAGTGTCCCTTTAATTGCATATATTTACATAAATTGATTCAGTGATAATTTGTGAAGAAAAAGAAAATCTAATTTTATATTAGCTCATTTTAGCTTAATATTGGATTATTAGTCAATTAACCCCTTAATGACCGAGGACGTGCAGGGTACGTCCTCAGAAAAAAGGCAGTTAACGCCTGAGGACGTACCCTGCACGTCCTCTGTGTGGAAAGCAGCTGGAAGCGATCCTGCTCGCTTCCAGCTGCTTTCCGGTTATTGCAGTGATGCCTCGATATGGAGGCATCCTGCAATAACCTTAGATGGCCATCCGATGCAGAGAGAGCCACTCTGTGGCCCTCTCTGCACCGGACATCGATGGCCGGTATCGTTGGTGGGTGGGAGCCGGTGTGGGAGGTGGGTGGCGGCCATCGATGGCCCTGGTCATGTGGAGGGGGCGGGATCGTGGGCGTGGAAGTCCGGGCGTGCAGGGACCGGGTGGGGACCGCTGCACTACAGAAAAAAATGTGTCCCAAAATAAAAGTGGGACCAATAATTTTTAAAATAAAAAACCTTAAGCGTTATTTAGGTGGTGGGGGTTGGTCCGTGGGGGGGGGGGAAGCTACACTACAGAAAAAATAAAAAAATAAATAAAAAAAATAAACATTTAATTGTGCAAACTGGGTACTGGCAGACAGCTGCCAGTACCCAAGATGGCCCCCAATAAGGCAGAGGGGGAGGCTTAGAGAGCTGTTTTGGGAGGGATCAGGGAGGTTGGGGGCTAAGGGGGGATCCTAAACACAGCATATGTAAATATGCTTTTTTTTTTTTCTTTAAAAAAAAAAAAAAATCTTTTATTTTAGTACTGGCAGACTTTCTGCCAGTACTTAAGATGGCGGGGACAATAGTGGGGTGGGGGAGGGAAGGGAGCTGTTTGGGAGGGATCAGGGGGTGGGATGTGTCAGGTGGGAGGCTGAACTCTACACTAAAGCTAAAATTAACCCTGCAAGCTCCCTACACACTACCTAATTAACCCCTTCACTGCTAGCCATAATACACGTATGATGCGCAGCAGCATTTAGTGACTTTCTAATTACCAAAAAGCAACGCCAAAGTCATATATGTCTGCTATTTCTGAACAAAGGGCATCCCAGAGAAGCATTTACAACCATTTGTGCCATAATTGCACAAGCTGTTTGTAAATAATTTCAGTGAGAAACCTAAAATTGTGAAAAAATTTACGTTTTTTTTAATTTGATCGCATTTGGCGGTGAAATGGTGGCATGAAATATACCAAAATGGGCCTAGATCAATACTTGGGGTTGTCTACTACACTACACTAAAGCTAAAATTAACCCTAGAAGCTCCCTACATGCTCCCTAATTAACCCCTTCACTGCTGGGCATAATGCACGTATTTTGCGCAGGGGCATTTAGCAGCCTTCTAATTACCAAAAAGCAAAGCCAAAGCCATATATGTCTGCTATTTCTGAACAAAGGGGATCCCAGAGAAGCATTTACAACCATTTATGCTATAATTGCATAAGTTGTTTGTAAATAATTTCAGTGAGAAACCTAAAGTTTGTGAAAATATTTGTGAAAAAGTGAACAATTTTTTTTATTTGATCGCATTTGGCGGTGAAATGGTGGCATGAAATATACCAAAATGGGCCTAGATCAATACTTTAGGATGTCTTCTAAAAAAAAATATATACATGTCAATGGATATTCAGGGATTCCTGAAAGATATTAGTGTTCCAATGTAACTAGCGCTAATTTTGAAAAAAAGTGGTTTGGAAATAGCAAAGTGCTACTTGTATTTATGGCCCTATAACTTGCAAAAAAAGCAAAGAACATGTAAACATTGGGTATTTCTAAACTCAGGACAAAATTTAGAAACTATTTAGCATGGGTGTTTTTTGGTGGTTGTAGATGTGTAACAGATTTTGGGGGTCAAAGTTAGAAAAAATGTGTTTTTTTCCATTTTTTCCTCATATTTTATAATGTTTTTTATAGTAAATTATAAGATATGATGAAAATTATGGTATCTTTTGAAAGTCAATTTAATGGCGAGAAAAACGGTATATAATATATGTGGTTACAGTAAATGAGTAAGAGGAAAATTACAGCTAAACACAAACACCGCAAAAATGTAAAAATAGCCTTGGTCCCAAACGGACAGAAAATGGAAAAGTGCTGCAGTCATTAAGGGGTTAAAGGGACATGAGACCCTATTTTTTTCTTTCCTGATTTAGAAAGAGCATGCAATTTTAAACAACTTTCTCATTTACTTCTATTATCTATTTTGCTTCATTCTCTTGATATACTTTGCTGAAAAGCATATCCAGATAGGCTTAGAAGCTGCTGATTGGATGCTGCACATAGATGCCTCGTGTGATTGGCTCACTCGTGTGCATTGCTATTTCTTCAGCAAAGAATATCTAAAGAATGAAGCAAATTAGATAATAGAACTAAATTGGAAATGTGTTTATAATTGTGTTCTCTACCTGAATCATGAAAGAAAAAAATTGGGTTTAGTGTCCCTTTAAATAGGTCCTGGTGAGAACATTGCATTTAATGTAACACAAAAATCAGTGTTTTTCAGTCCTTCCTTCAAGCACCCCTAACAAGCCACATTCTAATTCCCTGCCAGGACTGCTCAGCTGCTACCGCATTGTGACTGCCTCACCTGTGTTCAGGTAGGAAAATCTTTACAACCTGACCTGCAGTGTTGACTGTCCCATTAACATTTGAGGACTGAAGTTAATACATATAGATATAAAGTTTGTCAAAAGAAAAAGTTCACCAGTGTGAAAAGTGTCACAGAGACATGTGCCAGATATAGGGCCACAGTGAAATATTACAACAAAACAATATGCTAATATGAAATGTGCTAAATCAAAGTATGCCACATTAAAATCAGGGTGGATAAAAATAAATTATTTTAAGTTTTTTTGTTTTGTTTTTTAATTTAAATAGGTCTTTTTAAAATAAAATGCTTTTTGAGCAAAAATCAATCTACATATAGTTTGTTTCTATTAAAGAAACATTATAATCCAAAGGTTATTTGTCCTGAAATATAGATTAGTTTTTAATTATATAGCAAGATGCTGTATATTCATGGCTGTAATGCTTTGTTTTGTTTTTGGTAATTGAATTCCATTAATCCATTCACAATATCATGCTCTCCCAAAGGTTTCCGTCACTTTATTTTGGACACTTTTTCTATTTTTGAATATATTACATATTATTGGTTTTGTAGTTCTCAAAATAACATGCCCCTTCTTCACAGCAAAATGTTATAAAATTAACATACATAGTTGATAAATAGACTTTAAAGGGACAGTCTACACCAGAATTTGTATTGTTTTAAAAACAAAATTTATGCTTACCTGATAAATTTCTCTCTTTCCGGATATGGAGAGTCCACAATGTCATTCAATTACTAGTGGAAATATCTCTCCTGGCCAGCAGGAGGAGGCAAAGAGCACCACAGCAAAGCTGTTAAATGTCACCCTCCTACCCATAATCCCCAGTCATTCGACCGAAGGGAAATGGAAAAAGGAATAACACAAAGGTGTAGAGGTGCCTGAGGTTTTCTCAGAAATTATCTCTGCCAGACCAGGTCCAAACAAGGTTTTACCCTTATAAGGAAGTGCCAGAAGCTTGGACTTAGAGGTAACATCAGCTGACCAAGATTTTAGCCACAATCACAAGGAAGGGAGTCTTGATCCATCTCCATGATATTTATAAAAAACATAATAGAAACAAAATATTTAAAACAAGGAGTACTGTCTCTTTAAATTTTCCCTCAGAGCGATAACAATATAAGACAAAGCATTACTAAGATTAAATCAGGCCCTCTACACCTCACAACTACTGGAGGTGCCCTACCTGACCTCCGGTAGCAAACCAATAATGAAAAAAAGACGCAGGACTCTCCTGCCGAACAATCGCATCCAGCTTCTCAAAAATAATTGTCTTAATAAAGGGTGGGGTTGTGGACTCTCCATATCCAGAAAGAAAGAAATTTATCAGGTAAGCATAAATTTAGTTTTCTTTCCTAAGATATGGAGAGTCCACGACGTCATTCAATTACTAGTGGGAACCAATACCCAAGCTAGAGGACACAAAATGAATATGGAGGGAGAACAAGACAGGCAGACCTAAACAGAAGGCACCACCGCTTGAAGAACCTTTCTTTCTCCCAAAAGAGGCCTCAGCCGAGGCAAAAGTATCAAATTTATAAAATTTGGAAAAAGTGTGCAGAGAGGACCAAGTTGCAGCCTTGCAAATCTGTTCCACAGAAGCTTCATTTTTGAAAGCCCAAGAAGAGGAGACAGCCGTAGTGGAATGAGACGTAATTCTTTCAGGAGGCTGCTGTTCAGCAGTCTCATAAGCAAAAGGAATCATACTTCTCAACCAGAAGGAAAGAGAAGTAGCAGTAGCCTTCTGAACCTTTTGCTTCTCAGAAAAACAAACAAACAAACAGGGCAGAAGACTGGCAAAAATCCTTAGTCGCCTGTAGATAGAATTTTAAAGAATGCACAACATCCAAATTGTGCAATAGACGTTCCTTATGAGAAGAAGGATTAGGACAGAGAGAAGGAACAACAATTTCCTGATTAATATTTCTAACCGAAACCACTTTAGGGAGAAGCCCCAATTTAGTACGAAGAACCGCCTTATCCGCATGAAAGATAAGATAAGACGACTCACACTGCAAAGCCGAGAGTTGTGAAACTCTCTGAGCAGAAGAAATAGCAATAAGAAACAAAACCTTCCAAGATAACAACTTAATATCTAAAGAATGCATTGGCTCAAACGGAGCCTACTGCAAAATTTTAAGGACAAGGTTAAGACTAAAAGGAGGAGTAACAGGTTTAAACACTGGCCTGATTCTGACCAAGCCCTGACAAAAGGAATGAACATCTGGCACATCCACCAGACGCTTATGAAACAGAATAGATAAAGCAGAAATCTAAACTTTCAGGGAAATTACTGACAATCCTTTCTCCAGACCATCCTGAAGAAAAGACAAAATTCTAGGAATCCTGACCCTACTCCAAGAGTAGCCCTTCGATTCACACCAATAAAAAAGGTATTTACACCATACCTTATGATAAATTTTACGAATAACAGGCTTGCGAGCCTAAATCATAGTATCAATGACAGACTCAGAAAACCCACGCTTAGCCAGAACTAAGCGTTCAATCTCCAAGCAGTTTGCTTCAGAGAAACGAGATTTGGATGGAGGAATGGACCCTGAGTTAGAAGGTCCTTCCTCAGAGGTAACCTCCAAGGTGGAAGAGATGACATCTTCAATAGGTCTGCATACCATATCCTGCGAGGCCATGCTATTAGAATTACCAATTCTCTCTCCTGCTTGATACAAGCAATGACTCGTGGAAGGAGCCTAAACGGAGGAAACAGGTATGCTAGACCAAAATTCCAAGGAACCGCCAGAGCATCTATCAGAGATGCCTGCGGATCTCTTGTCCTAGAACCGTACCTTGGAAGCTTGGCATTCTGCCGATGCGCCATCAGATCCAACTCCGGCACCCCCCACTTGAGGGTTAACCTGGAGAACACCTCAGGATGAAGAGCCCACTCCCCGGGATAAAATGTCTGTCTGCTCAGGAAATCCGCCTCCCAGTTGTCCACTCCTGGAATGTGGATGGCAGATAGACAACAATTGTGAGCTTCCGCCCACTGAATAATCCGAGACACCTCCTTAATGGCTAAGGAACTCCGAGTTCCTCCCTGGTGGTTGATGCAACCTGAAAAAACAGAATAAGACAACTGAGGCCAAGCCATCAGAGCATTGAAAATCGCTCTCAACTCCAAGATGTTTATGGGGAGAGAAGACTCCTCCCAAGTCCATAGACCCTGCACCTTTAACGAGTTTCAGACTGCTCCCCAGCCTAGCAGGCTGGCGTCCGTGGTCACTATCACCCAGGAAGGTCTCCGGAAGCATGTGCCTTGAGACAGATGCTCCTGAGAAAGCCACCACAGGAGAGAGTCTCTTGTCAACTGATTTAATTCTATCCTCTGAGACAGATCTGAATGGTTTCCATACCATTGTCTGAGCATGCATAACTGCAGAGCTCTCAAATGGAATCGAGCAAAGGGAATGATGTCCATGGAAGCGACCATCAGACCAATTACCTCCATACATTGAGCCACTAATGGTCGAACAGTAGACTGTAGAGAGAGGCAAGAATTGTGGATTTTCTGACCTCTGTCAGAAATTTTTTCATAGATAGGGAATCTATGATGGTCCCTAAGAAAACCACCCTTGTAGCTGGAACAAGGAAACTGTTTTCCAGATTCACTTTCCATCTGTAGGAACGTAGAAAAGACAACAAGATCTCTGTATGAGAGTCTGCTTGTTGAAAATATGGCGCCTGAACAATTTGTCGTCCAGGTAGTGTCCCACTGCAATACCCTGAGACCTGACCACTGCCAAGAGAGCCCCCAGAACCTTCGTGAAAATTCTGGGAGCTGTGGCAAGGCCAAATGGAAGAGCCACAAACTGAAAATGTTTGTCTAGAAAAACAAATCTCAGGATTTTGTGATTATCCCTGTGGATGGGAACATGAAGATACGCGTCCTTCAGGTCTATGGTCGTCATGAACTGACCCTCTTGGACCAAAGGAAGAATGGACCGAATGGTATCCATTTTTGAAAGACAGTACCCTGAGAAACTTGTTGAGACACTTTAAGTGTAAAATGGGTTGAAAAGTTCCCTCCTTTTTGAGAACCACAAACAGATTTGAATAGAAACCCAGACCCTGTTCCCTTACTGGAACTGGAACAATCACTCCCAGAGAAAAAAGATCCTGAACGCAGTTCAAGAATGCCTCTCTTTTTACCTGATCTGCAGATAATCTTGAGAGGTGAAATCTGCCCTTGGGAGGAAGAAATTTGAATTCTATTTAGTAACCCTGCGATACTATGTTGACAGAGGCAAAGAGAATGAGTGGGAATTATGGGTAGGGGAGTGACATTTAACAGCTTTGCTAGGGTGCTCTTTGCCTCCTCCTGCTGGCCAGGAGAGATATTCCCACTAGCAATTGAATGACGCTGTGTACTCTCCATATCTTAGGAAATAAAGATAGATAATCCATTTATTACCCATTCCCTAGTTTTGCATAACCAACAAAGTTTTATAAATACACTTTTTACCTCTGTAATTATCTTGTTGTATCTAAGCCTCTGCAAACTGCCCCTTTCAGTTCTTTTGACAGACATGCATTTTAGCGAATCAGTGCTGGCTCTTAGGAACTCCATGTGCGTGAGCACAGTGTTATCTATATGACACACATGAACTAACACCCTCTAGGGGTGAAAAACTGTCAAAATGCCCTGAGAGAAGAGGCGGCCTTCAAGGGCTAATAAATTAGCATATGAACCTCCTAAGTTTAGCTTTCAACTAAGAATACCAAGAGAACAAAGCAAAATTGGTGATAAAAGTAAATTGGAAAATTGTTTAAAATGACATTGCTTCAGAGCCTACCTATGCAGGCTTTTCAACAATGCAAACCAAGAGAACAAAGCAATTAGGGGATAAGTCAATTGGAAAATTGCATGTTCTTTCTGAATCATGAAACTTTAATTTTGACTTTGCTGTCCCTTTAATGGCATTGCTCCCCTACAAATCTATGTACAAAGAAACAACCATACCATAAGTTTTAAGAAGCTCACTGAATAGAAGATTGTTTGAAGTGGAATAGATGTGCACAAGGACCTAAGTGTGAGGAGGGAGGGGCAAGCATTAAAAATGAAAAAGAATGTTATTGTCTTAGTTAAATAAAACTTTTTCAATTATTATTATTAATGTAATCATTATTTTTGTCCTAATAAAGTACAGGTAAAAAGTTGATCAAATATGAATGATTAACCAATTAAACTGGAGTTAGTTCACCTCCAAATAATTTCATCCACCCTGATTAAAATTAGGCTAATAAGTGGCATATGTGATTAAATTAGGTGCAGAAATGTTACTTCACTCACCAATATTCTTTTTTCTAATGTAATTATTTTGTTTTAAATGTTTGATGCACAAATTATCATTATATCAATTTGCGTTAAACTATGCAATTAATTTGTGCTTTGAATAGCTCAAGCAACATTTATAAATAACAGAAACGTTTTACACTGCCCCCTCCCCCCCAGCACTTCATAACATGACCCAGCTGGCAAATCTTTCTGTAGGACACTGATCAGTGATACCTCCTTACTATTAAATAACGGCAAATCACAAGTTCTTGGTTTCTCTAATGTATTTATTTCAATATCTTCCTTATCACTTCCAAGAATTCTGAAGCTTAATTACGCTGTTAATGATTAATAACTGACCTATGAGGCAGAAAATAAATTCGAGCACACAGCCACTATATGACCAAAGAACAAAGTTCTTGCTTACAGGAAAACGTAAAAAAAACAACAGATATTCACAGATGTGGAAAGTAGAAGCACATATAAATATGTACATATTTGTGGAGAACTTTGTTCAGTACCACAATCCTTTCAAACTAACTGAGGGGATATGTAATAGCTACAAATCAATAGAAAAACAAAAGAAAATTTGACAATTTGCTTGGGCTGAAACTGGGCTGCTTTCTACGAGAGCATAGAGAGGTAGGCTCAAGAGCGTGTGCATGTCTTGAGCAGTAACAGTAGTGTATGTTAAAATGTTATACAGCCACTGTAGAGGGAGCACACTAGCTTCAGCCATTCTACTGTAAAAAACTATAGTAACCTGAGCTAGTGAAAAGATAGCTGTACAGCTAGAAACACTGTTTAAAAAGAAAGCCTCTGTCTTTGGATAGGAGACATCCAAACAATAGGGTCGATTTATCAAAGGCTTCGCCCCCCTACGATTACATCAGACAGCTGCTTCCCTAACCGCTTGCCACCTAAGATGACCGGGGAGATTGACAGCTCCTGCCCATGCATGATTGCGTTCTTGTGCAATGCTGAATTCCGGCAGCGGAATTCAGCCCGCCAGAGGAGAGCTGCGGCGGACAGGGGCGTCGTAGCTTTATAAATCAACCCCAAAGTGTGTGAGTAGCCTCTGTCTACAGCTTGCTTTTATTACATTACAGCAAATAGATCAGTATGCCATAGTATGACCTTTGATTATTATTAAAAAAAAAAAAAAAAAAAAAAAAGGAGTATAGCAAAACTTTTAACCCCTTCATGCCGGGGTGGGTGCAAGTACTTAGATCGGAACAAAGTTCTGTTGTAAACACTTGCTGAAATAACACGATCGTCAATGCGCTCACGTGATTTCCAGGATGCAATCAGATCATGTGGGACTGCTTACACTGCTAGGCATACTTCCCAGACTGATTTTTCAATACCTAAAAGGAGGAGGCTGCTCAACGATGTTAAAGCCCAGCGCTGTTAGGACGGTATAGAACGTTCTAACCGCGTGAAGAGGCTAATAAAGCAGATGGTGAAATTATTGTTTTTACAAAAAGAGAAATAATAATAAAAAAAGGTTATAAACTCAAATTATATTTAAGCATTTATTAACAGAATGGTTGGATGATGTATGCAATAGACTTCCACTGTAAGTGGTATGGAAAAATACAGCAGGGGAAATTCAATACTTCCTGATATATGCATAAGGCTCTGCTGCAGATTAATTTAGAATATACATCACACAGAAATATTGAAAACTAGATCGGTCTTCTGGTTCTTTTTATTTTTGCATACTAATCTTTCTATATGAGCTCAGAACCTTAGAAGTATCTCCACAGCTCTGGTAGAGCAAGAGTTAGTGTCCTTGGTCCCTACTGAGAAGGTGCTTGGTTCAAACACCTTTAACCTCAATTGCTGCAATGCATTACTTAGTAATTTGTTGCATTCACAGGGTAAACCAACTTTGTGTTGTTCATATATAATCTTCATCAAGCTGTGCTTTTGAACAGGATCTGGGGAGGAGTTTATTTGTATTAAACAATAAATAAAAATCTGCACTAGTCTCACACTAGAATGTAAAGATGAAATGATCTTCATGAAACCTGTCAGAATATGATGGGTGGTTGATCTCTATTATGTTTTAATTTGCTGTATTAAATATTTTTTTTTCCTTCTGAACAAATAAACGAGTGCAGCCACTTATGATTTTTGACTTTATAAAAATAAAATGCTCTATTTTATATTTTAAATAAATATATTTATTTTATAATGGGCTCAATGTACAAAGTGGTGAGACAGGCTCACACATGCAATCCTGCATTCTGCTGCTTTCTACCCTCTCCTCTGAGGTGGCGATGAAACACCCAAAACACGTTAGTTCATGTAACTGACAAGTCATGTGATAGTACGGGACGTCGTGTAATGGTACATCATAGACGTGTCTGCTGCCTGTTCGATACAGAGGAGGATGGACAGGTTCCCAAGTCGGGAACCTTGTCTGTCCATCCATCCTTGAGTACATGGGGCTCAATGTGTTTAAACCCTGGAAAGAGGTTAAATGCATAATCAAAGTTGCAGTCTTACTGGCCATATCCTCATCTGAAGTAGAATGGGTGTACTCCAGAAGTGAAACTTCAGCTATGGACCCTATTAAAGGGACACTAAACCCAATTTTTTTCTTTTGTGATTCAGATTGAGCATGCAATTTTAAGCAACTTTCTAATTTACACCTATTTTCAATTTTTCTTCATTCTCTTAGTATCTTTATTTAAAAAGCAGGAATGAGATGCTTAGGAGCCGGAACATTTTTGGTTAAGAACCTGGGTTATGCGTGCTTATAGGTGGGTAAATGTAAGCCTCCAATAAGCAAGCTATATCCATGTTGCTAAATCTAAAATGGGCTGGCTGCTAAGATTTACATTCCTACTTTTAAAATAAAGATAGCAAGAGAACGAAGAAAAATTGATAATAGGAGTAAATTAGAAAGTTGCTTAAAATCTCATGCTCTATCTGAATCACGAAAGAAAAACATTTGGATTCAGTGTCCCTTTAATAATGCTGTGGAAGGAGCTTCAGTGCTATTGTGTTCTGGCTCTCTCAAAAGATCCTGCATCTGCAAGATAAGAGACATCAGTCATCTGAGGTGGCGGAGTTAAATCAAACTGGACCGCATGAAGCGTCTCTTTATTCATAAATAGGGATCTAAGTATTAAAAAAAAAAAAATTAACAAGTTAAAGAGACATTAAACCCCAAATATTTATTTTTGATTCAAATAGAACATTGTTTATAAACAACTTTTCAACTTTCAAAACTATTAACAATTTTGCTTCATTCTCTTGGTGTCCTTTGCTGAAAGAGCATCAATGCACTACTGGAAACTAGCTGCACACACTGGGTGAGCCAATGACAAGAGGCATATATTTGCAGCCACTAATCAGCACCTAGATCCCAGTAGTGCGTTACTGCTCCTATTCCTACCTGTTTATGCTTTCCATAAAAAGTATACTAAGAGAAGGAAGCAAATTAGATAATAGCAGTAAATTGGAAATTTGTTTAAAACTGTGTGCTCTATCTGAATCATAAAAGTGTAATTTTGACTTTACTGTCCCTTTAAACAAATGTAATAAAATCTAGGAATTTGTATAAAAGAAAATCCAATACTTTAATATCCTTCTAAACCAGTATATCAGAATGATCACATAATGTGTGTAAACAATATATAGTTATATAACACATCAGAGATACTCTGCCAAGTTTTAGCTGAAATATTAAACATATTATCCATTAAAACTATTCTATTCATTTGTTATGCTGTTTCCTGCAATCAATGATTTCACAAGATGCAATATCCTGTTACAGTGCAAATCTGCCTTTGGTTTCTGCAGAATAAATATATAAACTCAGGCTTAACAAAAATGGAAGTGATCAGAATAGAATGACGTTGTGTTGGTCAAACATAAAAGGCAAAGCCATTCTCAAATCCTGAAAGGTCATGTTACATAAAATATGAGACGGCATCCAAATAAGAAATGGAAGCTTTCCAAACAGAAACATTATTTTATATTAAGCATGACAATAATACAATATAAAATAATAATGGCAATGCACCTTTAAAAGCCTTCTTAATCTCTTGTCACCACAGCAACAAAATCTGTTCCGTTAAGTGTTTCCAAGCAACCAGGAATGTTAAAGAACAAAATACCATGGCCACCTCCCTCAAATATGAAAATCAAGTCACCCAAAAATCCCCACAATAAAAGTATAGAATCATTATGCAACACAGTGACTATCCAGCCATAAAAAGATGCTTTAACCCTCCCAATATTGGATGTAGCAAAACCAAACAGCTGGAACTATAACCTCTTAAACAAGGATTCATTCACACTAGTGACCTTTGACAACTGTGAATCTCCTAACCCATTACCATGGAAATTATCCTTTTATGAAAAAAGAAATTTAAAATGAGGTCATTCAATGACAAAACAGTGTAAAAAAAAAGCCTCTAGATTGAAAGCAATTAAATCCTAAAATAGGAAAGCTCTGGGCTTTCTGATGTTGCTGTCAAGAAGGCAAACACTAAATGACAACTTTAAAACTCAGACATGACACATGAAGGACCAATAATAAAATCACCAAAACATGAGGAAGATGTAAACAAGCATGCACAGCAAATGTAAAACCTCAGATATTCAGACCATCAAAAAAAAACACTAGCCAAACACAAATCATTCACACAGACAACTTTAACTTGATACTAAAGACTCATAAAAATAGGAAATGGCTCCAAACTACAAATGGCTACCAACATATATAAAAAAAAATATCTGCCAGAGTGCCAGCATACTTCACTTAATATTATATTATCTATGATCCCCCCTATGATAACACTAAACCAAATCCAAACCCTAAATTGTTCTTATTCCATACATTGCAGCCATGGTGACATCATCCGTGCATCTTCAATTCACGTCAGAAAACGATCAGCAGGAGCTGGGAGTGGATACTTCGATAAATGTTCATGTGTATTTGGGTTAGCATATATATATATGCTTTGTACATGTATGATGTGTAACTCCATACATATATATATACAGGATATGAATGTCTTCGGGTATTTACATAAATAAATGGTGCATATGGGAGCGAGCCCTTGTTCTGCAGATGAATGTGGTTGTGTAGCTATGTTATGAAGCTGAGAGTGGGTATATAAGGGGGTTTATATGGGGAGCGTTTAAGCGTGTGCATGTGCTAGTGTTTCTCTAGCTTGTCACATGTGTTGGTATATGTACGCGTGTGTATCTCCATCTCAGTGCATATTTGCCTGCTTCATCAGTGTATACACCTGTGTCTGTACAGCAGTGTGTCATTGTAAGTGCCGCTGTGTCTGCGTGTATGAGCCTCTGTCATTGTATGCACACATCAACGATAGGCGCAGGTTGAGACTCTTGATTCCCAGTACAGAGGTGTGAGTGTGCGTCTCCCTGTGTTTCTAATGAAGGGGGCGAGAACGTCATCTTTAAACTGTAAGTGAAAGCCTTGATTGCCACCTGCAGGCGACCTTTGGAAATACAACCACGGCAAGTACACTGCGTTTTAACACTGGTTAGAATAACGTATATACCAGACAAATAACAAAGCTGTCACTGTATCCACCACAGGCAGATACATTGATCTACTAATAAACACATACACAGTACCTTCATTTTATTTAATGTTTATGTTTGCTCTGTTTACACAGTGACCAATGTGCAGTATATATTCATACACAGTCCCACACCCAGCACACAAATTAGAATTGGTCACTTCATTGTACATATAAATATATATATATATACACAAACACCCCTTTATACGTCATATCAAGGACAGATGTTCAGGTAATTTAACACACACTCATCAATCAACACATTATATATATATATATATATATATATATATATATACACCCACACACACACATACATACATACATACATACATATACACGCACACATTTAGACATGTACATATATCTCTCTGATAAAGCCCTTTGCCTGCCCCTTTTTTTTCTTGTTTATAATGTAAGTCAATGGGAAGTGAGGGAGTTAGGTTCCAGGAGCCTCTCAAAATTATCATAAGTAACACCTAATACATTATTTTTAAAGCTTTGAAATGAAGACTTTAAATGCTAAACAGCATTATAAACCTAATAACATAATCACACAACACAGAATATATAATTAAACTAAGTTAAATGAACAAAAACATTTGCTAAAAAGCATTATAAACATAATAAAATAATCACACAACACAGACTTCACTTGCATTTTTCTGCAAACAGTTCTTTCTATGCATTCCATTCTGGACTGATTTATAGACAGGAAGATCTTGTTCCTTTGAAATCTGCTCAATAGCTCAGGTCTGGTTAAAATGATTATTTTCAGCTTGCTTGGCTTTGCTGCAACACAAGCGGACAGCTCCACCTACTGGCTATTTTAATTAATGCACTGCTTCTCAATGCTTTTTAATAGCAGTCACATGACTTGAAAAAAGGTTGTTATTCTGAAACGGTGTAAACTGAACCGTTGTAAACCGAGGGCCACCTGTATATATATATATATATATATATATATATATATATATATATATACACACAAGAAAACTAAGCAAATTATATAACAAAAGTACATTGGAAAGATTTTTCTTTTTAAATTGCATGCTCTATCTTAATCGTGAAGAAAAAAATTTGGGGTGTCATGTCCCTTTAATAAGCCCTGTCAGATGATATGTGTGCAACTTGCCAAAAGTATTTAGGTCACAGTATGGTCTGGGCATTATTAGGCGCTCCCATTCCCTTTCCAGTATGCCCTGACCAGGGATAGGCACAGACCAGGGCTGTGGCGGACATTTTCCAAAGTACAGACCTTAGTGAAGGACACCAAGGTACAATTCAAATTAGAAACATAAAAAACACTCACTTTACCGAGAAGGCTGTGGATGCATGGTGGAATGGCCATCCAGCAGATGTGGTAGAGACAGTGAAGGAGTTTAAATATGCATGGCTATGCTAGATATAAGATAAGGCCAGGAACTAATGAAAGTATTCAGAAAATTGGGCAGACTAGATGGGCTGAATGGTTCCTATCTGCTGACACATTCTATGTTTCTATAAGTCAGGAGAGAGGCATTACAGACACCAATTAACTAGTCAGGACAGTTTATTTATAATCCCTCCCTCACTTTGGCACGGCCCCAATCCTGCGAAATGTGGCGCTGCATGCGTCAATTAGAACAGTCAGGACTAGCATTCATCTGTTCTACCCCTCCCTCCCCACCGCAAACTGTGTGACGGACACTGCAAGGGCCAGTCACGGACACCTTGCCTCTCCCTGGCCCTGACACAACCACTGTCATTTCCGCCTAGCTGCTTTGAAGGCAAGGCAGCATTGCTCAACACCTTTTTCATCCTTAAAGGGAAGTCAAGTCAAAATTAAACATAAAGGGACGTGAACCCAAACATTACAAATACAATTTAAAAAGAGTTTGCAATTTACTTCTATTATTACATTTTCTTCATTCTCATTTTATTCTTTAGTTGAAGAGATACCTAGATAGGTAGAGTACACATCTGGAGCACTGCAGGAACAAGTGTTACCATCTAGTGCTCTTGCTAATGTATAATATTCTTGCAAAACTGCTGCCATATAGTTCTCTAGACACTCACATGCTCCTGAGTTTACCTTCTTGCTTTTCAACAAAGGATACCAAAAAACAAAGACAATTTGATAATATAAGTAAATGGAAAGTTGTTTAAAATTGTATGCTCTATCTGAATCATTAAAGAAAAATATGGGGGGTTATGTCCCTTTAAATGGATGCATTTTTAAACAACTTTTATTTTATTTTTTCAATATCAATTTTAATTAGTTCTTTTGGTATTCTTTGTTAAAGAGGAATCTTAGGTAAGCTCAGGAGCGTGCATGCGTCTTCAGCTATCTGGCAGTAGTGTTTATAGTAATGTTATATATAGTTGCAAATACTGCGCCATAGACTGCTAAATACTTGTGCACTATAAGCTCCAGTCAGCCTTCATAGCTTTACTCTTCAACAAAGGATGCCAAGAGCAAAGCAAATTTGATCATGTAAGTAAATTGGAAAGTTTTTTAAAACTGCATGCTCTATCTGAATCAGGAATGTTTAATTTTGACTTTGCTGTCTTTTCAAATACCTTTTGCACAAGCTTGTGACAACTAGAGGACGTATTCCACCCATAGGTAATGTGTCACAATACTTCTGATAGATTATTGTTTTACTTCATTGGAACTTATGCTAAATATTACAATGTTTTGGAACATCTGGAATTTGTACTTTCCATATAAGAATACCAGAGTTCTGAAAACTATAATTCAATTAAGAAACCCCTGAAGCTAGAATTCTCCTATTATCTGCCACAGCATAAACACCTTGACTGTCGTATGCCTAACCTCATTAACCCCTGATGCACCTGAACCCAACCATTTCTGGACCTCCAACGGCATAAACCTTTCTGTGTTTAATCCATAACCATAATTAAACCCCTAATGTTTGTAGTTGCACCACAAATAATGCTTATCTTCCCTCCCTGCCTCTGCACCCACAACACAAGTCATATCCCCCTACTTGTACTAGACTTGTGATAGCATCATGGGAAATGTAGTTCTGAAACATCTGTGCCATCTGTGCCAAGGTTTGCCATCACTGCACTAGACCATTGTGAGTTGTTACCGAAAATAAGCTCTCTCTTAAAAGCTTGCTGTCCTGCACTGTCACTTCCTGCTATGATACAGTGCTGTAGAACAGTGTTTCTCAACCGCGGTCCTCAATTCCCCCCAACAGGCCAGGCTTTCATTATAGATTAACTAGAGCACAGGTGAAATAATCAGCTGATCAGTAAAACCATGGTTACTAACCTGCTCTTACCCATCAGCTGATTATTTGACCTGTGCTCTTGTTCAGCTATATTGAAAACCTGGCCTGTTAGGGGTTTTTGAGGACCGCGGTTGAGAAACACTGCTGTAGAAGACTGCTAGGAGAAGCTGGCTAGGCACCTGGATAGGAAAGTTGGCTATTACAAAATGAAACACACAAAGTAACCCAGAAAAGTACAGTATTCCACATGAACAGTACAAATATTAGCAATGCCACCATTTAATCAGGTGCACTGGGAGGATGGTATGAGAGTTCAAAGGGAAAGGATGTGTGATGGCACTACTTTGAATATTGAGGGATGGGCTGGTAGTAGTCAAAAGGATGGCCTTAATTGCAGTAACTGAAGCTCTTGGGTGCTGTGTACTGATTCACAGTAAAGTTTAAGTAACCAAGGCGGTTACACAAAAAGAGTACACATAGAAGCACTCACTCCCTCATTTGGTGTATAAAGGTGTGGCGTGGTGTGCGTGAAAAATAAGGACACATTAAAAACATAACACTTTAATAGAAGTAATTAAAAATTGGGCACACTTAAAAACACTAGAGAACTATTAGAGAATACTGGATAATAGATCTGAGATGGTATCTGTCCACGTGTAATAATAGTGGTGATTGGTCAGGTATTCTGTGAGCAAAACTGAGGTCTCAAATATATTATATAAATAGCCCAGGTGTGAAATAAGTATATTGGTATTTAATGCAGACACTGGGACAAAATACTAATACAACACACGCAAGACTAATAAATGGAATAAAGCCCTATCGTATTATATAAAGAAAATGCTAGGACATTATCTACTGTCCTAGTACTGTTCACATAGTAATATAGTGTACTGTCAGAGAATCTGTAGATATCTATGTGAAACGTCCTGTGAGAGATTATGTATTGTTACGATAGGGGATGCTGGTCTGTAGCCAAGCTGAGTAGTATATGGAGCAACAGTAATGGATGTATCAACTACAATAGTAGCAAAATTAGTTAGAATAGCCTGGGAACTCAGACTATCAATGTAAAGATTATTGAAATACCTTCCTGAGTAAGCTATTTATAAGAGTTATACAGTTTAAACTGGATATTTATTGAAAGGTGAATCACAAAAGTAGCCAAATATAGAGGCTATATAGTGATGTAATTAGGTTATTGTATTACGATGTTAAAATATTACTTGCAATACTGTAAAGTTGTTCACCATTCGATTGAATAATTTTTAAGGTTACCAGAGATCTTGCATGAGTTAATGCTAGTAATATTGAGCCTGGCTTAATTACAGCCTGGTAGTTATAATGTTATTGTGTTAAGGGTAACTCTAAAGCCACATGTAACTCCGTTTATGCTGTCGCTAATTGGAGTAACAGAGTAGATATTGAACTATACCCACTCCTCAATATATTAATAACGGGTTTTAAGGAATGCTGTGTGCCAGTAATTATGATACAGTATCGTTGCAGAATTGTTAGTTCATAACTTGGTTCTGCTATAAATTTGCACAACTTATGTAACAAATCCTTATAATACCCTAAAGATATAGTTAAATATCTTGTACTGAAGGCTTTTAGAATGTAGTCTAACTAGATGGTGTCCTGTATACATTTACAGATTGTGGATATATAATATCGCTTTTACACTGTATCTTATTTGTAATGCAGTGCTATAATAATGTGGTTATACATATCAGGTACTGATATACTGCGGCAGCGATCGTATATTCATTAGCTATTCAGGAAAGTACTGTACACTTATCTAGTAAGGAATGGTATTATTTGTAATAGTAAGTATATTGATTATTTGATAATTTACTCAATATGTGCCGTTACCTTTAGCCTGCGTATGTAGTAACTAGTAAATTTTCTCTTACTCCACAGATGTATATTTCTATTGTACAGATATAAATGCTGATGTGAAGCTGTGTAAAACATAATTTATGTAAGAACTTACCTTATAAATTAATTTCTTTCATATTAGCAAGAGTCCATGAGCTAGTGACGTATGGGATATACATTCCTACCAGGAGGGGCAAAGTTTCCCAAACCTCAAAATGCCTATAAATACACCCCTCACCACACCCACAATTCAGTTTAATGAATAGCCAAGAAGTGGGGCGATAAGAAAGGAGCGAAAGCATCAAAAATAAGGAATTGGAATAATTGTGCTTTATACAGAAAAATCATAACCACCACAAAAAAGGGTGGGTCTCATGGACTCTTGCTAATATGAAAGAGATGAATTTATCAGGTAAGTTCTTACATAAATTATGTTTTCTTTCATGTAATTAGCAAGAGTCCATGAGCTAGTGACGTATGGGATAGCAGATACCCAAGATGTGGAACTTCCACGCAAGAGTCACTAGAGAGGGAGGGATAAAATAAAGACAGCCAATTCCGCTGAAAAAATAATCCACAACCCAAATCAAAAGTTTTAATCTAAATAATGAAAAAAACTGAAATCATAAGCAGAAGAATCAAACTGAAACAGCTGCCTGAAGTACTTTTCTACCCAAAACTGCTTCAGAAGAAGAGAAAACATCAAAATGGTAGAATTTAGTAAAAGTATGCAAAGAAGACCAAGTTGCTGCTTTGCAAATCTGATCAACAGAAGCTTCATTCCTAAAAGCCCAGGAAGTAGAAACTGATCTAGTAGAATGAGCCGTAATTTTTGAGGCGGGGACTTACCCGACTCCACATAAGCATGATGAATCAAAGACTTTAACCAAGACGCCAAAGAAATGGCAGAAGCTTTCTGACCTTTCCTGGAACCAGAAAAGATAACAAATAGACTAGAAGTCTTTCTAAAATCTTTAGTAGCTTCAACATAATATTTCAAAGCTCTTACTACATCCAAAGAATGTAAAGATCTCTCCTTTGAATTCTTAGGATTAGGACACAATGAAGGGACAACAATCTCTCTACTAATGTTGTTAGAATTCACAACCTTAGGTAAAAATTGAAATGAAGTCCGCAACACCGCCTTATCCTGATGAAAAATCAGAAAAGGAGATTCACAAGAAAGAGCAGATAACTCAGAAACTCTTTTAGCAGAAGAGATGGCCAAAAGGAACAAAACTTTCCAAGAAAGTAATTTAATATCCAGAGAATGCATAGGTTCAAACGGAGGAGCCTGTAAAGCCCTCAGAACCAAATTAAGACTCCAAGGAGGAGAGATTGACTTAATGACAGGCTTGATACGAACCAAAGCCTGTACAAAACAATGAATATCAGGAAGATTAGCAATCTTTCTGTGAAAAAGAACAGAAAGAGCAGAAATTTGTCCTTTCAAGGAACTTGCAGATAAACCTTTATCCAAACCATCCTGAAGAAACTGTAAAATTCTAGGAATTCTAAAAGAATGCCAGGAGAACTTATGAGAAGAACACCAAGAAATGTAAGTCTTCCAGACTCGATAATAAATCTTTCTAGACACAGATTTACGAGCCTGTAACATAGTATTAATTACTGAGTCAGAGAAACCTCTATGACTAAGAATCAAGCGTTCAATTTCCATGCCTTCAAATTTAATGATTTGAGATCCTGATGGAAAAATGGGCCTTGAGATAGAAGGTCTGGTCTTAACGGAAGTGTCCAAGGTTGGCAACTGGCCATCCGAATGAGATCCGCATACCAAAACCTGTGAGGCCATGCTGGAGCCACCAGCAGTACAAACGAACGTTCCATTAGAATTTTGGAAATCACTCTTGTAAGAAGAACTAGAGGCGGAAAGACATAGGCAGGATGATAATTCCAAGGAAGCGACCACGCATCCACTGCTTCCGCCTGAGGATCCCTGGATCTGGACAGATACCTGGGAAGTTTCTTCTTTAAATGAGAGGCCATTAGATCTATTTCTGGAAGTCCCCAGATTTGAACAATCTGAAGAAATACCTCTGGGTGAAGAGACCATTCGCCCGGATGTAACGTCTGGCGACTGAGATAATCCGCTTCCCAATTGTCTACACCTGGGATGTGAACTGCAGAAATTACACAGGAGCTGGATTCCGCCCATACAAGTATCCGAGATACTTCTTTCATAGCTTAAGGACTGTGAGTCCCACCTTGATGATTGACATACGCCACGGTTGTGACATTGTCCGTCTGAAAACAAATAAACGATTCTCTCTTCAGAAGAGGCCAGAACTGAAGAGCTCTGAAAATCGCACGGAGTTCCAAAATGTTGATTGGTAATCTCGCCTCCTGAGATTCCCAAACCCCCTGCGCTGTCAGAGATCCCCATACAGCTCCCCAACCTGAAAGACTCGCATCTGTTGAGATCACAGTCCAGGTTGGGCGAACAAAAGAGGCCCCTTGAATTAAACGATGGTGATCCAACCACCAAGTCAGAGAAGACCGAACATTGGGATTTAAGGATATTATTTGTGAAATCCTTGTATAATCCCTGCACCACTGGTTCAGCATACAGAGCTGAAGAGGTCTCATGTGAAAACGAGCAAAGGGGATCGCATCCGATGCAGCAGTCATGAGACCTAGAATTTCCATGCAAAAAGCTACCGAAGGGAATGACTGAGACTGAAGGTTTCGACAAGCTGAAACCAACTTCAGACGTCTCTTTCCTGTTAGAGACAAAGTCATGGACACTGAATCTATTTGAAAGCCCAAAAAGGTTACCTTTGTCTGAGGAATCAAGGAACTCTTTGGTAAATTGATCCTCCAACCATGTTTTTGAAGAAACAACACAAGTTGATTCGTATGAGATTCTGCAGAATGTAAAGACTTAGCAAGTACCAAGATATCGTCCAAATAAGGAAATACCGCAATACCCTGTTCTCTGATTACAGAGAGAAGGACACCGAGAACCTTTGAAAAGATCCTTGGAGCTGTTGCTAGGCCAAACGGAAGGGCAACAAACTGGTAATGCTTGTCTAGAAAAGAGAATCTCAGAAACTGATAGTGATCTGGATGAATTGGAATATGAAGATATGCATCCTGTAAATCTATTGTGGACATATAATGCCCTTGCTGAACAAAAGGCAGAATAGTCCTTATAGTCACCATTTTGAATGTTGGTATTCTTACATAACGATTCAATATTTTTAGATCCAGAACTGGTCTGAAGGAATTCTCCTTCTTTGGTACAATGAATAGATTTGAGTAAAACCCCAGACCCTGTTCCAGAACTGGAACTGGTACAATTACCCCAGCCAACTCTAGATCTGAAACACATTTCAGAAATGCCTGAGCCTTCACTGGGTTTACTGGAATGCGAGAGAGAGAAAATCTTCTCACAGGAGGTCTTATATTGAAACCTATTCTGTATCCTTGAGAAAAAATGTTCTGAATCCAAAGACTGTGAATCGAATTGATCCAAACATCTTTGAAAAATCGTAACCTGCCCCCTACCAGCTGCGCTGGAATGAGGGCCGCACCTTCATGCGGATTTAGGAGCTGGTTTTGACTTTCTAAAAGGCTTGGATTTATTCCAGACTGGAGAAGGTTTCCAAACGGAAACCGTTCCTTTAGGGGAAGGGTCAGGCTTCTGTTCTTTATTCTGACGAAAGGAACGAAAACGATTAGCAGCCCTGTATTTACCTTTAGATTTTTTGTCCTGAGGCAAAAAGGTTCCCTTCCCCCCAGTAACAGTTGAAATAATAGAATCCAACTGTGAACCAAATAATTTATTACCTTGGAAAGAAAGAGAAAGCAAAGTTGACTTAGAAGTCATATCTGCATTCCAAGATTTAAGCCATAAAGCTCTTCTAGCTAAAATAGCTAAAGACATATATCCGACATCAATTCTAATGATATCAAAAATGGCATCACAAATAAAGTTATTAGCATGTTGAAGAAGTTTAACAATGCTATAAGCATTATGGTCTGATACTTGTTGCACTAAAGCCTCCAACCAAAAAGTTGAAGCTGCAGCAACATCAGCCAAAGAAATAGCAGGTCTAAGAAGATTACCTGAACATAAATAAGCTCTCAAGCTTCCTGTCTAAAGGATCCTTAAAGGAAGTACTATCCGCCGTAGAAATAGTAGTACGTTTAGCAAGAGTAGAAATAGCCCCATCAACTTTAGGGATTTTATCCCAAAATTCTAATCTATCAGATGGCACAGGGTACAATTTCCTAAACCTTTGAGAAGGAGTAAATGAATTACCCAGACTATTCCATTCCCTAGAAATTACTTCTGAAATAGCATCAGGAACTGGAAAAACTTCAGGAATAACTACATGAGGTTTGAAAACCGAATTTAAACGCTTAGTAGATTTAGTATCAAGAGGACTAGACTCCTCCATATCTAATGCAATTAACACTTCTTTAAGTAAAGAACGAATAAACTCCATCTTAAACAAATATGAAGATTTATCAGTGTCAATATCTGAGGCAGAATCTTCTGAGCCAGATAGATCCTCATCAGAAACAGATAAGTCAGAATGATGACGGTCACTTAAAAATTCATCTGAAATATGAGAAGTTTTAAAAGACCTTTTACGCTTACTGGAAGGAGGAATAACAGACAGAGCCTTCCTAATAGATTTAGAAACAAATTCTTTTACATTAACAGGGACATCCTGAACATTAGATGTTGAAGGAACAACAACAGGTAATGGATTATTACTAATGGAAATACAATCTGCATTAGAAAGTTTATCATGACAGTTATCACAAACAACAGCTGGAGGAACAGTTACCAAAAGTTTACAATAGATGCACTTAACTTTGGTAGAACCAGCATCACGCAGCGTCTTTCCAGAAGTAGATTCTGATCCAGGGTCATGTTGAGACATCTTGCAATATGTAATAGACAAAACAACATATAAAGCAAAATTATCAAACTCCTTAAATGACAGTTTCAGTAATGGGAAAAAATGCCAAAACAAGCCTCTAGCAACCAGAAGCAATGAAAAATGAGACTGAAATAATGTGAAAAAAAGGTGGAGACAAGAATGACGCCCACATTTTTTGGCGCCAAAAATGACGCCCACATTATTGGCGCCAAGTACAACGCCCATATTTTTTGGCGCCAAGAATGACGCCACATCCTGTGACGCCGAAAAAACGACGCCCACAATTTTGGCGCAAATAAACGTCTGAACGTCAAATATGACGCAACCATACGCAAACTTCCGGCGTCAATTAATGCGCCGGAAATGACAAAATTTTTGCGCCAAAAAAGTTTGCGCCAAAAATGACGCAATAAATTGAAGCATTTTCAGCCCCCTCGAGCCTAACAGCCCACAGGAAAAAAAAAAAAAAAAAAAAAAAAAGTCAATTGAAAAAATTCTTAAGGTAAGAAAAAAATATTTCAAAAATATTTCATATGCATTATCCCAAATAATGAAACTGACTGTCTGAAATAAGGAATACTGATTATCCTGAATCAAGGCAAATATAAGTTTAAACACATATATTTAGAACTTTACATATAAAGTGCCCAACCATAGCTTTGAGTGTCATAAATAGAAATAAGATTTACTTACCCCAAGACACTCATCTACATATAGTAGATAGCCAAACCAGTACTGAAACGAGAATCAGTAGAGGTAATGGTATATAAGAGTATATCGTCGATCTGAAAAAGGGAGGTAAGAGATGAATCTCTACGACCGATAACAGAGAACCTATGAAATAGATCCCGTAGAAGGAGACCATTGAATTCAAATAGGCAATACTCTCTTCACATCCCTCTGACATTCACTGCACTCTGAGAGGAAAACCGGGCTCCAGCCTTTTTTGTGGTGGTTATGATTTTTCTGTATAAAGCACAATTATTCCAATTCCTTATTTTTGATGCTTTCGCTCCTTTCTTATCACCGCACTTCTTGGCTATTCGTTAAACTGAATTGTGGGTGTGGTGAGGGGTGTATTTATAGGCATTTTGAGGTTTGGGAAACTTTGCCCCTCCTGGTAGGAATGTATATCCCATACGTCACTAGCTCATGGACTCTTGCTAATTACATGAAAGAAATTGTTACAATCCAATATCATAACATAGTTGCTAATTGGTAGTTTTACAGTGCTGCTAAGTATCACAGTTTAAACTCCTGCATTCATACCGGGGAGAGCAGTAATAATGATAACCGCTCAATGAGACAACAGGTCTCTCTCTATATGTTGGAGTCATGCTCCTGAGTTAAGCAGTCTACCTGACTAATCTCTATACGTTAAGTCGTCAGCTCAGATATCAACAATTACGTTTACTAATTTACGTTTACTAAACTAAAAGTTCTACCAGATTTTAAGATAGAGGGGACCCAATTCCCCCTTCTCCTAACATGTTTCGCCGGCTGAACCGGCTTTTTCGAAGGATGGTATGAGAGATCATACAATGTCTCCTTCCCAAACCTTTTTTTCTTAGCTTCTAAACTACATATTTCCCTAAGGGCTGAAACTTGGCTCATGGAGGAAGGGAGGAAAGAGGCAAACCCCCCACTTTTCCTAAAAGTCTCTGTTTATGCAAATAGCGAGGAACTCTTAAAGAGGTACTTTAACATTAATTTCCCCTTAATTTGTTTTCAATGACTTGTTAAACCAGCTGCAGAGTTTAAAATTTAGTGGAAATTTGTCCTTTATGTATATTTTTGTGTATGAAACAGCTGTTCCTGATAATTGAGGCCACAACCCAATGAATTGAGCTTGTCTTGTAGTCAGAGCAGACATAATTAGCAGCTTGTCTTGTAGGCAGAGCAGACATAATTAGCTTATCTGCCTACTTATAAAAAAAGTATTCCTTATCTTATTTGTCAAACAGCAATATATACAGAGAACAATGGAAAATTAACATCTTAGTATCTCTCTATCACCCCCTCCCCCACCCCCACTGGGAGCATGATTTAATCTAAATCTTCTACTCTTTCTATAATCTAATATTTTTAGTATAGGTGGGGATACAACAGGCAGAATTAGCCATTTCAAATGGCAGAATAAAGGTAAATGAGCTGTTTGTAAACAATTTAATACATTATTGCAGATATAATAGGGCATGGGAACACATTAAAGAATAGACTGTACACTTCACCCTCCTGTACACTGTTTGTTTTCACTTAAATGGACATGAAACCTTATATTTTTCTTTCATGATTCACATACATTTGTATTATTATTATACTTTATTTATGAAGCGCCAACATATTCTGCAGCGATATAAAACTTGTAAGAGACAAGACAGAATTTTACAAACACATACAGGAGGAATTGAGGGCCCTATTCCCGTGGGAACTTACAATCTAGAAGGGTAGGAGGTTGAGAAGCAGGAGGTGATGACTGCAAGATTAAGAAAGATGTTAATGCAGAGTTAGATGAGGGAAATGTTAGTTAAGTGAAATTATTTTATTATTGAGTTGGGTGGTAGGCTTCTCTGAACAGAAAAGTCTTCAGGGAGCATTTAAAGGAAGAAAGATTAGGGCAAAGCCTGACAGCACGAGGAAGAGTGTTCCAGAGGGTAGGTGCTGCACTACAGAAGTCCTGCAGTCTAGCATGGGAAGAGGTGATAGTCATGGATGCAAGGAGCAGATCGTTGTTGGATCTTAGTGGGCGTGCTGGAGTATACTTGTTAATTAGAGAGGATAGGTAGTGGGGAGCGGCGTTGGTGAGAGCTTTGTATGTTAGGGTGAGAATTTTTTATTTAATTCTGCTGTGAATGGGGAGCCAATGAAGGGACTCGCAGAGAGGTGCAGCAGATACAGAGCAACGGGAAAGGTGGATTAGCCTGGCAGAGGCATTTAGCATGGATTGAAGGGGGAGAGGCGGTAAAGAGGAGTGGATTATTTGCTTTGTGGTGTTACCGCATAGAAAAGGTCGAAACGTGGAAATATTGCGTAGGTGATTGCGGCAGGACAAAGAAAGTGATTGGATGTGGGGGACGAAGGATAGATTTGAGTCAAATGTAACTCTGAGACAGTGGACTTGGGGAGATGGTGATGCCGTCGACAGGCATAGAAAAGTCAGAAGTTGGTGTAGAGTTTGAGGGGGGGATTAGAAGGAGCTCAGTCTTGGACATGTTAATCTTTAGGTGGTGAGAGGCCATCCAGGAAGAAATACCAGATAAGCAGTCACTGACATGAGAAAGGACAGAGGGAGAGAGTGCAGGGGTGGAGAGGTAGATCTGGGTGTCATCAGCATAGAGGTGATATTTGAAGCCATAGCTGTTGATAAGTTTACCCAGTGAAGAAGAATAAATGGAGAAGAGTAGAGGACCCAGAACAGATCCTTGAGGTACTCCAACAGACAGAGGCATTGGAGAGGAGGAGTCACCAGCAAATGACACAGAAAAAGACCTGTGAGAAATATAAGAGTGAATCCAAGAAAGAGCTGTGTCAAAGAGGCCAAAAGAGCTAAAGGTCAGTAGGAGGAGGGGGTGGTCAACTGTGTTGAAGGCAGCTAAGAGGTCACGTAAGATAAGTATAGAGTAGTGGCCATTACTTTTAGCAGAAAGAAGATCGTTAGTAACCTTGATAAGGGCAGTCTCAGTTGAGTTTTTGGGGCAGAATCCAGATTCCAGGGGGTCAAGCAAGGAGTTGGTGGACAGGAAGTCGGTTAGGTGATTTTAAACTAGTTTTTCAAGGAGTTTTGGTGTTAGTAGAAGCAGTGATATGGGGTGGTAGCTTTCAGGAGAAATAGGGTCAAGGGAGAGTTTTTTGAGTATGGGAGTGACCTTTGCATGTTTGAAAGAAGATGGGAATTAACCGGTAGAGAGAGATAGGTTGAAGATGTAAGTAAGAGCAGGAGTGAGGGTGGAAGACAGGGAGGGTATTAGATAAGAAGGGATAGGGTCGAGCGGGCAGGTAGTGAGTTGTGAGGAAGATAGCTTCTCAGAGGCTGGATGGAAGATGCAGAGGGAGTAACTGGGCCTGTTGTTGGAAGATTGCAGGTTGGTGTTGGGATGTTGCTTCGGATATTACGTTTTTTGTTTGTTTAAAAAGTAGTCTGCCAGGTCTTAAGCACTAAAGAAAGACTGGGGGGGGGGGGTGGAGCAGGTAGGTAGAGGAGAGAGTTAAAGGTGGAGAAAAGTAATTTAGGGTTTGAGGAAAGAGTAAATATGAGAGAAGAGAAGTAGGTTTGCTTGGCTAAGTGAAGGGCGGAAGTGTATGAACGAAGAATAAACTTAAGTGTATGAAATCAGGTTCAGAGTGAGTTTTCCTCCAGACATGCTCAGCAGTGCAGGAGCAATTTTGCAAATAGTGTGTTTGCTGAGAGTGCCAGGGCTGTAACTGATGGCGTGATGTTTTGCGCAGTTGGGGAGGGGCAAATGTGTCTAGTGCAGAGGAGAGAGTTTTGTTATAGTGGGCTGTAGCAAGATCAGGGCAGGTGGAAGAGTGAGGGAAGACATCTTGAATGTTTTTTGAAAATTGGAGTAGATCCACAGCATGTAGATTTCTACAGGTACAGGGGTGGGATGTAGAAGTGGGTTTAGCTGTTGCATTAATATTATAAGTGACCAGGTGATGATCTGAAATGGGAAAAGGGTGACAGGTGAGGTTAGATATAAAGCAGAGGTAGGACAATACCTGGTCGATGGAGTGTCCATCATGGTGAGTAGGAAATAGGGTGGATTGTGAGAGACTGAAGGAGGATGTGAGTGAAAGACGATTAGAGGCAGCAGGGTTAGATGGGTTGTCAATGGGAATGTTGAAGTCCCAAAAAATTATAGTTGGTATATTTGTAGAGAGAAAGTGAGGAAGCCAGGTGGTAAAGTTGTCAAGGAATTGGGAGGTCAGTCCAGGAGGGCAATAGATGCCACTCTGAGGGGGAGAACAGGCGAACACAGTGGACTTAAAAGGAGGAGAAGGAGAGAGATGGGATTGGAGGTAGATACTGATAAGTGCAGGAGGGGGAGAGCAGGATTCCATCACTGCCACCATGTTTCTCACCTGGCCTCGGGGTATGGTTAAAATGGAGACCACCATGTGTGAGAGCAGCAATGGAAACTGTGTCATTTTGCTTCATTTTCTTGATATTTTTATTGAAGGAGCAGCAGTGCACTACTGAGAGCTAGCTGAACACATCAGTATTATAAGAGGCATATACGTGCAGCCACCAATCAGCATTTAGCTCTCAGCTCCTGAGCCTACCTATGTATGCTTTTCAACAAAGGATGCCAAGAGAACAAAATTAGATAAAATAAGTAAATAGGAAAGCTTTTTAAAATGGTATGCTCTATCTGAATCATGAAAAAATATTTTGGATTTTATGTCCCTTTTAATAGATGGGAAAAATTTGAGGGTGTTGGGCCTATGGGGAGAAGAATAAGGCTGTTGCAATAAGACAGTAATAAGGGAAGCTCTCAACTATAATAGGGGAATTAGCCAAAACAATAGTAGCATTAATATATCAAGATCATCAAAAGTGTGTCTTGGGTAAAACTGAGACATCTTTCATTAACAAACTTTAAAATACAAGAGTGGCATATGGGAATCCAACTGCCTAATGTACCAGATTAAAGGAAATGTCATAAGGCAGCATCAGAAAGTAAAGATTTAGAAAACAGGAAGTCGGGTTCTCAACCAACGGACTGTGGGCCACTGGCAAAGGGTACGTGGTAGGGAAAGCTGACAGGTGTCCAATATGAAACCAGACTGTTCCATGCTTTAGCCAACTGTCTGGTAAAATGTATGTAAAAACACATACATGTCCAATTGTTTTTTTTTACAACTTTACTGTGCAGCAGTGATGTGATAAGGGGTAACATGGCTCTTCATGCTGCTCTTCTTCTTGGTGGACATTAGCAGTATGACAGCCAAGCTCAGTTCTGTCTCACTCTGTTCATTCTCCTAATGTATAAAGGTCAAGTGCAGTGCTTTAATGCTGTGAAAAGGTGACAGAGATCCTGAACAACCCAGAGGATATGAACTGAAGGGGCTGCAGGGCCAAGGGTCTGATCTAATGTCTGATGTGGTTATGGGGCTGATGGGGTTGGCTGCAGGGCCATGTGTGTCTTATCTGAGGTCTAAAGGTAGTATGGTGCTTCAAGAGGAGGTTGGTCTGAGGGTCAGTAGATACAATAGGAACTGCAGGGTTAGTGGCAGTTCTAGAACGTAATATTTGTGGGGCTAACAAAGGTGGTGAATGTAGTATATGGTGCTCTTTGCAGCTCAACAGGGGTGCTACACGTGCGTATGGAGGTGCATAGCCCCCCCCCAGAACCCCCATACAACTGCCACTGTGCATGGTACAAGCGGCTGGAATGGCATAGGATGTGGCCCATAGCTAGCGCTGTAGTGGGCAATGAGGCTGGTATCTGATGTGGCTCATAGATGAGAGGGTGCAGGGTGATTATTGTGATAACTTTTAACAGAAAATATCCTATAGGATAGGGACACCAAAAATAGGTATAATAAGACAATTAACTGTCTTAGACTACAAGTTCAAGATCTTTTTAGCAAATTTCAGAAGAGATAAATGTATTTATCAATTGTTAATTTACTTCCTACTGATAACCATCTTACAAGATACATTTTTGGCCTTAAAGGGACAGTGTACTGTAAAATTGGTATCCTCTTAATGTGTTTCAAATGACTCATTATACAAGCTGCATAATGCATGGGTAATTGCTCTTTTGGGTATATTTTTGTATATGAAATAGTTGTTTCTGCTCATTGAAACCACAATCTAATTAAGGGCCAGATTGCAAGTGGAGCGCAATTTAATGCTCCCGCTCAAGCGTTAACTGCGCTAAAAGCTTTTTGCGACCGTCAGGTTGCGCTAGTATTATGAGAATCAGATTACATGTCTGCAAAAGGAGGTACCCTGTGCCCACAGTCTGTGAGATGGTCTGACCCCCTATTACTGTATATAGTGACACTGTTTAACCCACCAGTACTGTATATAGTGAGTTGGTGACACAGTCTGTAATCTGCCGGTGAGATGGCTGGCCTGACCCTACCTGTCCCAGTACTTTATAAAGTGACCACAGTAGTCTGTGACATGGTCCAGACCCCCCGTACTGTATATAGTGGTACTGTATAGTGACACTGTTTACCCCCCGCCCCCCATGCTGTAGTAACAAGGTCTGTAATTTGCTGGTTCCACAAACATACACACACAGTCACATACATACATACACACCAATGGGTAAAACAGAAACACTAACCCCTGTAGACAGAGACACTAGTGAAGCATCACCTCACACTCACATGATATCAGTGCAGTGCAGTGGCAGGTCAACGTTTTTTATTAAAGTTGGGCCCCCACCCTCGGGGGCCCCATCGCAGTTGTGCCCTCTGCACCCCCTATAGTTCCGTCCCTGCCAGTCGCGCGCTAACCCGAATGCATATTCTCAAGTGCACTAACCTGACATGTAAATATGAACATTTCACATTCCATTTTTTTCACATAGCAGAATATGTTCTATTTATTCTTAAATACTGTACATATATCTATATTTATATTATATTTTGGTACAATACATATCTATACCAATATATATAGATGATTATAAAAGGTATAGATATATACACATATATATATATATATATATATATATATATATATATATAGGAATATCTATTTAAAAATACATAGAACATATTCTGCTATGTGCTTGGAATGTGAAATACTGTATTTACAGTAAATACATAGTTTAAAGCTTTTTAAAAAAAAATACATAAATACATATGTACACATTTATAAACACACACACACACACATATATATATATATATATATATATATATTTATATTTTTATATATATATCTACACTCACCAGCCACTTTATTAGGTACACTTGAGAGCATACTAACACTAGTGCCAGAAAATACCTCATATCTTGAGGTTTAACCAGGTGAGCGTGGATTTTCCCACTGTCTATAACTTATCATTTATTTGAACGTATTACACGAAGTGTGCCCCTGGCGCCTGTCTTGTCCTATACCTTTCATATATATATATATATATATATATATATATATATATATATATATATATTTATATTTTTATATATATATCTACACTCACCAGCCACTTTATTAGGTACACTTGTTAAATTGCTTGGTAACACAAATTGCTAATCAGTGAAGACGACTTGCTGAAGTTCAAACCGAGCATCAGAATGGGAAAGAAAGGGAATTTAAGTGACTTTGAAAGTGGCATGGTTGTTAGTGCCAGACGGGCTGGTCTGAGTATTATAAAAACTGCTGATCTACTGGGGTTTTCACGCACAACCATCTCTAGGGTTTACAGAGAATGGCCCGAAAAAGAGAAAATATCCAGTGAGCGGCAGTTGTGTGGACGAAAATGCCTTGTTGATTTCAGAGGTCAGATGAGAATAGGCAGACTGGTTCGAGATGATAGAAAAGTAACAGTAACTCAAATAACCACTCGTTACAACCAAGGTATGCAGAATACCATCTCTAAATGCACAACACATCGAACCTTGAAGCAGATGGGCTACAGCAGCAGAAGATCACACCGGGTGCCACTCCTGCCAGCTAAGAACAGGAAACTGAGGCTACAAATCGCACAGGCTCACCAAAATTGGACAATAGAAGATTTTAAAAACGTTGCCTGGCCTGCTGAGTCTCGATTTTAGCTGCAACATTCAGATGGTAGGGTCAGAATTTGGCGTAAACAACATAAAAGCATGGATCCATCCTGCCTGGTGTCAATGGTTCAGGCTGGTGGTGGTGGTGTAATGGTGTGGGGGGTATTTTCTTGGCACACTTTGGGCCCCTTAGTACCAATTGAGCATCATTTAAACGCCACAGCCTACCTGTCGGCTAGATTTGGAGTTTTGTCGGTAACGACCCGAAAAACTAACGCCGGCTTTTTTCTGGCCGCACCATAAAAATAACTCTGGTATTGAGAGTCCACATAAAGGCTGCGTTAGGCTCCAAAAAAGAAGCGTAGAGCATTTTTAACGCAGCTTCAACTCTCGATACCAGAGTTGCTTACGGACGCGGCCAGCCTCAAAAACGTGCTCGTGCACGATTCCCCCATAGGAAACAATGGGGCTGTTTGAGCTGAAAAAAAACCTAACACCTGCAAAAAAGCCGCGTTCAGCTCCTAACGCAGCCCCATTGTTTGCTATGCGGTAACCCTTCCTACGTCTGCACTTAACACTCTAGCATGTACCCCGAGTCTAAACACCCCTAACCTTACACTTATTAACCCCTAATCTGCCGCCCCCGCTATTGCTGACCCCTGCATATTATTATTAACCCCTAATCTTCCGCTCCGTAAACCGCCGCTACTTACATTATCCCTATGTACCCCTAATCTGGTTCCCTAACATCGCCGACCCCTATATTATATTTATTAACCCCTAATCTGCCCCCCTCAACGTCGCCTCCACCTGCCTACACTTATTAACCCCTAATCTGCCGAGCGGACCTGAGCGCTACTATAATAAAGTTATTAACCCCAAATCCGCCTCACTAAGCCTATAATAAATAGTATTAACCCCTAATCTGCCCTCCCTAACATCGCCGACACCTAACTTCAATTATTAACCCCTAATCTGCCGACCGGAGCTCACCGCTATTCTAATAAATGGATTAACCCCTAAAGCTAAGTCTAACCCTAACAGTAACACCCCCCTAAGTTAAATATAATTTAAATCTAACGAAATAAATTAACTCTTATTAAATAAATTATTCCTATTTAAAGCTAAATACTTACCTGTAAAATAAATCCTAATATAGCTACAATATAAATTATATTTATATTATAGCTATTTTAGGATTTATATTTATTTTACAGGTAACTTTGTATTTATTTTAACCAGGTACAATAGCTATTAAATAGTTAAGAACTATTTAATAGCTAAAATAGTTAAAATAATTACAACTTTACCTGTAAAAGAAATCCTAACCTAAGTTACAATTAAAACTAACACTATACTATCAATAAATTAATTAAATAAACTACCTACAATTACCTACAATTAACCTAACACTACACTATCAATAAATTAATTAAATACAATTGCTACAAATAAATACAATTAAATAAACTTGCTAAAGTACAAAAAATAAAAAAGAACTAAGTTACAAAAAATAAAAAAATATCTACAAACATAAGAAAAATATTACAACAATTTTAAACTAATTACACCTACTCTAAGCCCCCTAATAAAACAACAAAGCCCCCCAAAATAAAAAATTTACCTGTAAAATAAATATAAATCCTAAAATAGCTATAATATAAATATAATTTATATTGTAGCTATATTAGGATTTATTTTACAGGTAAGTATTTAGCTTTAAATAGGAATAATTTATTTAATAAGAGTTAATTTATTTTGTTAGATTTAAATTATATTTAACTTAGGGGGGTGTTACTGTTAGGGTTAGACTTAGCTTTAGGGGTTAATCCATTTATTAGAATAGCGGTGAGCTCCGGTCGGCAGATTAGGGGTTAATGTTTGAAGTTAGGTGTCGGCGATGTTAGGGAGGGCAGATTAGGGGTTAATACTATTTATTATAGGGTTAGTGAGGCGGATTAGGGGTTAATAACTTTATTATAGTAGCGCTCAGGTCCGCTCGGCAGATTAGGGGTTAATAAGTGTAGGCAGGTGGAGGGGACGTTGTGGGGGGCAGATTAGGGGTTAATAAATATAATATAGGGGTCGGCGGTGTTAGGGGCAGCAGATTAGAGGTACATAAGGATAACGTAGGTGGCGGCGCTTTGCGGTCGGCAGATTAGGGGTTAATAAGTGTAGGCAGGTGGAGGCGACGTTGTGGGGGGCAGATTAGGGGTTAATAAATATAATATAGGGGTCGGCGGTGTTAGGGGCAGCAGATTAGGGGTACATAAGGATAACGTAGGTGGCGGTCGGCAGATTAGGGGTTAAAAAAATGTATTCGAGTGTCGGCGATGTGGGGGGACCTCGGTTTAGGGGTACATAGGTAGTTTATGGGTGTTAGTGTACTTTAGAGTACAGTAGTTAAGAGCTTTATAAACCGGCGTTAGCCCAGAAAGCTCTTAACTACTGACTTTTTTCCTGCGGCTGGAGTTTTGTCGTTAGATGTCTAACGCTCACTTCAGCCACGACTCTAAATACCGGAGTTAGAAAGATCCCATTGAAAAGATAGGATACGCAATTGACGTAAGGGGATCTGCGGTATGGAAAAGTCGCGGCTGAAAAGTGAGCGTTAGACCCTATTTTGAGTGATTCCAAATACCGGCGGTAGCCTAAAACCAGCGTTAGGAGCCTCTAACGCTGGTTTTCACGGCTAACGCCAAACTCCAAATCTAGGTCTTAGTATTGTTGCTGACCATGCCCATCCCTTTATGACTACAGTGTACCCATCTTCTGATGGCTACTTCCAGCAGGATAATGCACCATGTCACAAAGCTCAAATCATCTCAAACTGGTTTCTTGAACATGATAATGAGTTCACTGTACTCCAATGGCCTCCACAGTCACCAGATCTCAATCTAATAGAACAGCTTTGGGATGAGGTGGAGCGGGAGACTCGCATCATGGATGTGCAGCCGACAAATTTGCAGCAACTGCATGATGCTATCATGTCAATATGGACCAAAATGTCTGAGGAATGTTTCCAACACCTTGTTGAATCTATGCCATGAAGAATTAAGACAATTCTGAAGGCAAAAGGGGGTCCAACCCGGTACAAGCAAGGTGTACCTAAGACATACATATCCAACTTCAGACATTTATATATATATGTATCTCTGTTAAAGCCCTTTGCCTGCCTTCTTTTTCACCTGAAACACCTGAAACCTCATATTTGAGTCCTTATAACTTTTGTGTGCAATATTTTTTTTAAATAATTTTAACTAGATGGTGCTATTATGAGTGTAACTGTACTTTGTAATGTATTTTTAATGTGTTTAGTGACACTTTTTTGTTTCGCGAAACAGTTAACCAGAGCTCTGAGGACGCAGTAATCATTGACCTCTGCTCCCTCTGACACTGTTGACCATCTCCTTCTCCTACGGACTCTCAGCTCTCTTGGGCTCTGTGACACTGCCCTCTCCTGGATTCACTCTTATCTCTCTAACAGATCATTCTCCGTCTCTTTTGCTGGTGACTCCTCTCTATTGCCTCTGTCTGTTGGAGTACCTCAAGTCTCTGTCCTGGGTTCTCTACTCTTCTCTATTTACACTTCTTCACTGGGTAAACTTATCAACAGCTATGGCTTCAACTATCACCTCTATGCTGATGATACCCAGATCTACCTTTCCACCCCTGCACTCTCTCCTTCTGTCAATTCTCACATCAGCGACTGCTTATCTGGCATTTCGTCCTGGATGGCCTCTCACTACCTAAAAATAAACATGTCCAAGACCGAACAATTTCTAATCCCCCCCTCTAACTCTACTCCAGTTTCTAATTTCTCCATCACTGTTGACGGCACCACCAGAGGTCCATCACTGTTGACGGCACCACCAGAGGCGTAACTAGAAACCACAGGGCCCAAGTGCAAGAATCTAGGAAGGGCCCCCCACCCCAAAAAAAGGTGAATTTGATACATATTTTTTTTTTACTTTTAACACAGAAAAAAAATGTGACTCAGATTATATGTCTGCAAAAGGAGGTACCCTGTGCCCGCAGTCTGTGAGATTGTCTGACCCCCTATTACTGTATATAGAGACACTGTTTAACCCACCAGTACTGTATATAGTGGGTTAGTGACACAGTCTGTAATCTGCTGGTGAGATGGCTGGCCTGACCCAACCCGCCCCAGTACTTTATAAAGTAACTACAGTAATCTGTGACATGGTCCAGCCCCCCCATACTGTATAGTGACACTGTTTACCCCCCACCCCCCCATGCTGTAGTAACAGGGTCTGTAATTTACTGGTTCCACAAACATACACACACACACATACATGCATAAATACGCACACAGTCACATACATACATACACACATACACACACACATACACACCAATGGGTAAAACAGAAACACTAACCCCTGTAGTCAGAGACAGAGACACTAGTGAAGCATCACCTCACACTCCCATGATATCAGTGCAGGCAGTGGCAGGTTAACGTTTTTTATTGAAGCTGGGCACCTACCCTCGGGGGCCCGTTTGCAGTTGCAACCTCTGCACCCCCTGTAGTTCCGCCCCCGGCACCACTATCTCCCCCTCACCCCAAGTCCGCTACCTTGGAGTTACACTTGACTCAAATCTGTCCTTCATTCCCCACATCCAATTGCTCTCTTCATCCTGCCGCAACCACATACACAATATCGTTTGTTTCTGAGTGCTGAAACTACTAAACAGCTAATCCACTCCCTGATAATTTCCCGACTACTGTAATAACCTTCCAGCTGGCCTCCCTTTCTCCCCTTCAATCCATCCTAAATGCATCTGCCAGGCTAATCCACCTCTCTTGACGCTCTGTTTCTGCTGCACCTCTCTGTGAGTCCCTTCACTGGTTTCCCATTCACAGCAGAGTTAAATTCAAAATTCTCACCCTGACCTACAAAGCCCTCACCAATGCTGCCCCACCCCACCTGTCCTCACTCATCAACAAATATACTCCTGCCCGCCCCCTAAGATCCAACAACGACCTGCTTCTTGCGTCCTCTACCATCACCTCCTCTCATTCACAGAAGCATTATGTCATTAGATCAACAACAGTTTTCTAATTCCCTCAAACCTCTCCTCCTTCTCATGCCCTGACCAATCTATCTGCCACTATAATTCCACCCTTACATCCGTCTTTGACAATCTCGCCCCTCTTACCATAGCTCGGAAAACACTCATCCTCAGCCCTGGCATACTCCTCTGACACGATACCTATGCAGATGTTTCCATACTGCTGAGCGGCACTGGAGAAAATCTAGGAGTTCAGCTGATTTTCAACATTACAAATTTATCTTGAACTCCTACTACTCTGCCCTTAATTTCCATAAGCAACACTATTTCTCTACTCTTATCTCTAATCTTTCTTCAAACCCAAAACGTTTGTTCTCCACTTTCAATACTCTTCTCCGCCCTCCCCCACCTCCTAATACAACTTCTCTGTCAGCTCAAGACTTTGCCAACCACTTCAATAACAAAATCGACTCCATCAGAAGTGAAATCAGCTCTCAACATAATTCCATTCTCTCACCCCCTCAAATTCTCTCAATCAACCACAACCCACATAACCTTAAACTTAGCTCATTCTCCCCTGTTACTGAGGAAGAAGTTTCAGCACTTATACTGCACTCTCACCTCACTACCTGTCCCCTTGACCCTATGCCCTCACAGCTACTCCCCTCCCTCTCTGCACCCTTACCCCTATACTCACACACACTTTCAACCTCTCCCTCAGCACTGGTATATTTCCCTCATCGCTGAAACATGCACTGGTCGCACCTATCCTGAAAAAACCTTCCCTTGATCCTACCTCCCCATCCAACTACCGCCCTATTTCCCTCCTCTCTCTTGCATCAAAGCTTCTCGAAAAACTAGCTTATGCACGCCTCTCCCATTTCCTTACAATAAACTCCCTCCTTGACCCATTGCAATCTGGATTTCGTCCCCATCACTCCACAGAGACAGCAATTGTTAAGGTTACCAACGACCTACTTACAGCAAAACCAAAAGGCGACTTCTCTCTGCTTATCCTCCTTGATCTGTCCGTAGCCTTTGACACTGTTGACCACCCTCTCTTGCTCCAAACCCTCCAATCCTTCGGCATATGTGATATAGCCCTCTCGTGGCTCTCTTCCTACCTGTCAAACCGTACCTTTAGTGTAGCCTTCTCTGGGGCCTCCTCTGCCCCGTCACCACTTTCTGTCGGAGTACCGCAAGGCTCTGTCCTCGGTCCCCTTCTCTTCTCAATCTACACGTCATCACTAGGTTCTCTAATAAAGTCCCATGGTTTACAATATCATTTGTATGCCGATGACACCCAAATCTACTTCTCTGCACCAGACCTTTCTCCTTCCTTGCTAACCCGTGTCACTAACTGTCTTTCTCACATCTCCAACTGGATGTCCTCTCACTACCTCAAGCTAAATCTCTCCAAAACTGAGCTCCTTATTTTCCCCCCTTCTTCTAAACTCTCCACCCCCAATCTCTCTATAACTGTCGACAACTCCATCATTACCCCTACCCCGCATGCACGATGTCTCGGGGTCACATTTTGAAGGGATATATTATTATTGCCCCTCAATTGTGCCTTTTACAGATATGATTGCTGTAGCTTTAAATCATAATATTGTTAGGAATTAGATTCTTGGATGGTTCTTTATTTTACTATAAAACATTTCAACATTTCTTAATGATGTGGGTTTACTGTTAGAATACAGGTTCCTCTTTTTCATTTTTGTTATTATTTTGTAATCATGCATTTATGGAAAATCAAATAATTTACTGTAATTATGTGTTTTGTAAAAGTATTCATTAACTGGTATATATTCATTATTGCTGATATAGACTGTCTGTAACTGCTTAGAGTAACGGAATGATTTGTCCAGATGTCGGGAGATACCAAATCACTTCTGTTTTTCCATATTATAACCAAATCACTTCTGTTTTTCCATATTATAAAAACCTTGTATTGGTACCAATAAAAACGAGAACTTACTATACAGCTGTCTTGTGTCTGTGCAATCTGTAATATAGTAATTTCTTCAGGAATCCTGCTGAAGGAAGGTACTCAGTATTTATCCCAGTCAGACCCACGTCAGACTCAGATCTTTCTTTCACTCCTCACATTCAGTCATTGGCTAAAGCCTGCCGCTTCCACCTTAAAAACATCTCTAAAATTAGACACTTCCTTACACAAGACACAACTAATATTTAAACCAACTCTCTCATTCTCTCCCGCCTCGATAACTGCAACTCTGTCCTCTCTGGTCTCCCCACCTACCACCTAGCTCCTTTACAATCCATAATAAATGCCTCTGCCAGACTCATCTTCCTTACACGTCGCTCTTCCTCTGCTGCACCTCTCTGCCAATCTCTTCACTGGCTTCCTCTTGCCTCTAGGATCAAACACAAAATTCTCATTCTGACATACAAAGCCCTCAACTGCACTGCTCCCCCCTATATCTCAGACCTTGTCTCCAGATACTCTCCCTCCGTCCCCTTCGCTCTGCTCACGACCTCCTACTCTCCTCCTCTCTTGTCACCTCATCACACTCCCGTTTACAGGACTTCTCCAGACTGGCTCCCATCTTGTGGAACTCTCTGCCTCGCTCCACAAGACGCTCTTCTAGTTTTAAAAGCTTCAAGTGCTCCCTAAAGACTCTACTGTTCAGGGATGCATACAACCTACGCTAACCTTTCCTTATACCAGTTCCTCTCCTCCATTGCTATCCCCTGAACCCCCTTAGCATGTAAGTCTAAGAGTCTAGCTGTTTGTTGATCACCTTCTCAAGAGCTGACTACAACAGTGCAACTCTTGGCAGGGCCCTCTACCCATTTGATCCCTATAATTGTTTTGTTGTACTCCGCCTTTGTTAATAGCGCTGCGGAATCTGTTGGCGCTCTACAAATAACCGATAATAATAATGACTTCTCTCATGTGGCACCAACCCTCTGGAACACACTTCCTAGAGCTGTCAGACTTGCCCCTAACCTGTCCTCCTTTAAACCCTCCCTAAAGACCTTTTTGTTTAGGGAAGCTTATCACCCGACTCAGTAACAAATTAACTTCACTTAACTAAAAGTTGCCCTCATCTATCTCCTCACTAATATCATTCTCACCTTTGCAGTCCCCTCCTCCTGTTTCCCATCCTCCCACTCATCTAGATTGTACGTTCCCACAGGAATAGGGCCCTCATTTTCCCCTGTATTTGTCTGTAAAATTTTGTCTTTTATTGTATTGTTTCTCTGTTGTATTTTTATCCCTGTACCCATGGGCAGCGCTGCGGAATCTGTTGGCACTTTACAAATAAAGAATAATAATAATAATGTAGCATAAATTGTGATTGCACTCAAGCAATTGCGTTTACTTTCAACTCATAATATTAACGATAAACCCGATGCGCAAACACCCGCGATAAACCCCTTATTGCTTGGGTGCAAATGTTAGCACTCCACTCGTAATCTGTCTCTAAATAGGCTGAGTTTTTAGGCAGAGCAGATCTAATTAGCTCATCTGTCTAATTATTTATGCAAAGTAAATAATTACTCAAACACCAATACATAACGAAGAAAAAATGGAAAAATGTTGATTTTAATATCTCTCTATCACACGCCCTACTGGGAGCATGATTTAATCTAAACATTCTATCTTTTCTATAACCAGTTCTTAAATTACTGAAAATGTCAGTACAGGTGAGAAGAGTATAGGGAAAATCAGCTATTTCAAATGGCAAAATAAAGGTAAAGTATGTTTGAAAGCAATGTAATACATTCCAGAAGATAAAATAGACAATTGGGAACACATTAAAGGAGATAAAAAAAATTACAGTAAACTGTCCCTTTAAAATACATTCTATCATCAATCCAACTGGAACTAAACTCCTGACTAACAAACAAACCAGACATAACCGCATTGTTAAATCAATAAAAGAAAGTCTACTACCCCATTCCCTGATAGAGACATGGACCACATTATATGGCTTAACCAATGACACCACATTCTACTCGGCAGCGCAAAAATCTTACATTAGATTGGACTATATATTTGTAAGCCAGATATTACAGCCTTTACTGAACAGCTCTCAGATTCATGCATGTGTGTGGTCTGATCACTCGATCGTTACCTTACAGTTGGATGGACTGTGCGATCCAAGTAGGAGTAAAACGTGGACTTTTGACAAAACATACGTTAGAAACCCCCAAACACACGACAATATACTTAAATTGCTAACAGAATATTGGCAGATCAACACGGACACTGTATCTAATCCAGGGATCACATGGGCGGCTCATAAGGCGGTTTTGAGGGGGATACTTATCAAAGAAAAAACATTACAGATTAGGAAGTACAGACAAAACTTAAAACAATTGCACACAGAAATAGAGGAACTAGAAAGACGACACAAACTCACTAAGGCAAAAGCTATTCAACAGACTCTTCAATCTAAAAAAACTGCATTGGCTACACTCCTTCAGTCGCAAGCCACTAAAGCTATTCAGAAACTTCAGGCACAATATTTTATATTCGCAAATAAACTGGATAGATATATGGCATATAAAATTAGAGAAAAATGCAGGGCCTCAGCGATTCCCCACATTGAAACACCAGAGAACAAAGTGACCTCACACCCGCAGGAAATAGCAGATACTTTTGCAAGGTTTTATGGCGAGCTATATAACGGGAGAAAGGTCGTACATAATAAGGAGACTGAAACACTCACCTCAACATTTTTCACCCACAACTTACTACAAACCATATCTAACTAACAAAGGGAAACACTAAATGCACCCATATCCACTGCAGAAGTGCTAGGGGCCATCAAAGACCTAAAACCAGGAAAGGCGGCGGGACCAGACGGTTTCCCGGGCGAATACTATAAGCTTTTTAAAGCAACATTAACCCCGCACCTTGTTAAGTTCTGTAACCACGTAATGGAGGGAGGGGATATCCCACCCGAATTATTAGCTGCTAAAATTGTGGTAATCCCCAAACCCAAGAGAGACCACAAAAAGTGTCACAATTACCGCCCAATCTCCCTAATCAACCAAGATCTTAAAATCCTGACGAAAATATTAGCAAATCGACTTAAACATATTTTACCACACTTGGTCCATCCAGACCAAGTGGGATTTATTAAAGGCAGAGAAGCCCCAGATAATATACGAAGAGTAACTAACTTAATTCAAACCCTGAAGGAAACGCGAGCGCCTTCTCTGCTCCTGTCATTGGATGCGGAGAAGGCGTTCGACCGAATTGATTGGGGCTATATGTTCCTGGTACTACAAAATATGGGATTTGAAGGAGCAATAATTAAAGCATTGAAAGCAATTTACTCCTCTCCAGGAGCTCATGTATCATCAGCAGGATATAAATCTCAGCCCTTCCCGATTCGTAACGGGACGAGACAGGGGTGTCCCCTGTCCCCGCTGCTTTTCGCCCTATGCATAGAGCCACTTGCTGCCAAAATTTGCGCACAGACAGACATAACGGGAGTTAAGATAAATAAGGAAGAATATAAACTAGCCCTATTCGCGGACGATATCCTGCTGACTTTAACGAACCCAATGATATCGCTGCCTAACCTCTACCATACTCTAAATACCTTTGCTACCATTTCGGGCTTTAAAATAGTCGCAGAAAAATGTGAATTTACCTTCCAAACTGCCCAACACAGCTATACAGTGTAAACTATACCCCATTATTCAAACAAATTAAAAAAGACCTGTCAAAATGGAAAAGTTTTAACTTCTCATGGTTGGGTAGGGTGGCGGCGGTAAAAATTAATGCCTTACCAAGGATATTGTATCTATTTAGAACCTTACCCATTAAAATAGTAAAAGCAGACTTAGAAGCAATACAAAAAGAGATTCAAATCTTCATTAGAGGTAATAAGACAAGCAGAATAGCGAAATCAACCTTAAATAGACATAAGAAACTGGGAGGCATTGGGGCTCCTAACTTAATAGATTATTATAACTCTGCCAGGGTGGCACAAGACATCTTATTACTGAAGAGATCTAAAGAGATTATATGGCCTAACTTAGAAGCAAATTTAGGTGGGTGGGGTGAGAGTGATACCATCATTTGGGACCCAGAGAGAGCACACACTAATAAAGAGACACTTGAACCTTACACGACAAACCTTACAGTAGCTACATGGAAAATAGCTAGAACTAAATACAAACTAATCCCAAAATATTCTTTATATATGCCGATCAGATTTATATTACCTAATGAACTCAGGACACAAATTAAAAAATGGGAAAATAAGGGCCTATATAGAGTGGCTGACTACCTAGAGAGTGGAAATACACTCTCATTTACCCAACTCCAAACGAAAATCTGTCCATTGAAATTACACTGGTATATGTATCTACAAATACAGTCAGCTATACAAACATATTTGAGACACCCGAGAGAAAACACCACAACCCCAATAGAACTCTTTTGTAAAACGGCAGACCGCAACAAACACGCCATTTCTATCCTATACATCGCCATGCAAACTATACAGATCAATACAAAAACAACAACCATGTTGTCATGGGAAAGGGAACTACTTATCTATAAAGACACTAAAGATTGGGAACTTACATTCCAAAATGCAGAGAAAGGGTTGATTAGTGTTGACCTCAAAGAAAACGTTATTAAAACCATCTATCGGTGGTATTTAACACCTGTGAGAACTGCTCATATGCACACACAGGGAAGTATATATTGTTACAGAGGGTGCGGAGAAATAGGAACGTACAGACATATGTGGTGGGACTGTAGGGAAATCACAGGGATTTGGAAACGGCTATCAACCTTCCTCAGTCAAATCCTAGACGAAAATATTAACCTCACAATTCAACAGGCTCTCCTACATGAACATATAGGCGCATACAATAAACATATTAACACATTTATTAAGATTCTATGCACAGTCACAAGGATATGCATAGCCAGATATTGGAAAACGGGGAGCCCAACCTGGACAGAAATATATAATAAAATCCAACATACATATACTATGTATGAGCTGACATCAAGTACTCTAGACAATAAAGAAACAGTCCAAGCAGTATGGTATTACTGGATAGGTAAATTAACCTTAAATATATAGGAACACTGGGAAATGCAACTCAAAGTGGTCAACATGACTACAAACAGCTCCATCTACTAATGTACACATAGCACAGACTTAAGATAACAACTAAAAAAGAAAGAATGGTATGTCGTCACCCCCTACGCTTTTCCTACCCCCTTATATCCTCCTTTAACCCAGTTTATTTAAATGTACCTTCTCTCATTGGAGTCCCGTTTAACCCTCAATGTCTATAGATGGAGCGGGTATTTTCAGACTCACTGTTTTATTTTGATGTATGTTTATATAGAATAACCATAAAAATAGGTATTACAAAAATACAAGTCTTTCTTACAATAAAGAAGAGCTCCGACAGGATAACAGAATTATGGACTAAAAATCACCAAAGCTGGGTAATCACGGGACTTTGGTATTATCCACTAGCTCTTGAGTTAAAAAGACTTATGTGAAAGCATCTGGAATACATTGTGGTTATGACAAAGTTATTAATTTGCACCAAAAGTTGAACAACAATACAATACTGTGAATTTTCTTCTTGAAACGCCAGATAATAGAGATCAATGGAGAGAATGGTATGTTTATGTTTATTTTTGTAATAGTTTATTATTAAAACAAATAAAAATATTCAAACATAAAATACATTCTATACCCATACCCATAACTCTCTTAACATAAATGTATCCCTGTAATATCAGAATTCCATCGGGTATTTCTGTATTTCCTGAAGTCTTCACTGAAATGGTACTGTAAAATATCTAAAAATGCAATTTCAAGTAGAGTGTTAAAGGGACAGTCTAGTTAAAATTAAACTTTAATGATTCAGATAGGGAATGCAAATTTAAACAACTTACCAGTTTACTGTTATTATCAAATTTGCTTTGTTCTTTTGGTATTCTTTTTTGAAAGCTAAACCTAGGTAGGCTCAAACTGATTTCTAAACTGTTGAAAACTGCCTCTTATCTCAGTGCCTTTGGACAGTTTTTGACCGTTAGCGCTAGTTCATGTGTGTCCTATAAATAACATTGTGCTAACTCCAATAGAGTTATTTATGAGTCAGCACTGATTGGCTAAAATGCATTTCTTTCAAAAGCACTGAAATAGTGGAGCAGTCTGCAGAGGCTTAGATACAAGATAATCAAAGAGGTAAAAAGTATATTAATATAACGGTGTTGGTTATGCAAAACTGGGGAATGGGATATAAAGGATTTATCTATCTTTTTAAACAATAACAATTTTGGTGTAGACTGTTCCTTTAAGCACACATGCATGCTCAATTGTTCAGTACTGTAAAAGAAAAATGTTAACGGCTCATTCATAACAGCATTATACTGTTGAATTAGGAGATTCAAATATGACTACCTTAAGGGAATTAGTTAAACAGCAAATACACAACTCTTAATAAGTAAATTAGTATTTATACAACAAATATTAAAATGCAGTGTAGACAATTACCACATTATATTAAGAAAAGGCTAGTAGACCCTCTGAAATCTTAACTGTCTCTATGTGCGTTAGGATAAAACTATATGATAGTTAGAATAGCTCATCTAGGTGGTAGGTGCTTAAGTATGTTAATCTATATATGTAATTAAAAAAACATGGCTTACCTGTCCTCCCACCATGTCAAGTCGTCCTTTATAGCCCTGTAGACAAACAACGTTAAAATTAATCTTGGGCAGTTTTTTTATATGCCTGTTTAACAATTATCAATACAAACAAACAAAGGAATAAACATTTTGTTTTAAGAAATGGTTATGAATTTGTTACAACAATAACATTTGATTATTGGGTCTAGTGTGAACAATAAGGGCTAGTTTCGATTGAGGTGGTAAAGCTTGGAAACTGGTGATAAAATCATTTATCTCCATTAAAGTCTACGGAGAATTTTTATGTTGCCACCAGTTTCCAGACTTTACCACCTCAATGGAGACTAAGGGGTACATTTATTATTGTGTGGATGGACATGATACAATGTAGCGTATCATGTCCGCCGCACAGCATACGCTGTCGGCATTTATCATTGCACCAGCAGTTCTTGTGAACTGCTGGTGCAATGCCGCCCCCTGCAGATTTGCGGCCAATCGGCTGCTAGCAGGGGTGTCAATCAACCCGATCATATTTGATCGGGCTGATTGCTGTCTGCCACCTCCGAGCAGGCGGACGAGTTAAGGAGCAGCGGTCTTAGGACCGCTGCTTCTTAACTTCCGCTTCAGGCGGAACTGAAGCAGAGTGGGTCGGAAGCAGCATCCGCTGCTTCATAAATCGACCCCCTAGGCCTACAAGTCTATAGGGAATAACCAGCAACTCCTTTTTTGAATCTGTAAGAATAAAAACATTGACTTAATTCTTAACAAAATAAAAACATTAATATAAAATAAATACAACAAATTGGTAAACTTAAAGGGACATGAAACCCAAAATTTTTCTTTCATGATTTAGGTAGAGCATACAATTTTAAACATTTTTCAGATTTACTTCTATTATCAAATTTGCTTAATTCTCTTGGTATCATTTGTTGAAGGAGCAGCAATGCACTACTTGTTTCTAACTGAACACATGGGTGAGCCAATAACAAACAGTATATATATATGCAGCCACCAATCAGTAGATACAACCTAGGTTCTTTGCTGCTCCTGAGCTTTCCTAGATAAACCTTTCAGCAAAGATAACAAGAGAAGGAAGCAAATTAAATAATAGTAAAAAATAATAATAGTAAATTGGAAAATTGTTTCAAATGGTATGCTCTGTCTTAATCGTGAAAGAAAAATTTTGGGTTTCATGTCCCTTTAATTAACTAATACATTTAGTTTTAAGAAGATGTTTAGCTATAGTTTTTCAAAATACAAGTGAATGAATAATAATAAAAAAAAATAATGATTTAAAGATCACTACTACAATGTTGACCTAAAAGAATGAATATTCAACACTTGTACAAGACTTCTACCACTGTTTCAATATTAAAAAAAGGTACACATGAAAAAAATAAAGGGCTAGATTACAAGTGGAGTGCTGTTTAGCGTTGCCGCTCGAGCGCTGATACTGCTGAAAGTAAACTTTTTACGTGTGGGTTAGCACACATATACAAGTTGAAAGTAATTATTTTGCGTGTGAGCGAAACCTGACATGCGCTAATCAGGACTTTGGATATCACGACCACGCTAACTTCTCCCGATAGAGTTCAATGGAGAGCACAAACTGAAAAAAAAACAACTAACACTTACCACTTGCGCACTAACCCGACAGGAGTTAAACCTACTACACTAACCTGAAGGTAACATAGTAACATAGTAGATAAGGTTGAAAAAAGACTGAAGTCCATCGAGTTCAACCTATACAAATCTAAAATACTTACAAAAAGCTCCAGTTAAGCTTAAATAACCCCATTAAAATGTGACCCATTTAATACTAGCAATCATATCCATGAATTTTGTTTATATACAGAAATTTATCCAGACTATTTTTAAATGTATCTATGGTATTGGCATTCACTACCTCCTTTGGTAATGAGTTCCACAATTTTATTGCTCTTACAGTGAAAAAACGTTTCCGTTGCAGGAGATTAAATCTCCTTTCCTCCAACCTTAAATTATGACCTCTTGTCAGAACCAATTTTCTTGGAATAAAAAGAGCTTCTGCCATCTCTGTATATGGGCCTTGAATATATTTATATAAAGTAATTATAGTTATGAATATTTTGCATTCCAATGTTCTTCATCCAGAAAAAATGTTTTTTTTTATTATAAATATATATATATATATATATATATATATATTTCCATCTTTCCAGCCTTGTGTTTAAGAGCCTTTCTGGGAAGCTCCCACCCTACCTGAGCAGAATGCTCTCCCCGGCTGTTCCCACCTCCTATAACCTCCGATCCAGTAGCAGTACATTATTTAGTCTGCCTCAATACAAAAAGAAAGCAGCTAGATCCTCCTTTTCCTACAGAGCACCACAATTATGGAACGACCTCCCGCACACTTTAAAACCTTCCCCAAGCCTAAAATCCTTTAAGAGATCCCTCTCTGCATATCTCAAAACAGAATGCACTTGTCATGGTTGATTATATATTTCCTACCTGTTCTATGTTAAATTCTGCATATGTTATGTATTAATATTGTTTTTATATTATTGTACCCTATTGTATCAATGCAATGTTTTGTGGACCCAGGACATACTTGAAAACGAGAGAAATCTCAATGTATCCTTCCTGGTAAAATATTTTATAAATAAATAAATATATATATATATATATATATATACAGTATATATATATATATATATATATATATATATATATATATATATACAGTATGCATGTATATATGTGTGTATGTACTGTATATATATATATATATATATATATATATATATATTAGGGCTGTCAAAAATAATCGTTTTGACGATGCATTGCGATGCGGCATGAAACGATTCTGCATCGATGCGGTGAGACGCGAGAATCGATTCACGTTACCCACGTGACCCAGCCTCCAGGACAAGTAACAGAAAGTGCGCGGTACAGCGTTTTGACATCACGTCACCCAAAAAAGCAACATGGGTGCTCCATGGGCGGTCTCTGGAAGTGCCGAAGTTACGCAGTAGGAGCAAAGCAGGACTCACTGTGTGTTGCCTGAGACTGATGATGGTGAATGTGATGACGATTCCGACTCCGAGTATACACGGCGGTATACAGTTACACGGCGGGCTCATTTTTATTTTGTGGGAGACAGAGGAGGAGACCTATGGTGAGAAACTAATAACTTTAATAGCTTAGTTACCAAAACGTTGTACATTTTGCCAATGCCATTGCCTACTTGCCTAGTACTTAGCTTACTGAAAGAGCACAATAAGGGGTACACAATAAGGGGTACAATTAAATTATTAATTATCAATATTATTTACTTAACGCTATGTACTACTACTGACTGAGGCTCAGGCTGCTGCATAATTGAATATTGCATATCTAAAATTTATTATAAATAAATAGTATACTATATTGTCTATTAGTCTAATCTATCTATCTACATGTTTTTCACATGGATGGTCTGCGGCCCCTCTACAATGCAATCAATAATCTTCTAGATGTTTTTCACATGAATGCCTGGTCTGCAGTGCAAATATTGTAAATAATATACACTTATATTATATATATAATAGTATTTATTTAATATAATAAATTTTATATATGCAATTAATATGCAATGCAATTGCAAATGCATGTGCTGAGTGCTCTCTTAAAAGATGCCAATCCGAAGAACCCAATCCCTGTTTTATAAGTTAACAAAGCTGCATTTTTAAACATACTAAACTAAAGGCCATAAAACCCAATTTGTGATTCAAGAAAGTGCATGCAATTTTAAACAACTTTCCCTATTATATCATTTGCTTATCCTTTGTTGAAATGCATCGCCTCCTCCTTGTGTCGTGCACTAATGTGTGCAATGCATTGCTATTTCATCAACAAACGATATCTGAGAAGTATGAAGCAAATTAAATAATAGAAGTTAGTTATGTTGTTTATTTAAAATTGTATTCTCTATCTGAATCATGAAAGTAAATGTTTGGGTTTCATTGCACCTTTAAGTGTGTAATATATTACAGTAAGTGATGTCCCCTGCAATGCAATTTGTTTTCAAATGTTGGCAAAATGGCAAGTAGTTGAAGTTACTAGTACTTGTTGATTTTACATTTGCGGCTTGACATTTTGACAACTTAGTGTTTTTTGTTTTTTTTTAGCACTGACAACATCATCCGTCACATATGTACATGTCATGCAAAAATGACAGAGGGAGACAAAAAAGATAGAGGGATAAAAAATGCACCTAGCATTTTAAAAGCAAGCATCTGGGCACATTTTGGATTTTATGAACATACTGGAAAGCACGAATTGGACAAGACACACGCGGTTTGTAAAGCCTGCCACACAAAAATTAAATACCTAGGGAATACTACTAACTTGAGAAATCACGTTAGCCGTTTTCACTCTGAGACGCTAACACCTGCCGCCAGTGCCACTGCCAAGGAAATAACAAGACTAGCTGAAGCTCATCAGCCAAGAATTGATGCAATGCTGTCAACTTTGCCGCCCAACTCTGAAAAAGGGAAGAGAATAACCAAAGCTGTGGCAACTTTCATAGCGAAGGACCTACTGCCTTACTCTGTTGTGGAAAACCTTGGGTTTCACAACCTGTTGAAGACGCTAGAGCCACGTTATAAGATCCCGTCACGCAATCACTTTACAGAAAACGTTATACCTGCACTCTACCACGAAACAAAAGCTCAGGTAATTGCATCAATGAGCCAAGCCAGTCGAGTCGCAATAACGTGTGATTCATGGACTTCAGTCATGACGGAGTCTTATGTAACAGTAACTGCACATTACGTTAGCAAGGACTGGCAGATCTTGTCACATGTGCTGCAAACGAGAGCAGTTTATGAGTCTCACACGGGTTCTCATCTGGCGGAGCTACTGTCTCGTGTCGTGGAAGAATGGCAGCTGTCCGATAAATCTGTAGTGCTTGTGACCGACAATGCGTCGAACATGATTGTTGCTGCTCAAGTTGGAAAATTCCCTCATGTAAAATGCTTCGCCCATACACTGAATCTCGCATTCCAGCGGGCTCTGAAAGTGGCCACGCTCTCCAGGCTTTTAGGCAGAGTGCGACGAATATCAACATTTTTTCACTGCAGCACTACAGCAAACCACTGTCTGAAAGAAAAACAGAAATGTCTTGGCCTGAAGAATCATAAGCTGATAACTGATGTGACAACAAGGTGGAACAGCTCATATGACATGGTCGAGAGGTTCCTAGAACAGCAACCTGCAATCTGTGCCACATTGTTGTCTCCAGAAGTCAGAAAAAGTGAGTCAGATCTCTGCACTCTCAACGAAACAGATGTGTCAAATGTAGAGGATGCTGTGAGTGCATTAAAGCCAATGAAAGATGCAACCACACTGATGTCAGAAGAGCGCAATCCAACTGTTTCTCTCATTGCCCCTCTAAATGCACAAATGCTCCAGAACATGACAGACAACATGGGAGACACACCCATGATCCATGAGATCAAGAATGCCATCAAAACAGATCTCCTGAAGAGGTACAGCAGTGAGGCAGAGAAGAAGATACTTTATACAGCCTCTGCCCTGGATCCTCATTTTAAGGGACTGCCTTTTATTCTCACGGAGGAGGAGAGATTGGAGATATACAGAGGAGTGACTGAGGAGGCTGCATCCTTGGAGGTAATTTTAATTGCATCATGTTTCTTGAAAAATGCATAAATTGAAAACAAACATAAAACATACCATCCTTAACAAAATAGGCTTAGCTAGCAGTAGCTTGCTTAGTAGCTAGTTTAATGAGTACAAGGTTTATTTATATAAGACAGTTCGAAAACGCCACAGTCAGTCAACTTTTCTCCTCCTCCGTCCACTCCTAATAGATGTGAGCTGTTGCATGCATTTATTTATGCATTACTGTCTCTCTGAGCACACACATAGCATTAGCTGGCTGGCTGCTCGAGGTAATAATGAATGCTATTTATTCTTTTGTTCAAACACAGATTGAGTGTACTAGTACAGTTACATCTAGGAGGACAAACGTGGATGGAGTGCCACTGCCTGAGGGAAAAGAAACTCTGGAAGAAGAATCACCCATCGAGGAGGATAACCCTTCTCCTCCCAAAAGAAAGTCCACATCGCTGCTCATGACTTTGCTGGGACAGTCTTTCACTGACACTGAAGGTACAATAGAACCCAAGACCCCCTATGCCAAGGCTGAAGAGGAAATAGAGAAATATTGTAAAGCCCCATCTCTGCCTCTCACTGAAGACCCTTTGAAATGGTGGCATGTACATGAGGTCATATTTCCCCTCCTCTCTCATTTGTCAAAGCGATACTTGTGTATCCCAGGTACAAGCGTGTCTGCAGAGCGGGTTTTCTCCACTGCAGGAGATGTGGTAACGGCAAAAAGAAGCACCCTCAAACCAGAGCATGTGGATCAACTAGTGTTCTTACAGAAAAACCTACATATTCCATAATTCTGAGTAGTGATTCAGGTTTATAATATTAATATTTAATGTTTTTTGGCACATCCAGAAGAAAGTGCTGTGTGCCCCACTGCCCAGTGCAGTATTGTTAAGTTATTTTATATTTGTTAATGTTATATAGCTTATAGCTTTTTGAAAAATGAAGCTTAAAACCTTGAGTAAATCTTTGTTGGATCACAAAATATACTAGTACACGACACGACCGACCATGTCACTCACTGTCACACACACACAAACAATACAAAAGAAACAACACACAACTGCACACACCTCATGAGTGCGACTGTGCGTGTCACCCTTCTTCACCATGATTCACTCTTTTTATGATATGTGGTTTTTTTGGTATTGTTTGACTGTGTGTGTGTGTGTTGTGTAACAATATATTTGTGATCCCATAAAGATAATCAAAGTTAGTTAATCTAGTAGTTCAATGCTACTTGTAATGTCTATTACTACTTCTAGTGTTACTGTGATGTTTGCCAATGAGGAAGTGCTCTGTTTTGTAGATGTTGTGCTATTGTTTACAGCACACCTGTATTGTTTGCAATGCAGTGAGTGCATATTGCATAAGGGATTATTCACACTAAAAATGGTCTATTTTAAATAGACCCTTTAAGAAAGATATCATATGTTTTTGTTTATGATCCCAAATGCCATCCCACTCCCAGGCAGATCTGTAGCGGTTAACCTAATATAACCAACCAGTTAACAATAACAAAGTGTGTACTGTCTAACTGTCTTTATGAGTGTGTGAGTGTGACTGTGAGTGAGTGCCAGTTTGAATGTTGTTTGTATGTATCTATGAGTGTGTGTGAGACTGAGTGCCTTAACTGCCTTTGAATGTTTTTGTTTGTATGTGTGTCTGTCTATGAGTGTGAGTGTGACTGTGGCTGACTGGCTGTGGTGCCTTTGAATGTTTTTGTTTGTGTGTGTCCCACTGTCTCTAGTGTCTGTCTAGTAACTGTCTATGAGTGTGCAGAGAGTGAGACTTAAGCCAAACCACTATTATTATGGGAAGGAAAAGCCTTGAGTAAACCTTGAGTAAATCTTTATTGGATCACAAATATACTGTACAGACACAGTACACAGCACACACACACACAACAGCACAATACAAAAATAAAGCACACACACCTCAGGTGAGTGGCGTGCCACCCTTTCTTCACCATGATTTACTCCTTGATGTCTGTGGGCTTTTTTATGTATTGTAACTTGTTTGTTTGTGTGTGACTGTGACTGTGTGTACTGTTCAATGACAGACTCAGTCACTGTTCAGTTGTGTGTAGTACTGCTTTAACAGTAACTAATAACTAACTAATTATATTTGTGATCCCATAAAGATAATATAATCATCAAGAAGAAACTGTAGTTATAGTAGTTCAGTTCAATGCTACTTGTTTTAAATGTCTCTAGTAATACTGTAACTGTGTAAACTAATTGTATATGTCACATGTGT